>NC_091440.1:28636356-28946148 GCF_964237555.1 Oryctolagus cuniculus
TTCTTCTTCTCTCTCTCTAATTCTGGCTTTCAAATAAGTAAATCTTAAAAAAACTTTAAAAATAAGTTAAAAATAGAAACTAAAATCACATTTTCATGATTATACAAAATTGAATTCTAGTTTTCTAGTACATAATAGTGATGTAGATATCAAAAATATTTGGGAAAAATTTCCATCCAACTCATTTAAGTAGACATTTATAAAAGTCCCTTATTATGTTTAATAATTATACATTAAAATCCATAGTATATGATTTAGTTCAAGTATACCCTAATAAAAGTTTAGAAACTAGAACCTTGGAGTCTACTGATAGAAAAAAATAAACTCACAATGTGGACACAGTTTTCATACACATAAATGCTTGATTTCAAATGGAGCAAATGTCTCACCGGAAAAACTTGTCATTGTCAATACTCATATCAGATGTGTGCAGACACACACACATGCTCACATGCTCATACAAACATGCAAGCATACATAGACACACTGTATTCTCCAAGCTGATAATCAGAGTCTGGTCTCAGGAAAGTCTTTAAGTCGGAAAGTATGTTTCCTGCTCTGTGAAGAAATAATTTACACAAAGCAGCATTGCAGAATTTGGCTATTAATAACCTGACAATAGTTTTGTGAATCTCAGTGGAACCCACGTTCTGTTGTTTATAGTTACACTGAGAGATACTATGATGGAACTCATCACCCTGTGGGGATGTTAGAATTGGTAAAGGAAGGAAAGTAGCATTTGCCTATCTGGATGCAACTGCCGAAATGGAAAGCAATGCTGAATTAGTGGCCAAACCTCTCTTGTAATGCCGATTCTAGAGGTCAGACTCCCTCATAGAAAGAGCAGGCTAGAAACATTTACAGAATCAAATTAGAGTAGAAGGTGGGGAGTAGCACATCATATCCTGCATCATTAGAGGGGTTTTTATTAGAGGAAAAAAGAAACACCCTAATGACAAATTCATACCAGCTACAATTTTACGGTGGCATCTCATTAATTCTTTCACATTTCATCTGAACCTTAATCCTTATTCTTCATAGGAGACAGAGTCAAAAAGGAAGGCTATATAAAATGTCAATTAATTGATATAAAAGTGTCAGTGACTACAGTACCCACTTTGATAATTTATTTTGTTTATATTTTCCATTTAATATTTCATGTTCTCCTTCAGTTATGCCAGCACTCAGTTGAAACTTTCAACTTAATTTTTAAGAAACTATATATTTATTTGAAAGAACAACAGAAAGAGAGAGAGATGGAGACAAACACATACATAGAACTCCCATTCACTGATTCACTCCCCAAATGACCACAATAGCCAGCACTGGAAACCAGGAAATTCAGGAACTCAATCCAGATATCCCACATGTGTGGCAGGAATCCAAGTAAGTATGTTATCATTTGCTGCCTCCCAAGTCACTTGCCCAAAGTTAACTTGTTATCAAGTAAAGGTGCCCCATTTTGAACCTGTGTTAAATCTTACTCCAAAAATATTTTACTAATAGCTGTACAGACAGTCCTCAACTTACTATGGTTCTCTTTTAGGTTTTTGGAACTGGTGGTGCCAAAGTGATATACAATCAATAGAAACGACACTTTGAAATTTAAGTTTTGGGCTCTTCCAGGAAATACACACTATGAGACATCCTGGCAATGCTGAGCAGTAGCAGCAAGCTACACTTCCTAGTCAGCTATACAAACACTAAGGTAATTAACTGTCATTGCACAAAGTACTGCTTTGCTAAACTGTTGTGTTTTCTAGGTTAATTATGTTAAATATATTTTTATACTTCTATTTTTAATTTATAATTATTTTATCAGTGTAAAGGCTCATCATAAGCTGAGGATTATCTATGCCCATGTTTAACCTCTCAAATATGTTTCTACAACTGGAAAGTAACACTTTAGAGTTATTAAAAGGATCAAAGGAGATCATGCAACTATAATAAGCTATTAAGTCAAATAAATAACAGCTAAGAATTATCTTTATTTTGGTTGGGTTATGCAGCAAGGAGAAAAATATCTGGCACTGTTATACTTTAGAAGATGACTGCCAAATATTTCTTTAAAATGCTGTATGCTTTTCATTCTATCTTCAGCGTAAGAGTGTGGAGGTTGCTTAAGACAAGTCATCACCAGTGTTGATATATGCAGTGGTTTTCCTTTTTAGTCATTCTGATAGGAATGTGGCAGTATACCTGTGTGATTTTACTTATAATTCCTTAATAAGTAATATATCTAGGTGGCTTTCTTTTTGACCATTGCTCATTTGAATATCCTGTTCACAATTTTGCCTATCCTTTGGGTTGTTTGTCTTTTTCTTATGACTTGCAGTTAATTCTTTATCCTATATATTCTTTCAGATATATGTACATTTATGAACAGAATCCACCCATTCCTCTCACGTGTGATAAATTCAAACATGACATGAGCAAGCAATACATCTTTATTACGTTAATTTTCATTTCATTTGTTTTGTTCCAACAGCAGTAATCTTGAAGTGCACAGATGGTCCAACTAGGTTGTCCACAGTTTGCCACCGTTTTGCTGAGTTTCTTAGATCACTGCACTTATATTTATTCATCTACATTCTTTAAATTATTGATATCCTCCAGAAGTATTTGGTGCATCCATCTACTTTGTTTGATCTTCGTTATCCGTGGGATAGTAGCTATTGTATAGACATTGATGGGCTTAGTTAAGTAAATTCCTTAACATTCATTGTACATAGGAAGTATATACACTTAGCTCCGTGTTTTTGTGAATTTTTTTCTGAATATATATTCTTCATTTTAAGGGATATTTGGGAGCGGATACAATAGATTGTACTGAGATTGCATTCTTTTTCTGACTTTCATACCATTTTTTCACATGTACCTAAATTAAAAAATTCCGAATCATTTCCAATTCTCATTGCCATACAATCATTTCCATTTGATAGCACTGCATAACATATTCTCATAATCTGGTCTCTATTTGCCTCTCCTTATAGTAATAAGCAAGTTCTCAGAGTTTCCTTCTTATCCTGGGCTCTTTCCCAGCTTCTGACCTTCACACATTTTGTTTCCTTAGGATGGAATAATTTCCCTTTACTTTGCATACCAAACCACTACTCATAATTCAGCTTCCTAAGTGTTTTTATTTAAAAAAATGTTATGATCTTCCTATAATGAATACACAAGCCTTCCACTGCTCCTTCAGAGGATTCTGTAAAGTTTCTTAAAGAACATGCAATATTCAATATATTATTAAGTATACCAGTCATTTAATTAATATCCTTTGATAATACCTAAGATATGTTTATTTCATATAATTTAACTACTTCACAAACTGAGAATTATAATCATTAAAAATATCACAGAAAAATCACTTTTGATACTTGGAAATTTATTATTATGACTATAATTCTTTGCTAAATTTTGTGGTAATAGTACCATGGAATGTGTGGAATTTTAGGACTTTATAGAATTTAATAGAACTTCTGTTTAAAAAGACTTTATGATTCTAAATGCCATTAAAAATTAAAATTAAAAATGACTACTTTCTGCACTTATCAGGATGATATATTTAACTTTGGAATTTTCTGTGTTACTCAAGTATTTAGATACTAATGAGGTTTTTTTGGTGTAACTTGTATATAATGCATCCATGTGGATTAATATAGCTTCATTTTATTCCAACTCTCAGAAAAAATTATGTGGCTAAGATTATCCAGAGTAAGTGAAAGGATTAAAATAAATCTATTAACGAAAGGAGTGGCTTTCTCTAGCCTACATTTTTGTATTATGTTTCAGCTCACTGAAAATCTGTCAGCAGTTATTTTACTTTTATCTGCCAAATCCCACTCTCATTTACCCCGAATAACTCCACTCCTTTTATCTCTCCTCTTATTTATTGAACAACGTGGTTCCACAGTACTCCTTAAAAGATTAGAAAACATAGGCAGCTATAAATTAGGAACAACATCTTCTGTCCAATTTTATTAGTTGCATGGTTTATATCAAAGGCTGTTGCTGCATGAAACCAGAACAAAACTTGTTTCATGAACAAAATGACAGTATTGTAAATTAGAGTCCTAAAAACTATGCTATTTTCTTCCGGCTCAATGGTCTTTTAAGGCAATGATGGCTCCCTAAGGAATGCCTGTGTTTATGAGCTCCTGACAGTGTTTTTGAAGGGGAAATGCCTCTTTTAGTGTGGTAGAAATTTTATCAACACGTACCTAGGGCAGCTCTGAACCATCTCCAAAGTTTCTTCACTGACTCTCATTCCATCTGCATGAAAGACAGTCGGCAGTTCTGTGAGATACATACGTGAGGTTGCATGTATCTCTGGTGTGTCATTTGTAATTCTGAGAGGTCTCATAAATCTTATTCACGCTTTCCTTTCTAAAGATGCAGATTGCAAGTCACTGAAATATCTATTTAGTTTAACCAAGTAAATTTTGTTTTGGTAGCAAGGATTTGTTTAAACAGCAGACCCAAAACACTCAGGTTTTTGTTCATTTCACCTTTCATAATATAAAATTTAAATTTCATTTTAGAGAGGCCAGTGCTTTGGCATAGCAGGTAAAGCCAGTGCCTGCAGTGCTGGCATAACATATGGGTGCTGGTTTGAGTCCTGGCTGCTCCACTTCCTATCCAGCTCCCTACTAATGTTCCCCGGGAAGTTCTTGGGCCCCTCCACCACGTGGGAGACCTGGAAAAGGCTCCTGGCTCCTGACTTCAGATTGGCCCAGCTCTGGCTGTTGCAGCTATTTGGGGAGTGAACCCACAGATTAAAGGTGTCTCTCTCTGTGTGTCTCTGTGCCTCTGGCTCTCTGTAACTCTGCCTTTCAAATAAACAAATAAATTTTTTTAAAAATTCATTTTAGAGTACCTAATGGACATTATATAATCATATTTAATGTTATTTTATTTATTTAAATATTTGCATTGAAATCATTGGAATCATTTCATAATTGTATGTATTTTTAAATTTTTGGAGAACATGGGAATTTGGCACTGTGGCATAGTGGGTTAAGACTCTGCCTATAGCACAAGCATTCCCTGTTGCACATGTTTGAGTCCTAGCTGCTCCACTTCTGATCCAGCTCTCTGCTATGGCCTGCGAAAGAAGTAAATGGCCCAAGTCCTTGGGCACCTGCACCTGCATGGGAGACCCAGAAGAACCTCCTGGCTTTAGATAGGCTGAGCTCCTGCCATTGTGGCCATTTGAGGAGTTACTCATGGATGGAAGACCTCTCTCTCTCTCTCTCTCTGCCTCTACTTCTCTGTAACTCTGCCTTTCAAATAACTAAATAAATACATCTTTAGAAAAAAAGAAAACGTGGATGATATGAATGTTTAATCCAACATTCCCTGTTTACCTTAACGTTCTAGTAAACAGAATGAAACTAAGTCCTTGTGAAAAAGGTACTAGATACAACCAGACATTATCGTCCCATAGTCTCTCAATCTCCCTCTCTTGATTTAACATCCTTTTATAAATCAACTTGTTACTAAAATTATCTCACTGAATTGAGAAAAGCAAGCTATATAAAGTCCCTGATCTCAAGACTCATGAAGTTGGGATCTAGCATTATGGCTCAGCAGGTCAAGACACGGCCTGTAGAGCTGGCATCCCATATGGTCATCAGTTTGAGTCCCAGCTTCTCCACTTCCAATCCAGCTCCCTGCTAATCTGCCTGAAAATGCAGTGGAGGATGACTCAAGTCCTTGGACTCCTGCACCCATGTGGAAGTCCTGAAAGAAGCTCCTGGCTCCTGGCTTTGGCCTGGCCCAGCCCTGGTCAATGCAGCCACTGGGGGAGTGAACCAGCAGATCAAAGGCATTTCTCTCTGTGTGTCTCTCCTTCTCTTATAAAATAAAAAAAAATCTTTAAAAAAAAAAGACTCATGAAGTTACTTCTCTCCCTTAGAGATAATATCTTTAGATTTGTTCTTGTCCTGAAGATTTTTCCAAGAATCCCAGGCCTTAAGCAAAAAGTATTTACCACCTGGCTAACAAGTCTCCTTTACCATCTTCAAAATTTCTGAAATAGTGTGATACTGCAGTGCAAACAAAAGGAGTGTCATAAGCACTATAGACCAACCAGGAATCTGTAAGGGAGCTTAACAGCATCTCAGCCTCAACTTCAATCTATGAGAACCTTTATGCTAACCCCTTAGGAAGCCCAGGAATTAATAAATAGCAACCTGGCTTCTTACTCTGCATCTTGAATATCAGTGTATACACTTTGCATCACTCTAATCATGTCAGATACTGGGTTTCTACATGTTCAGCCAGCAGATCCAGATTTTGGTAATTCTATAACAAGAATAAGCCAAAACATGATGTGGTGCCACATAATCAATACAATAAGATGTAGTACTATGCAGTAGTGGATTGCTGTAATAAAAATATAATAATAATAATATGACTAAGCAACTTTTAAATCAAACTGGAGCATTTACTTCTTTCACTTTCTTTTTTATTTATTTTATTTTATTTTATTTTGACAGGCAGAGTGGAGAGAGAGACAGAGAGAAAGGTCTTCTTTTTCCATTGGTTCACCCCCAAATGGCCACTGCGGCATGTGCCACTGCACTCCCGGACCACAGCAGAGAGCTAGACTGGAAGAGGGGCAACCAGGACAGAATCCGGCGCCCTGATGGGGACTAGAACCTGGTGTGCCGGCGCCGCAGACAGAGGATTAGCCTATTGAGCCATGGCGCCGGCACATTTACTTCTTTCATTCAGACTAGCGGAAGCACTCAGCACTCTCTATTAGAAGTCCTGATTTATTTACTTACATATCTGCTTGGCCTATTCTGGCTTATGCTCTTCTCTATAAACTTCTACTCAGCAGTAACCCTGTGATGATAGTGCTATAAGTAAGCCTTTAGAAAAAAGTTTTTGAACTTATTTGAAAGGCAGAGTTACACAGAGAGGGAGAGATCTTCTATCTACTGTTTCACTCCCAAAAATGCTGCACAGCCAGGGCTGGGCCGTGTCGAAGCCAGGAGACCAGGAACTTCATTCGGGTCTCTCACATGGGTGCAGGGAGCACAGAACTTGGGTCATCTTCCACTGTCTACCCAGTCACATTAGCAGGGAGCTGGATCAGAAGTGGAGTAGCTGGGACTTGAATCATCATCCATACATGATGCCAGCACTGCAGGCCATGTTTTAACCCACTTTGCCACAACGCTGGCCCCAAGTAAGCGCATTTTGACAAATAAAGATGGGATTCTTTCAGAATTTCAGAAAATTGTTCAAGACACGCATGTTATAATTGAAGATCTGGGATTAGAATCTAGATGTCATATTTCTTTTTTGAAATATTTTATTTATTTATTTCAGTGGTATATAGTGGTATCTATAGTGGTATATAGATGATAAATAAACAGCCACATAAATAGAGGGTGAGATACAGATAGAGAGAGAGAAAAAGAGAGAGAGGGAGGGAGAGAGAGAAACACTCTCATCCGCTGGCTCATTCCCCAAATTCCCACAATGTCCAGGACTGGGCCAGGATGGAGCCAGGATCCATGAACTGAATCCAGGTCTCCCACATGTATGATACAGATTCAATTACTTGAGTCATTACTGTTACCTACCAGGGTCTTCGTTGGTAGGAGGTCAAGAATCAGAGTTGAACATCAAACACAGGTGCTCTGATATAGGACATGGGTACCTTAACCACCAGGTCATGCATCCTCCCCTGGAAGTTATATTTCTAACTGCTTCTCATTCTTGCCCCAATTTTGATGATAAAATTTTAGATGTATGCTTGAATAAATTCTTGCTGGTGTTAAATACAAACAGGAAAATATGTTTTTTGTTACTGGAGATTATAGTTTCTGCTAAAAGTATAGGACAATGTTTTGAATGAAAACAAAATGAGAAAAGTATGGTCTTTTAAAATTTCTCTTCCCTGGAATATTTTATTCATGAAAAGTGTGTTTTGTGCTACAAGACAAACCAAGTGAAAGCTTTTTTAAATTTAGATTTCCTTATTCAGCACACCCTTTTCATACTCAGTAATTCCCTTCAGAGTGCAATGAATGTTAATAATTACATGCATAACAGTCTGACCAGATGTTTACATTAGATTCAAAGTAATATAACAAAAATGTGATAATAGCACATTCATACAAAAATGACTTAAAATAAACCATGCTAGTTATTTTATGAATGAAAAAGATTTCTTTATGAAGTTAAGCGAAAGAAGGATTGCCTATCTCTCCCTCCCAGTTTTGCAGTCTGAATGACCTAGGGAAATTCTGAAAAGATAAGGGATTAAAGTACTAAACTAGTATTAACATGTGTGTCTGCATCAGTGTGTGTCTGTGTAAGTGTGCCTATATATCACCTTCGCTTCCTTCAGTGCGTGTGTTAAAATAATAAGGAACTGACAAAGATAATAATAAGAAAAGCTGTTATAAAAGTTAAAAGGGCATACATATATAATAACTATATTTGTAAATACTAATGCATACTTGGTTAAAGAGAGAACTTGTACTGGAACTTCAGTTTATGTGAAAATAGCACAGTTTCAATTTTTCTACAGCCAGTATTTATGATGCAAACCATGTGCAAGGTTCCATGCTTGATGTGGAAGAGAAAAAAAACTGAATAAAATATGACCAGCTTCCTCAGAGAGCCAACAACAGAATGAGAGGCAGGTGTGAACAAATTATTGTAAATAATATATGGTGAGTAGAGACAGAAACCAAGAAGTTTGAAATCCTTGAGTGAGGATATTCCCAGGGCAATTCAACTAGAAATGAACATTTGAGATGACTTTGGGGAATGTGAGTAGGAATTGATCTTGTGGGTCATGCAAGAGGATGATTTTCAGTGAAAGAAAGCAATAGGGGCTGAGGAAACTATGAAAAAAAGGGATGAGTTGTGAGGAGATTTCATCAAGGACACCTTGTGCTTACTGAAGAGGATGAGGGACAAACAAGGCTAAAACTAGGCCAGAGACAGAATCAAGCTGGCAAGTGCCTTGAGCGCTGTTTTATCCGTAGGTGGAGAAGCCAGGTTTTAAACTAGAAGGCATATTACCAGGTTTGCTTGATTAGGAAGATGGCTCTGGAAGCTGTATTAAAATTCCTGCTTTCTGCCTTCATGCAAAAGCTTCTTAACTTGCACTTACAATTTAATTAACTAATAAAATTTTCATAATAAGAAATGATACAAACCTCAGTGGAGGCATTGATAAAAGTATTTTTTTTTGACAGACAGAGTGGACAGTGAAAAAGAGAGAGACAGAGAAAGGTCTTCCTTTTCCGTTGGCTCACCCCGCAATGGCAGGTGCTTCTCCTGGTCTCCCATGCAGGTGCAGGGCCCAAGCATTTGGGCCATCTTCCACTGCACTCCCGGGCCACAGCAGAGAGCTGGACAGGAAGAGGAGTGACCAGGACAGAATCCAACGCCCCAACCAGGACTAGAACCCGGTGTGCCAGCGCCGCAGACGGAGGATTAGCCTAGTGAGCGGCGGCGATGGCCAAAAGTCTTAAATATTCCTCCAACATCAGGGAAGCCTGTTAAAAAGATTTGATTTGAAATTTTAGGAATGAACAGATATAAGTATACAGTAAGAGGGTAAATATCTTATGCTAAAGAAATAATATAAGCAATTGAGATCTACATGAACATGTTTTAATCTGTCCAAAGAATCACAGATATTTCAAAGCACTAATTTACGTAGTAAAATATATTTACCATGGATATGTGCTTAGATTACCAAGAGTCAGAGTATGAAATACCTTCATTATCCTGCCAAAAATTTCAATTAGTTCTATATGCTGTTCGGCTGCATAAAATCTATTTTAATATAAAGTGGCTCAATCATTTTTGTGGATGGTGAAATATTAATCTCTTAATCTACTTGGGCCTTGCCAATTTAGTCTCCTAAGTGCTATTTAAATGTTAACTGTATTAAAAAAATTTTTGACATGATAAAGGACCTCTAATCCCAACTTGTACCTTGAATTCAAAACTTATTTATCTCATTACCTTTAGAATATCTCCATCAGGCTGCTGAACAGCGAGCACCTGTGTGCCTCTGGAACTTCCAACACTTTCTTCTCATCTTTGCTCTTCTGCTTGCGTTGGTCACAAATTTTCCATGAGATCACACTCAAATCAAACTCCTGAAGATTATGCTTAACTCTCTCACCATACACACAGTATCTTTCAGGTAAATTTTACCATTTTTTTTAAATTTATCTCAGCTTCAGGTTTTCCTGTGTAATCTCAGTAAGAGTGCTTCATTTTAGGCTTGCTTTCCATCATTCTTGGCAAATATGCATTTGAAGTTCTTCTCATTCCTACCAGAAGTTCCTCAACAATATTTTATGCTGAATGAAAAGGACAGGCCACAAGCACAAATTGAAGGGCTATTCCCCCAAGTCAAATTTAGGACACTTGCTGGAAAGAGCTAAATGGAAACACAAACACCATTTGTGGTACTCTTAATTTTAATAGTTTATCATGATATAAAATTATAATTAGGGATAGCATATCAATTGAATAGATATATACTGAATTAATATAAAATGATTATAAGTAGCTATGTATATATAAAACACATAAATTAATATACTTGAGGTATAATAATAATAACAGCAAAAAATTCACAAAAGTAAAATATAATTAGATTACTGTGAAACAATACCACAAACCTTTACTACATAAGCAGTATAAATAATAGCTAAGAAGTAATGATAATATTAAGATAGACTCTTAGCTTGACTTCTTAACGTGAATTCTGCTGACACAAAACAATATCTCCATTTTGTATGTGCTTTTTTTAAAAAAGATTTATTTAATTACTTATTTGAAAGGCAGAGTTACAAAAAGAGGCAGAGGTCTTCCATCTGCTAGTTCACTCCCCAAGTGTCCACAATGGCTGGAGCTGGGCAGATCTGAAGCCAGGATCCAGGAACCAAGAGCTTCTTCCAGGTCTCCCATGTGGGTGCAGGGGCTATCTTCTATTGCCCTCCCAAGCCATAACAGAGAGCTGGATTGGAAGTGGAGCAGCCGGGACTCAAACTGGTGCCAATAGGGGATTCCAGCACTGCAGGCTGCGGCTTTACCCACTATGTCACAACACTGGCTCCTGTATTTACCTCTAAAATAATCTATGATGAGAACATCATTTTTAATAACTATATTGGATATGTATTATAAAGCTATTTCCTTAAGAAAATAATGTACAATATACACATATTTTTTTTATTTGACAGATAGAGTTAGACAATGAGAGAGAGAGACAGAGAGAAAGGGCTTCCTTCCATTGGTTCACCACCCAAATGGCTGCAATGGCCAGAGCTACACAGATCCGAAGCCAGGAGCCAGGAACTTCTTCTTGGTCTCTGATGCGGGTGCAGGCATGCAAGCACTTTGGCCATCCTCCACTGCCCTCCCCGTCTACAGCAGAGAGCTGGACTGGAAGAGGAGCAATTGGGACTAGAACGTGGTGTCCATATGGGATGCCAGCACCACAGGTGGAGGATTAGCCAAATGAGCCACGGTGCTGTCCATGTACAATATTCTTTTTAAAGATTTATTTATTTTTTCATTTATTTATTTATTTATTTGAGAGGCAGAGAGAGAGAGAGAAGGAGAGACAGAAAGAGGTCTTCCATCCACTGGTTTACTCCCCAAATGGCTGCAATGGCCAGAGCTGGACTTATCCGAAGCTGGGAGCCAGGAGCGGCTTCCAAGTCCCCCATGTGGATGCTGGGGCACAAGCACTTGGGCCATGCTCCAATGCTTTCCCAGCCCATGGATCCGAAGTGGAGCAGCTGGACTTGAACTGACACCCATATGGAATGCAGGCATCTCCAACAGAGGCTTAACTTATGCACCACAGCACCAGCCCCAGTGCACACTATTCTGATTATAAGCCATAAGAATAATCTGTCAAAATTGCATAGCCTTCTAAAGATTATAGCTGTGGATTAAGCAAAGCCACAAATGATGGTTTAGACTGCATATTAAAATTTAATTCTATTGTTTTATGGTTAAAATATTAAAAAAATAAAGTGGCTGTGGAGGCTATACATATACATATACATATACATATACATATTTGTGTGTTTGTGTGTACAAGACAGTCCTAAAACATTTATATTTGGCTTCATATATAATATATGGCTATATAAAAATCTGATACATATACCATATTAGTTAATCTTTACAACAACTTTGTGAGAAATTACCCACATTGTGTCAGGGAAAAAAGAATTTATGTAAGCTAAATAGGTGGTCAAAAATCAAGGAGGTAGCCGGCGCCACGGCTCAATAGGCTAATCCTCTGCCTTGCGGCACCGGCACACTGGGTTCTAGTCGCGGTGGGGCGCTGGATTCTGTCCCGGTTGCCCCTCTTCCAGGCCAGCTCTCTACTGTGGCCTGGGAAGGCAGTGGAGGATGGCCCAAGTGCTTGGGCCCTGCACCTGCATGGGAGACCAGGAGAAGCACCTGGCTCCTGGCTTCGGATCAGCGTGATGCGCCGGCCGCAGCGCGCTGGCCGCGGTGGCCATTGGAGGGTGAACCAACGGCAAAAGGAAGACCTTTCTCTCTGTCTCTCTCTCTTTCACTGTCCACTCTGCCTGTCAAAAAAAAAAAATCAAGGAGGTAGTAAGTGATAGATTCCAGATATATACTCAGTACTATCTAATTTCAAAAGTTAGGTTCTTTCCAAGAAAGTGTACAAAATTAAACAACACTGATTTCTTAAATGTTATCATTATTTATGGATGTCCCTACAGATAACTTTTCATATTATCTAGTCTGTTTTACAAATTAAGAAAGATAATAAGTGTTACAGAAAAAAAAATAAAGGGAGGATTGGCAAATTCGCTCTGAAAAAGCACAGAGAACAAAAAATTCTAGCATTGTGAGCTAATGATCTCCATAGCAACTACTCCACTCTGCTGGAGCATGAAAGCAACCAAGAAAACATACACAGATAAAGCAATGTGGCTATTCCAACAAAACTTCATTTATAGACACTGAAATTTGCTTTCCAAGTGAATTTTACACGTCACAAAATATTTTGTTTTCTTTTCTTGTTTCAGGCTTTTTAAAATGTTAAGACCATTCTCGGTTTATAGGCTATACAAAGAACAGGTAGAGGGCTGGATTTGGGAACCAGGCTGTGGATGCCTGAGGTAAAGAACAGTTGATTTTGGGTCTTGAGTTGTGGAATAGCAGGTAAATGATGTGCCACAGCCTTGCAATGCCAGCATCCCACATGAGCACTTGTTCAAGTCCTGGTTGTTCCACTTCCTGGCCAGCTCCCTGCTAATGGTACCGAGAAAGCAGCAGAAGATGACTCAAGTGCTTAGGCACCTGCACTCATGTAGGGAGACCAGGATGAAATGCATGACTCCTGGCTTTCTTCTGGCCCAGCCAAGAGCATTGTGAACCAGCATATGAAAGATCTCTCTGTCTCTGTCTTTCTGTCTCTGTCTCTGTCTCTTTCTCCCCCTCTTTCCTTCTCCCTCTCTCTTTAACTCTTTCAAATAAATAAACTAAATCTTAAAAAAGGAATAGTTTATCTAAAGAACAAGATATACACAATAAATGATTAAATTATTTAACTGCCAAAACCAGATCTAAAAATTTTAGATTTTCACCTGCTAAAATTTGAAAGACTAAAATATCGCTGTTGTTTATCTTTCATCCTGTGTAAAAGATCAAGGAACAGATATTATTAGGAAAGGAAGAATTCTGAGGTTACAAGGTCTATATTCACTGTCTTTCTTCGCAAACATGGTTCTGCAAAGACTCTGCTCCTAATTGTCAGTCATGTGTCATGTGCTACTTCCACATTCATGTCTTCTCTTACTGTCATAAAGAATTTTTCAACCTTTAAAATTACAAAGTTCAATACTTTATCCATTATAGTATTTTTTTTTGTTCTAGTACCATTGGTTGAACTCTGTAATTAACACACAATTATTCTTAGGTATTTAAATTTTAACTGAAAAGTGATCCCTGTTAGGAATTTGGAAAGCATTATGCTGAGTGAAATAAGCCAATCCCAAAGGGACAAATAACACATGTTCTCCTTGATAGGTGACAACTCACTGAGCAACAAAAAGGAAACCTGTTAAAGTGAAATGAACACTATGAGAAACGGTGAATTGATCAGCGCTCACCCTGACTGTTGATGAGCAACTTAATATGTTATCCCTCTTAGTATTTTTTTTGTTTGTTTGTTCTACTTAATACTTTTGGTTGAATACTGTAATCAATACACAATTATTCTTAAGTGCTGAAACTTAACTGAAAAGTGATTGCTGTTAAATATAAGAGTGGGAATAAGAGAGGGAAGAGATGTACAATTTGGGACATGCTCAAGCTGACTTACCTCAAACGGTAGAGTTAGAAACATACCAGGGGTTTCGAATCCAATCCCATCAAGGTGGCATGTACCAATGCCATCTCACTAGTCCAAGTGATCAATTTCTGTTCACAATTGATCATAATGATAGGACTAAGAACCAAAGGGATCACATAAACAAGAATAGTGTCTGCAAATACTAGCTGATAGAATCAAAAAGGGAGAGAATGATCCAACATGGGAAGTGAGATACACAGCAGACCCATATAATGGCAAATGTCCTAAACAGCACTCTGGCCTCAGAATCAGCCCTTAAGGCATGAGGATCCGGCTGAAAAGCCCATAAGAGTATTCCAGGCATGGAAAGCTAAGACACTCTGGGAAAAAAAAAAAAAAAAAAAAAAAAAAAAAAAAAAAAAAAAAAAAAAAAAAAAAAAAACAAAAACACCTAAATGAAAGATCTCCGCAAGTGAGATCCCAGTGGAAAGAACAGGTCATCAAAGAAGGAGGTACCTTTCTCTGAAGGGAGGAGAGAACTTCCACTTTGACCCTGGCCTTGTCTAAATATGATCAGAGTCGGTGAACTCAGGGGGCTTCCATAGCCTTGACAGCTCATGACAAGAGCCTAGGGTGATTAATGAGGCCATAAACAAGAGTGTCAATTTGTTAAGTCAACAACAGGAGTCACTGTGCACTTACTCCTCATGTAGGATCTTTGTCCTTAGTGTGCTGTACATTGAGATTTAATGCTATAACTAGTACTCACTCAAACAGTATTTTTCATTTTATGTTTCTATGTTTGAGAAAACTGTTGAAATCTTTACTTAATGTGTGCTAAACTGATCTTCTGTATATAAAGAGAATTGGAAATGAATCTTGATGTGAATGGAAGGGGAGAGGGAGTGGGAAAGGGGAGGGTTGCGGGTGGGAGGGACGTTATTGGGGGGAAGCCATTGTAATCCATAAGCTGTACTTTGGAAATTTATATTCATTAAATAAAAGTTAAAAAGTTAAAAAAAATTGTAAACATCCAATACATTGTTAGTAATTGTAGTTGTCATGTTTAACAATGAATCTTTCTTGAATTTTATCTTCCTATCTAAGTTTATCCTTCCAGCAACACTTACCCAATTGTTCCTTCCCCTCCTCTGTCCTTGATAATTACCACTCTACTATCTGTATCTTTTTAGATTCCACATGTGGGAACATATGATATTTGTCTTTCTGTATCTGGCTTAACATGTAGTCCTCCAAGTTCATCTATGTTGTCTCAAATGACAGAATCTCCTATTTGCACTGGATGTATTTTTTCTCTTTTGTATTTTCCTGCATTTAATACATTTTGACTAATGATATAACCTCAAGTTTTAAAATAATACATGTTGTGTTTAATACATATTTTCATTTGTAGATAGCAACAACTTGTGTCATATTAGATTCTTCTTAGTGATATGTGCTGTAGCGGAAAAAATATAATTCAACTGGCAGATATGTTTTCTCATTCTGAATATTTTGTTAACTGCTGCACATTTTCTGAAGATCATTTGACCTCTTTGCCTTGAGTTTCTTTATCTGTAAAATGAAGGATGTTGAGCTACCTTAGCTCAAAATTTCCATGATCCATTTGGTATAAAATGTGGAATGCTAATTTTCTTAATTGGACATTTGAAAAATCTTGGTAATGCATTTTTATATTTAAAATCCTCTGTACTGGGGCCAGCACTGTGGCATAGTGGGTTAATGCCCTGGCCTGAAGCACTGGCATCCCATATGGGCGCTGGTTCTAGCTCTGGCTGCTCCGCTTCCAATCCAGTTCTCTGCTATGGCCTAGGAAAGCAGTAGAAGGTGGCCCAAGTCCTTGGGCCTCTGCACCCGCGTGAGAGACCCAGAAGAAGCTTCTGGCTCCTGGCTTTGGATCGGCACAGCTCCGACCATTGTGGCCAGTTGGGGAGTGAACCATCGGATGGAAGACCTCTGTCTCTCTCTCTCTCTCTCTCTCTCTCTGCCTCTCCTCTCTCTGTGTAACTCTGAGTTTCAAATAAATAAATAAATTAAAAAAAATTACAAAGTTCTATGGGTACATTTAGCACTCTTCTTTATGTTTCCATTTTACTTAATTGACTTCATGTTTTAACACCTTAACAGTAGAAAGAACCTAATTATTTCCCCAACTCTCATAATGTGTGATATTATAGTTATCCTTTAAAATATAACTTTTTAAAAAATCTCCTCAATACAAACAATAATTTTTTTTTAATTTTTTTTTCTTTTTGACAGGCAGAGTGGACAGTGAGAGAGAGAAAGGTCTTCCTTTGCCATTGGTTCACCCTCCAATGGCTGCCGCGGCCGGCATGCTGCAGCCGGCGCACAGCACTGATCTGATGGCAGGAGCCAGGTGCTTCTCCTGGTCTCCCATGGGGTACAGGGCTCAAGAACTTGGGCCATCCTCCACTGCACTCCCGGGCCACAGCAGAGAGCTGGCCTGGAAGAGGGGCAACAGGGACAGAATCCGGCGCCCCGACCGGGACTAGAACCCTGTGTGCTGGCGCCGCAAGGCAGAGGATTAGCCTATTGAGCCGAGGCGCCGGCCCAAACAATAATTTTTAAGATCTACTTATTTATTTGAGAAGCAGAATTAGAGACAGAGAAGAGAGAGAGAGAGATGAGCGGGATATTGTCCACCTGCTGGTTCACTCCCCAAATGGCTGCAACAGCAAAGTCTGGGCAAGGCTAAGCCTGGAGCCTTGGAACTCCATTCAGGCCTCCCACATGGTGCAGGGGCCCAAGTACTTGGGTCATCCTCCACTGCTTTCCCAGGAACATTAGCAGGAAGTTGGATCAGAAGTAGAGCAGCCAGGGCTCACCCATATGGGATGCTGGCATTGCAGGATTAACTGGGTGAGCCACAATGCCAGTCCCAACAATACAATTTAGAATTTCTCACTTATAAAACATTCTTCTTAGAATTAGTCCAGACTCCTTTGGCCATATGAAGCTTTGCTATACAAATGTTTCTCTCTCTCTCTCTCTCTCTCTCTCTCTCTGGTTACTTATTCATTTTATTTACTTGAAAGGTGAAGAAATGGGGAGAGAGATCCCAAATGTTCTTGAATGATGATGCTGAAACCTACATCTTGCCCTTGACCACTTGTAGTGACAGAATGAAGACTGCATCTTGTTCTGACAGAGGTACATCAACTGAGAGATGGGTCAGGAAGTGTGCTACAGTTCTGTATTTGTTTAAATAGCATCAGCTTATGTTACACTAGGTCTCAGTTACATAATAAGTTTATTTTTTACTCATGCAAAAGTCCAATGCAGTTGAGTTCTCCCAGGAGATTTCTAAACTGAGTAATGACTCAGGATCATGGCATTGTCTGTGATGTAGCTCCACTCTCCTCTCAGAACCTCAGCAGAATCTTCCACTGCATTTGGCAGGTCAAGCAAAGAAAGTGAATGTGTAATCTTATGCAGAAAATTTTATGGCCAAGCCTGAAGGGACATCCATCACTTTCCATTTACATCCTTTCAGCCTGAACCTAACTCATCAGATGACTGAACAGAAGTATGGTCTACCAAGGAAGAGGAACCACAATAAAAGGAAGGTTGACAGTGTCACTATTGAGGTTAATTAGGTTCAACCCTCAATGAAGTTTGGCATAATTGATGCCAATTGTAAAAGTTCTCTGGGGTGAAAAAAAGTAAAACACTTAATGCATTATAATCTCTTTAAAAGGTAACAAGAGAGACATGTACTCTATTTAAAGCTAAGAAAATAAAAACCATTTGCTGTTACTTTGGATAGAAAAAAGTAAGAAATTTTGGCTCTCAACAACAAAATATCTTTTTACAACTGCCTATATTACATTATTATTTTTAAATGTAAAGTGTATTAGGTTTTGAGGTCAAATCTGTAAGTGATAGATCTTTGCTTCACTAGCTTTCTGCTATGACAAAGTGTGAAATTCATAGTTTTTTCATCCTTAATGACTGTAATTAACATATTAAGATTCTTTGAAAATGAGATCTGAAGCTTTTTGTTTTCCTTTGTAAGAAATCTTCAGGCAGGAAGCCTTTGAAAAGATCTGTTATCTTTTTCTCTTCTCTGCAAACCAGCAAAAGAATCTCAGCTTTCTTACTGATTGATTTTCCTTCTCATTAACACAAAACAAAATGAAACTGTTACTGAGGATTCCATGATACATGAGATTTTGGATGATTTTTTTAAAGCTTTTTTATTGTTAAAAAATGCACCTTTAATAATTTATTCTGATATTCTTCATGGAATTTAATAAATTTAATTCCAGTTTTGTAAATTTTTAGATTTCCTTCAACATATTACTACGGATTTTATGATTTGCATAGCCACGGTATAGATTTGGCATGGATGGTGGATGTCCCAGCAATATAACTGAGAGTTGTCTAGCATTTTTTGTGGAGCATGAGGGCTCATTTTACTTTTGAACTATTCTTTTTTATATATAGCAGGTTTTAAATTGTGTTAATTTATTCTGTAGTACTCTTGGAAAGGACATATACAGAGTTCTTTGAATATGGCTTGTCAGAGCAAAACGAACCATACCTTAGGCTGCAGGCATACAGGGCTATCACTGCTCTGCTGTAATTCACTGACAGGCCTACACTCAGTGAAACTTCACAGTGATGGGATTTGGACATCTTACTGTAAGCGACAACATCTGATGACTGTTCTCACATCTTAGCACAGAGTTTCAGATAAGCTCCTTGGGGGAATTGTAGTAATACACCATAACAGTTACCAAAATAGATTTCCAAAAATCTCTTAAAATAAATTATTATATTATAATTAGGTAGATTTTAAAAATTCTGTAATTTAGAACAGAGTTTCAATAGTTTAGTTAGAGTTTCTTTTATTTACTTACAGTTTATCTTTGCAAAATTTCATAATATACCACTTAAAAATATCATATTCTTAATCTGTCAAACTTCTTTCAAGTTTTTCTTTTTGCCTTTGGTTTCTGCAGTCTGATTGTGATCAGCTTAGATGTAGCTTTTTTATTTTTTGCTTTGTTTGGTTTTTTCTTCTATATTTACACTGCTTGTTTTCTGAGCTTTCTAGATTTCTAGTTTGCTAGCATTATTTTTAAAAAAGTTTTAATCATTGTTGCTTCAAATTTTATTTGTCCTGTTTTTCATTTACTTTAAGGATGTATTACATCAGGGCCGGTGCTGTGGTGCAGCGGGTTAACGTCCTGGCCTGAAGCACCAGCATCCCACATGGGCACTGGTTCTAGTCCCGGCTGCTCCTCTTCTGATCCAGTTCTCTGCTATGGCCTGTGATAGCAGTAGAAGATGCCCCAAGTCTTTGGGCCCCTGCACCTGTGTGGGAGACCCGGAAAAAGCTCCTGGCTTCGGATGGGCGCAGTTCCAGCCGTTTTGGCCAATTGGGGAGTGAACCATCAGATGGAAGACCTCTCTCTCTCTGCCTCTCCTCTCTCTGTGTAACGCTGACTTTCAAGTAAAAAATAAATAAATTTTTAAAAGAAAAAAAAAGGATGTATTATGTCTTTGGAAATTGTCTCAGAGTTTTGGGGTTGTTCTTTTTTATCTTTATAATACGGGTTTATTCCTATTTACATATCTTCAAGTTCACTGATTATTTAATTACCCATTTTTGTTAGTGTTTTTGATTTCTATCACTTCTTTTTTATGTTTTATGTATTAACTTCATATTTGCATGGTTTTACTTCTACAACATATATAGAGATAAAATATGTATACGAGTCACTGACTTCATGTCCTAAGATTACAGGAGTGAGCTTCATCAATATGGAATCAACTAATCTTATCATTTAAAACACTGACAGTAGCCTCATTACTCTACATTCTAAGAAATGACTGAAATTTGTAATTTTAAATTTAGCTGTCCATAAAAGAAGAGCATCCACAAACATAAAGGATTTGAGCAGAATTGGTGGAGCTGTGTGTACTGCAGTTATTTAGGGGAAATTGATATGAAGCTGACATAGCTTCATATGATTTTATTTTCAATAGCAGAATCTGCCAGCAGAATGCTTGTCAAACATCTGAAGTTGTCAGTGTATTTTAGGTTTGGTGGTAGATTTGGTACCAAGAAGCAGTGTCCACAGTCCTTGAATAATGGATAATGTTGCTTGCCAAGCATCTAAGGAGATAAACATCTCATATATTTAGATGTTAAAATGTATGAGCTCTACTGAAAGCTTCTTTCTGAACTATTGGACTCCTCTCTGGCTGATTTGGGTGACCCTCATTTTCTTTGGGAGTCTGTAGTTGGCTGAGTTCATAATGAGTAACTTTTATTATTAAAACTTTATGATTCAGTTGTGTTTTCTGTGTTCTCATCTATCTAATATCTAATCCTGAAAAGTATATTCCTATTAGCTACAAATTTTAATGGAAAATAGAGGAACAGAAAAAAAACCACGTATCTCATTCAATGTAATTAAAAGCTTTGAGTAATAGATCAAACATAAGTGCTTATACAAACACAAGTACTATATACTAGTATTTATTTAAAAATTGTTAGGGATGATATTTTGATGAAATGCTATTTACAATCTGTTTTCTAACATCATAAATCTTTTCTTTAAATTTACTAAAATAAATTTACTCAAATAAATAGGAAATAAAGACTTTTGATATCTCACTCCATTAACAACAACTTTTCAGATTGACTGGAGATTTACATATAAAAGTAAAATAATAACATTTCCAAAAGATAGTAGGTAATAATAACTTCACAATTATGGAGAAAGACATAAGTTTTTTAAAAGACACACAAAATCAGTACTAACAAGGGAAATATGTTAAATTTTACTAAAGCAATTAACCATAAATAGAATATGATGAATTTTCCTAAGTTAATAATAAGGCCGGTGCCATGGCTCAATAGGCTAATCCTCCACCTTGTGGCGCCGGCACACTGGGTTCTAATCCCGGTCAGGGCACCGGATTCTGTCCCTGTTGCCCCTCTTCCAGGCCAGCTATCTGCTGTGGCCAGGGAGTGCAGTGGAGGATGGCCCAGGTGCTTGGGCCCTGCACCCCATGGGAGACCAGGAGAAGCACCTGGCTCCTGCTTCGGATCAGTGTGGCACGCCGGCTGCAGCGGCCATTGGAGGGTGAACCAAAGGCAAAGGAAGACCTTTCTCTCTGTCTCTCTCTCTTTCACTGTCCACTCTGCCTGTCAAAAAAAAAAAAAAAAAAAAGAAAAAAGAAAGAAAGAAAAGAAAAGAAATTAATAACATCTCTATAGCAAGTTAACTGAAACTTGCAGTGCTGACATCCCATATCAGAGCACTCATTCAAGCCTTGGCTGCTCCACTTCTAGTCCAGCTACCTGCTAATGCTCCTGGGAAGGCAGCAGATAATGGCCCAAGTACTTGTGCCTCTTCCCCCCATGTGGGAGACCTGGCTTCTGCCTGGCCCCAGTCTTGTCTGCTATGGCCATATGGAGAGTGTATCAATGGATAGACAATCTCTCTTTCTCTTTCTATCTCTCTGTCTTTGTGTAACTCTACCTCTCAATAACTAAATAATAAATCTTTATTTAAAAAAAGAATATCTTTTCATGAAAAGCCACCAGTAAGAGGGGCGGGCATTGTGGTGCAGTGAGCTTTGCCAAAATAGAAATCTGTTTGAAAGATAACTTAGATTCAAGTATTTGAGATTCCTAAATACTTCTCTAAAGAATTTAAAGAGTGTTTTGTGGATAATGAGGCACCACAGAAGGCTTTTGAAAAGGAAGATGATGGAATTTTCCCTGTTCTTTGAAGATAACTCAAATGGTCCTATGAAGACAGACTTAAATATTAGAATCCCAAAACCTAGATATTAATTGTACAGATATTGCAATAGATAAGGCAGGTGGTAAGAATTTGGACCATGATGTCAACAAGAGGAATTTTTAGAAAATAAGGCTATATAATTTTCAGTATGTGCTGATAAAATTTAAGAGTTTACTAAGTGATTAGATACAGGAAATAAGAAATAAAGCATAAAACGATATTAACTTTAGTATTTCCAACATTCCAACTTTGCTAGATAAGTAAGTGAAAGTTTTCATTAACAGACATAATAAATATAAAGGAATACCTTAGAGAGAAATAAATTAATTCATCATAGACTATTAGAGTTCTGCTTAATGAAGCTGGTATAATACAAGTATGATCTGGCAATGAAGGCAGGTTCTGATGAAAATGTTCAATTGACAGTTGAGTACAAAGATCTTCTTTGAAACCATGGAAATAACTTCCCAGAATCTTCCTGTCAAATTTAATCTTTGTTATCACAGTCCCTCATTATGTTGCTGTGTGGCTTTATTTTAGCCCATATCATGCATATACTTCTGAATTCTCTATGGTGATGTAGTATTTCATAATTATATGCACCCACAGGATCCAGCATTGCTCTTGGGTCACAGTGTTCATTTGCTACCAAGTTTTTTGTAACTAGGCCTTTTTAATGTCTGCTAAACAGCTTTATATGTTTATAGATCATTTGATATTTTACAACTTTTAAATATTAAGATCATAATATATATCACTCAAATCATGTATGTAACTGAAAAATCCACACTTTATATGTCTTTTTTAAAGATTTTATTTATTATTTAATTTTAGAAGTAGAGTAATGGATAGTGAGAGGGAGAGAGAGAGAGAGAGAGGTCTTCCATCCTCTGGTTCACTCCCCAAATGGCCGCAACAGCCAGGAGTTGAGCCTATCTGAAGCCAGGAGCCCAGGGCTTCTTCCAGGTCTCCCATGTGGGTACAGCAACCCAAGCCCTTGGGCCATCTTCCCTGCTTTCCCAGACCATAGCAGAGAGTTGGATCAGAAGAGGAGCAGCTGAGACTTGAACCAGCATCCATATGGGATGCAGGCACTACAGGCAGAGGATTATCCTACTGTGCCACAGCTCCAGCTCCATATGTAGTTTTAATATTGCAAATCTGTTTAAACATTGCTTTAAAAAAACATTAATTAGGTCTGGTAGTAAAATAAAAATGGTTACCATCAATACTAGGTATACTTAAAAAATACATTCCCTCATTATCCCACATAGATTATTATATGAGGCTCTGTCTAAGAACTCCCTTTCTTCAGTCTAATTCTACATTTCCTTTTTCCCCTTGTAGCCAAAAACTAACTTGAGCTTTATGTTTCTTTGCTTACTTCAGAGTAGCTTAAGAATTTTCTTTATTTTTTTTTTATCCAAAATAATCACCATTCTGACTTACAGCTGAGAAGAGGAGGCACTCTCCATTTCGAACAGGAGTTGAGAGTATATGTGTGAAGTCAGGGATTGAGGGACAAGAGTTCACCTCAGGGAGTTCGGGGCATAAAGTTTAGTAGGACAGCAAGCACACTACTGAGATCTGTGGGCTGTCTACAAATCTGTTATGAATTCAAATAAAAGAAAGATCAGATGTGTAAACAGCCTAGCACATGCTACAATCAAGGAAGATTTGTTCTTCACTTTCATTTTGATCTTTTTTATTCTCACTGCAATGTCAGGTGATTGTATAGCACAATCTCAATGTATTTTAATTCAAAGACTCAAAGCTTTCAAGAATTTTTTCCATTTGTTCTTCCTATGGTTATTTCAACACAGTACAGTTTCCGTGGAGTCCTTGTATCAGATTTCTATCAACCAGGTATAGAATAAGAAAACTTGACTATAATGCAGGGAATATGGCTGTGTTTCAGGAGCTCATTATTAGGGGCATCATTTTATTATTTGAGACATTTTCTTCTCTTGAATGTCAGATAATGTTCCACTCCATGTAAGCAATTTTTTCCAGTAATAGAAATCTACCTTTTAAAATTTAAACTTTTTTTTTTTACCATTTTAGTGGCAATTTTTCAAAAATGTATATTTCACATTCTTGCCTATTAAATAAGATGCACTAACTATAACTTAACTTTCATTTAATGATTCAAGGCCTTTGTTACTATCATCAGTTGGCTCTAACTTCAAAATTGTCAATATACAGCTCTTTTTACCCTTACTATTAACACACAAATATTATATATCAATGGGCGTACTTTAATACCTGCTACCTTGTCTCTCAACTTCTCATGCCCACTGCAATCTCTTGTCAGAGAAGCTGAATGATCCTTTTAAAGTTTAAGCCAGATCATGTCACTTCACAGCTCAAAAATGCTCCAATAGTTCCCTGTTGATTCTTACAATAGCCAACAAAGACTTCTGTGACTTGGTTCCCCATTACTGCTCTCATCTCATTTCCTCCGTTTTCTTTGAAAGCATGAGTCATGTTCCCTTTGCAGTAACTGTATTATCCACTGCTTACAGTTTCTTCTGCCCACAACAGCACTTCAATAAGTCTCCCATCCTTTGACACACAGCCGCACACACATATACACATACACAGAGGATTATTTTATTTGTAACTTCTAATGGACCAAAAACACAGCCATTTTTAAAAATATTGTCAAAACGATGTCTAAAATTAGGGTGCACAAGCTCTAAATGGCAATCTAAAGGATTTTCATTTTTGAAATTAATTGATTTTTTCAGTTGATTGAATGTCATAGGTTTACTCTTTTCATGTATTTAATTTTTCTAAATATTTTCATTACTGCAAAAGTCATCTATAAATATACAAATGAGGTATTGTTTTCTGTGGTGAGATAAGTAGGACTGTTGAAAATCGTCAATTAATGGATGAGAAAGAAAAATCTCATCTGTTTATAATTTGTCTGGTTATATTTTTTCCTATTTAACTTAATTTAAAAAATAACTACCAAAGAATGGCTTCAAAAGGCTATCCAATGCATTTAACACATTCCCGAAGATTTTAAAAAGAGAAACTGAGAAAGGAATCAGAGTTATGAAGACAAAACAGCTGCAAATGTTGATCTTTTCCTTAATTACCAGAATCAATACTATTTAGAAATATAAACACTGAATTTTAAGACATATGGAAAGCCATTTAAGACATTAAAATATAAAATGGTGGCTCTTTTCATAATGAACATTTTCACCTCAGTCTCCTATTACAGTGTTAAATACCAGAATTAAGTTAGTTATTTTCTCTTCATTGGAACGTTAATGAAGTGTTAACAATGCCAAGACTACCATGATAATTTGTTGCATGGTTAGTGTAAGCAACATTTTATTATTCCTAATTAAAATAGAATATAGAGATCCATTATATTTACATAGCTCTAACATCCAGAAGAATATATCTAAACATAAGTAAAACATGCATTTGGAAATCCCTTCAATAACTATAAAAATAAAAACATATGATAACCAAGCATACCATTGATTGAACAGCATTTGATAAAACTGTGTGTTCCTTGCTTGAATGATTGACTTAATTGCCCTCATTTATTGCAATCCATTTAGATTACTCTGTAATAAGAAAACCCAGATGATAGCTAGTGATTTGTGCCAAACAAGCATTGTATCACATTGGATGTTAATATAGAGAAAGTTTTAGAGTGCAAGACTAAATAGTGAATATTATCATGCATAATGCTTTGTACTGAATGATCCAATAACAACTATACCCGTTATTAAAAATAAGATATTTGCTAAGTTCACATATCAGTCCATTGTGATATAACATAAGGACTTTATTAATATATTATTCACTCAATATCAATTTGTAGTAAAATCACTTTCAGCTCATCAAAAGAAATTCAATAACTTTGAAGCTAAGAAAACCTCATTTGTTCCAAGTATACCTAGAATGAATCACAATTCATCACTGGAAATGAGCTTCAATATTTAGATATCATGGCCTGAGACCATTCCAAAAAAAATAAAACTTAAAAATTATGCCTTACTATTATTTTCAAACAAAAACACTATTTATTAATAAATAAATAGAATCTAAATTTTTTATAAAGAAGATTTTTCATATTAAAACTTACTTGCAAACCTCCAGTTACCCCTCTAATCTTGCTAGTCATCATGTGACAATGAAAGCACTATGAAATCCTCAAAAAATGAGCCTGAGTCAAGAAAATGGCCAGATCCTATTATATTTCCTGATAAATCTTTAAAAATATGACTATTTAAGGTGAAAGGAAATATTATAAAATGCTGATAAGGCTAGGACATACAAAGACATTTTATTAACATTTATGCTCAGTGCTGCTTAGGTAGACATTTCTTTTGTGTATGATAAGAACAAAGAACTAAACCATTCTTGGTTCCTGTATCATCATCATCATCATCATCATCATTATCATCATCAAGTGAATATTTTGTGTATGTGTGTGCCAGGTTCTGTTTTATAACATTATATATGAGTATATGCTTAACAATTTAATATGTATTAACTTCATGCCAAATAAACACACCATTGTTACTCTCAATTATCATTAAAGAATATGATTCTTTGACTTGTGAATCTGGGCAACCATAAATCACTCCCGAACAATTATTTCATCAACTACAAACATCTAGTTAACCCAGTTCATAGCACAGACTGGGCTGAAAATTTGTAAAATAATTTTTATCTACTGATTTTTTATACTACATATATAAATTTGAACAAAAAGATGGAAGATTTCACTGTTCTTTTAAGATAAAAAATAGTTATAATTTTAAAAATTATCATTCAAAATTAATCTAGTATTAGATATGATATTGTTATATTCATTCATTGAAGAAACAATTATTTACTTAGCAAAACCTTATTCTACTCCTATGCTTGACCCTGGGTGAGATGTGTAATGACGAAATTGTGAAAAGCAAGAGCCCTCCTCTCATGGAGCTTACCTTTCAGATTGTTCTGTTCGTAACTCATTTTGCCTCTGCACCATCTTCAAAATGTCAGTGATCTGAAACACATTTTTTTTCTTGTAAGTGAGGAGGGTAAGACCTGAAAATATTATTATTTTCAGGTAAAGCCATTATGACATAGGAGAGGCAGTTTACATTAGACATATATTCCATAAGAATAATTCAATGCCTTTCTTGGATTTGTCTTAACGTATTATCTTGCCAACTGTGTGGAATTAGTATCTTCAGATCTAAATTGAAGATTTCTAGTTATTACTTTCACGTCTGAAATTTCAGATTAAGGAATGCATTTAGTGAAATGTAATATCTAGTACAGTATGTATTTTAAGGAAATAGTTATTCATACCCTTAAGGATATTAAAAGTCCAAGATGATCAGCATAAAATAAATGAACCATATGTTAAAGTTTCTAGTGTGCAATATGAGAGTGAGGACTTTATAAACAGCTAAACTTGGGTTTAAGTCTGGCATCAATCAATAATAACTATGAATTAATCTAGTTTCTTAAACAGTATTTGTCTTATGGATGTATAGAAGTCCTAATTTTAGTGTTATATACCCATTTATCTTCAGAAATTTTAGTTAGAAACAAATATACACAAATCTAAGTATTGATTCAATAATTATTATTTAATTCTTGACAATAGAGCAAGGTTAGATCAAATGAATTCTGAATAAAACAGCTTTAATTTGAGGCAAGGGAGGCCTAACACTTCAACATGGTACTTTTTTCTAAATAAAGAAATATATAAAAATTCAAGAGGCATACAAAATTGCAGAGTAGCATAATATTGATGAAAATAGTAATGTAATATTCTCACACATGTTTTATGATTATAATAAAGTAATTTAGTAGAGACTGAAAGGAAATTTGGAGAAACTATTCTTATGTGAGCACTGCTTTTTTTATAGAATTCTATTTCTCTACCATCTAGTCCTTACTTACTGATAGAAGTTAATAAAGTCTTTGGTGAAATGCTGATTTATTATTCATATGCATATATGCATATGTTACAAGTTATTCCCCACTTCTAGTCTTATATAATAATATTACATTCATTCAGCAATTAAACTTTAGGTTACTAAATCTTATCTACTACAAGTGAGTTAACACAAATGTGCTTACAATACCAAAAATATAAATAGCATGTCTTTATTGTCATGCACTCATTATTTAATGTGTTATTGCTTATTTTGTGCTAAGTAGCTTCATTTGTGCTAAGTAGCCCATGTTCAATGAGAATACATGGCCTAAGGTCACAGGAAACTTTAAAGCTTTGTTGAAGGGAAAGGAATTTAAAATAGTCAAAAAATGTCTAAGCTGTATGCACACAAAGTGAAAGTGTCTTGAAAGAAAAATATGTCTTTTTATTTATTTTTCCCCTTAACTACCCTCCCACCCACAACCATCCCACCCCCCACTCCCTCTCCCATCCCATTCACATCAAGATTCATTTTCAGTTATCTTTATGTACAGAAGATCAATTTAGCATACACTAAATAAAGATTTCAACAGTTTGCACCCACACAGAAGCACAAAGTATAAAGTACTGTTTGAGTACTAGTTATACCATTAATTCACATAGTACAACACATGAAGGACAGAGATCCTACATGGGGAGTAAGTGCACAGTGACTCCTGTTGTTAACAATTGACACTCTTTTTTTTTTTCTTTTTTTTTTTCATTTTCAATTCTCTTTATATACAGAAGATCAGTTTAGCATACATTAAGTAAAGATTTCAACAGTTTGCTCCCACACAGAAACATAAAGTGAAAAATAATAGATGATTTTTTAAATGATGATGAAATCAGATCAGACCTATTGTCATGTTTAATCCCAGTGAGAGTTGTGGGGAGCAGCCCGGACTGGACTGAGTTACTGGAATTAAGACTTATTCTATGCATCTGCTCTCCCACAATATGGCGCTGGGAGAGAAGTAAACAGCTTCCGCACAGCTGCCTCCAGTTCAACCAATAAACTGTAGGACTTGCTCCTGATTGGAGAGCAGCGTGCTCGGCGTGTGGGCAGCCGAGTTGGGATTGGCGGAGGAGGACTATAAAGGAGGAGAGAGACGGCATGCACCAGGAACATCTAAGGGGAACATCTAGCTGAAGGAACACCTGTGCAGCCCCCAGAGAGCCGGCCGGCGGTGTGCCGCTCCCCTGCGGAAGTGGGGAATGTGGCCAGGGGGAACTGCCCTTCCACGGAGGTGGAAGGGATAGTAGCCAACCCGGGAAGAACCAGCAGCAAACCCGGGGAGGGCCGAGCAGACGAAAGAACAGCGCAGGGTCCTGTGTTGTTCCTCCACGAAGAGGGGGAGCGACAGAGAGTCAAGTTGGGAATTGATAATTTCTTCTTCTTTTTAACCGAAGATCAGTTTAGTATACATTAAGTAAAGATTTCAACAGTTTGCACCCCCATAGAAACACAAAGTGAAATATACTCAAACAATTGACACTCTTACTTATGGCATCAGTGATCACCTGAGGCTCTTGTCATGAGCTGTCAAGTCTATGGAAGCCTCTTGAGTTCGCCAACTCTGATCTTATTTAAACAAGGTCATAGACAAAGTGGAAGTTCTCTCCTCCCTTCAGAGAAAGGTACCTCCTTTTTTGATGGCCCATACTTTCTGCCGGGATCTCACTCACAGAGATCTTTCATTTAGGTAACTTTTTTTTTTTTGGCCACAGTAACTTGCCTTTCCATGCCTGAAATACTCTCATATGATGGGCTTTTCAGCCAGGTCCGAATGCTTTAAGGGCTGATTCTGAGGCCAGAATGCTATTTAGGACATCTGCCATTCTATGAGTCTGCTGTGTATCTTACTTCCCCTGTTGGATTGTTCTCTCCTTTTTAATTCTATCAGTTAATATTAGCAGACACTAGTCTTGTTTATGTGATCCCTTTGACTGTTCATCCTATCATTATGATCATTATGAACTGAAACTGATCACTTTGACTAGTGAGATGGTATTGGTACATGCCACCTTGATGGGATTGAATTGGAATCCCCTGGCACGTTTCTAACTTTACATTTGGGGGAAAGTCTGATTGAGCCTGTGCTAAACTGTACATGTCCTCCCTCTCTCTCTCTCTTATTCTAAATCTTAGATTTAACAGGGATCATATAGTGACCTGTTAAATAACAAGTATCTTAGCAAACTGTAAATTTTCACATAAATGTAAAAATGTAAGAAATCCTCTATGATCATTAATTTGAAACACAAATCAAAATAGAGACAAAAACAGGCCTTTGAGGAAAACTTTGCTGATAATGATGTATTTACCATTACAGTTGGAAAGACTATAGAAATTGAAGTCCCTATAGCTTCCTCCAATTGTGTCAATCCTTCTTCTCAGCTTTGATTAGAGACAATGCTTCGGCCACCAAACGAGCATTTTTCTACTAGGATATTTTCTGCACCAACTAAGGATTATTTCATGTAAACTATAGATCTATATATTATAGTGTTGCTACTGATATGAATATACAACCTATATTCTCAAATTTAACTGTACTGATCCATTATATTTTTATAGAAGTGATCTCACTTTTTTAATGTTTATGGTCATAATTTACTGTATGTCTAAGATTTATCTTGTCAGCTTCTTTTTATTACTAGTAATCTCTGCCACATTTCAAATGATTCTGTCTGACTTTTCTGGTGCCCTAGTTTTAAAGATAAATATATGAATTTGCAAAAGGATGAATGAATGAATGAATGAACAAATGAATGATTAATGTGTAGTTAAAGGCCCTAGTAGAAATGCATATTCATATAACATTTCTAAATAGATGTTCAAAGTTCTTCTCAATAAATTGAATTGTGTGTGTTGTGATTGCTTGTGAGGATTGAAAAGATTCAGATAGATTTGATTTGATTTTATGTTTTTAAAAGTTGTTTTAATTGACAAAATAGTGATGATACAGGTTCATGGTGTTCAATGTTGTCTTCTGATATATGAGTATAAGCATGTTGAATGATTAAATCATACTCACTAACATATCTATCATTTCATTTATTTATCATTTTTGTGGTGAGATTATTTAAAATGACACTCTTTTTTGAAGGGAAATGCTTTTTTACAAAGCTTTTATTTAATGAATACAAATTTCATAGTTACAGCTTTAGGAATATAGCAGTTCTTTCTCCCATACCTGACCTCCCACCCCCACTCCCATTCCACATCCTACTCCCTCTCCCATCCCATTCTTCATTAAGATTTGTTTTTTGATTAACTTTATATACAGAAGACCAACTCTATACTAAGTAAAGATTTCCACAATTTGCACCCACACAGACACACAAAGTTTAAAGTTCTTTTAGAAAAAAAAAAAACAAGTTTTATACTGAATTCTCATAGTACAACTCATCAAAGACAGAGATCCTACATGGGGAGAAAGTGCACAGTGACTCCTGTTGTTGATTTAACAATTGACACTCTTATTTATGACATCAGTGATCACCTGAGTCTCTTGACATCAGCTGCCAAGGCTATCAAAGACTTTTGAGTCCACAGACTCCATCAGTATTTAGACAAGGCCATAAGCAAAGTGAAAGTTCTCTCCTCCCTTCAGAGAAAAGTACATCCTTATTTGATGTACCCTTCTCTCCACTGGGGCCTCACTCACAGAAATCTTCCATGTAGAACATTTTTGCCACAGTGTCTTGGCTTTCCATGCCTGACATGATCTCATGGGCTTTTCAGCCAGATCTGAATGCCTTAAGGGCTGATTCTGAGGTCAGAGTGCTGTTTAGGGCATTTGTCATTCTATAAGTCTGCTGTGTGGACTGCTTCCCATGCTGGAACATTCCCTCTTTTTTAATTCTATCTATTGTTAATACCAGACACTTGGTCTTATTTATGTGATCCCTTTGACACTTAATACTATATATATATATGATCAATCACACACTTAATATGATCACTTTAACATGTAATATGGCATTAGTGCTACCTAGTTTAATGGAATTTGGAATCCCATGGCAGGTTTTTAGCTTTATCCTTAGGGTTATGTCCATGGGAATGTCTGCAAACTGTACATCTACTCCCTCTCTTATTCCCACTCTTATTTTTAACAGGGATCTATTTTCAATTGGATTTAAACACCTATGAATTATTCTGTGTTAAGTAAAGAGTTCAACAAATGGTATTAAATAAAAAAGAAAATAGTAAAAAATAAAATAAGATAATAGACTTCCTTGACAGTCAAGACAAGGGCAGTTCAAGTCATTGCTTCTCATAGTGTCAATTCCACTTCTACATGTTCCCTTTTAGGTGCTCTGTTAGTTGTCACAGACCAGGGAGAACATATGGTATTTGTCCCTTTGGGACTGGCTTATTTTATTAAGTATTATTTACAATATTTATTTGTTTGAATGGCAGAGTTACAGAGAGGAAGAAGCAGAGAGAGAGAGGACTTCCATCCACTGGTTCACTCCCCAGGTGGCTGCAATGGCCAGAGCTGTGCTGATCGGAAGGCAGGAGCCAAGTGCTTCCTCCAGGTGTCCCACACTATTACAGGGGCCCAAGGACTTGGGCCATCTTCTACTGCTCTCTCAGTCCAGATCAGAAGTGGAACAGCCAGGACTCGAACTGGAACCCATATGGGATGCTGGCACTACAGGCTGCGGCTTTACCTGCTATGCCACAGTGTCGGCCCCTTAAAATAGACTCTTAAATATGCAATACCTTGCTATTAACTACAGTCATGAGACAGTGCAATAAATCACGAATACATATATCTCCTTTATAGTTGCAATATTTTTTAAAATATTTACTTATTTATTAGAAAGACAGAGTTATGGGGGGAGGGGAGAAATGGACAGAGAGAGACAGAAAGAGAGAGAGAGATTCTGTCTGCTGGTTCACTCCCCAGATGGCAGCTACTGGGTCAGGCCAAAAGCAGGATCCAAGAAATTCCTTTGAGTCTCCCACGTGGGTTCAGGGGCCCAAGCACTTGAGACATCTTCCATTGCTTTCCAAGCACATTAGCAGGAAGTGGGATCAGAAGTGAAGCAACTGGGACACATGCCGGCACACATATGGGATGTCAGCATCTCAGGCAGCAGCTTTACCTGCTACGTCACTGCTACCCTGTTATGGTTGCATGCCCTTTGACCAACATCTCCAGATTCACCACTCCAATCCATTCCCACCAACCACTGGTAATCACCATTCCACTCTCTACTTCTATGCGACAAACTTCTTCAGATTCCACATGTAAATGAGATCATATATTTGTTTTCCAGTATCTGAATTATTTGCCTTAATATAAAGTCATCCAAATTCATCTATGTTGTTGCAAATGATAGAATATCCTTTTTAAATGTTGGATAATATTCCATTGTGCATATATTCATCCATCGATCAATGCTAAGGTTGTTTTCATGTCTTGAGCATTGTAAATAATGCTTCAATGTATAAGGCAGAGCACATATTTCTTCAACATACTAATTTCATTTCTTTTGCATGTATTAGTAGTGGACAGCTGGGTGGTTTGATAATTCTCCTTTTAATTTTCTGAGGAATTTTCTTATATTTTATCCTGTTTATAAAGACAGATATGCTAATATGCAAATTGTAAGAAATTACAAAACCCAAAGTGTGGCTCTTCAGTGCCAAAGAAAGCACTCCCTGACAAACCACTGCACTTTTTTTCGTAGCAATCATGTGTTATCATTGCTCTGTAAGAGACAAAAGAAGTTTGTTTGTTTGTTTGTTTGTTTGTTTTGACAGGCAGAGTGGACAGTGAGAGAGACAGAGACAGAGAGAAAGGTCTTCCTTTTCCATTGGTTCATCCCGCAATGGCCACTGCGGGCAGCACACCATGCTGATCCAAAGCCAGGAGCCAGGGCTTCTCCTGGTCTCCCAGGTGGGTGCAGGGCCCAAGGACTTGGGCCATCCTCCACTGCACTCCCGGGCCACAGCAGAGAGCTTGCCTGGAAGAGGGGCAACTGGGACAGAATCGGACGCCCCGACAGGGACTAGAATCCTGGGGTGCCAGCGCCACAGGCAGAGGATTAGCCTATTGAGCCATGGCACCAGCCCACAAAAGAAGCTCTATTTCTGAACTGACTCATCAATTCTTTACCATCCCATATATATATATATCATAGTTAAAGACCTGTCAGGGACCTTAGGAATCATCTGGTATAACCTGAAAAGATATATATATATATATATATATATATACACACACCTATACACACACACATATATATATATACAGGAGGAATGAATACTCAATAGTTTAAAAAATTTTGTAATTGCTCTTATGATGCAATTGCCTGTCGATTTTCCTATCCTAATTGTTTGCCTCAAGACTCAATGCAAAAAGGCAGTAGTTTGTTCATGTAACCATTTGAAAAAATATATAAAATTATTAAAAAGTTTTTAAAATTTTAATGTACTAAATAGAAATATTAAATTTAGGCCGGTGCCGTGGCTCACTTGGCTAATCCTCTGCTTGCGGCGCTGTCATCCCATATAGGCGTCAATTTCTAGTCCCGGTCGCTAGTCTTCCAGTCCAGCTCTCTGTTGTTGCCTGGGAGGGCAGTGGAGGATAACCCAAGTGCTTGGGCGCCTGTACCTGCAAGGGAAACCAGGAAGAAGCACCTGGCTCCTGGCTTTGGATCAGCGTGGTGCACCGGCCTCAGTGGCCATTTGGGGAGTGAACCAATGGAAGGAAGATCTTTCTCTCTATCTCTCTTTCTCACTGTCTATCTCTATCTATCAAAAAAAAAAAAAGAAATACTATCATTTGATGGATTATAAGAACATTACTAGTGGATCAACAACATTTTTTGAGCAAACGCTGCTTCATTTTAACAAATATTTGTTTAACCCTGTCTCATGAACTATTCAAAGAAAAACACTACATAATACTATTTTATACTTAAGGGTTCTTTAGGAATTTACTGTGTACATAAGCAAGTTTTTTTTCACTTGTACATGAGTAGAATTATAATTGTATATGAATGTTTTTAGTTAAGTCTTTTTTTTTTTTTAACTGAAAAGCAACTTAGTAGGATATATTCAATGCTAGTAGAGAAAAGGCAGATGGAGTGGGGGAAAAGGCATAGATAAACTTAAGTTCAAATCTATCTTATTTGAATTTCTACTATGGCAAACAAAGAAATCATTCCAGAAAACTGAAAAGGAATGTTAAAATTTTCAGTCTTTTCAGTGATATGTTCTATGCTTCCAATTACTTTAAAGTCAAAATCATTTTGTAGAAAATGTTCTGAAATCTTAAAATATTTCATAGTATACCATTTTGTTCAGAACACACATTCTCATGGTACCTTATGCTCTTCAAACTGTATTTATGACATACATGGACTTTTTCCCTTATAAAAATTTAAAAAGTGACCTCCATATATGTTTAGATGATGCTATAAATTTGAATTTAAATACATTCTTCATAGTATACATTTTCAAGAAAATCAAGCATGAATACATTTTTTATTAAAAATATATAATAAAAAACATTTGACATACAAAAGCTTGTGGTTTCAAACCACATGAGTATCAAAGACATAAAGTGAAAGAGAAGTGCTGAGGAGTTAATTTTAGGTTGTAATTGTCCTCTATTTACTTACTTGAAAATTTGCCTTGGTTGTCTACTTTGTCAAGGCATTTATTCCCATTCCCTGTAGGCAACATTTGAGAAAGATATATTGCAGTTAGAAGAGATTGATGAACATCAATTCAGAATTAAAATACTTAGGTGAATAAACTTTCAAAGTTCCTCTCTTTTTAAAATTGTTACACTGCCTTTGTCAAAACATTGCTCTGTATTTTCTAATTTTTGTTCCATTTATCATGCTTTTAATGTTTCATTCTGAGTTACTACTTTAGTTGGATCCATCATCTTTATTTATATGATGAGTCAGTCTTTAAAAATTTTTTTTTGAGAAACAGAATTAGCTCCTATCTGCTGGTTCACTCCACAAAATGCTTGTGCATGTGGATGGAGCTGAATTGAGGCAAACTAAGGAGCTAAGAACTCAATCCAAGTTTCCCAGATGGGTGGCAAAAATCTATTTACTTGAGTTATCACCATTGTTTCCAGAGTCTGTACTGAACTGGATGATTGAGTCAGGAACCAGAGCCAGGTATTGAACCGAGATCCTCTGTGATGGGGCAGGAGGGTCTTAACTACTAGAATAGACACCCTCTCATAATGAGATACTTTTCAGTGGGAAATAACTTATGGAAAAGTGATATATTTCATGCTAATTTAAAGTATAACTCAAATAGTGATCCATAAAGGAACCTTACTATTGTTATCCTTAATAATGTAACAACTACTATTTTTGGCACTGGGAAATAGATCTATTATCTAACTATCTATCATCTATATCTATCTGAATACAAATATATATATATATACATACATATGAAACTCATATAACTTTACATTTATAATGGGATGAATAAATACACTTTAGGTTTCTTTGGGTGCAAACATGCCATGTGTATGTCCACTCAGGTTTACTAGAGAGTAAGCAGAAAAAGGGAGATCATCCTTTTACAAGCTTTTCTATCAGTACCAAGTTTTGCTTTTATACTCCTCTAATGTATTACATCTTAATCTCAAGAAGAATCAGTCCTTTTGAATTTCTCCACAGATAAGAACAAGACAAGGACATCCACTTTCACCACCCTTATTCATTATAATATTAAAAGTATTAATAAGAGCAACTAAAAAAGAGAAAGAAATAAAAGGAGGAAATGAAAATATCCATGTTAACAGATGATATGATTTTTAACATGGAAAAACCTAAACACCCTACCAAAACTCTGTTGGAACTGATAAGCCAATTTAGTAAACTTGCAGGGTACAAAATCAATACACAAAAGTAGCATGTTTGCAAACCAATAATGACCTTACTGTAAGGAAAATTGAAAAAGCAATCACATTCACAATAGCAATAAAAACAAAAAATTTAGCAATAAATTTCACTATACTAACTTTCTAGCATCAATTTTAATTATAGTTTTTAAACTTTACTATTTAAGATTTTACTAATGCTGAAAAGCACCCCTTCTCTTTTCTGTTCATATATTCATTTAATTTATTTGATTTTGTTTCAAAATTTATTTATTTATTTTAATTAGCATATAAATTATATAATTATTGTGTGGAACATTTCATTTTGAAATAGAGATACCATTGTAGAATGGCTATTTTAAATTAACACATGCATTAGTCTAAATACTTTACTATTTTTGTGGTAAGAAACAGAAGATCTACTCTCAACAATTTTCAGGAATATAATACATTGAATAGTAGATTGTCTTTACGTTTTATTGTAATTTTCTTGAACATATCCCTCTTACCAAAGTGGAATTTTGTATTCTTTGATCAACATCTCCCCAAACTTTCCAACTTATTTAAAATAAAGAAATAAACCAGGAAAAACCTTTAAGAAAATAAGTGATGGAGTCTACATCAAAGTATTGCTTCACTCAAGAAAATAAGTTGTCTCTAATATATTATTACATTTTTAAAATTTGATTTTTGTTTTGAAGGCACAGTGAAACAAAAAGACAGATGGAGAGAGATCTTCCATCCAGTGGTTTACTCCCCAAATGCCCACAACAGGGCTTGGCCAAATGAAGCCAGAAGACCTGGCCTCCACCAGGCTCTCCCAGCTGAGTGACAGGGGCCCAAGTTCTGGGATCATCATGTGCCCATCCCAGTGTAAGAATTAACAGGAAACTGTATTGGAAGTGGAGGAGTAGTCAGGACTGGAACCCAGACATTTTGAAATGGGAGGCAGCTGCCCCAAATGGTGGTTTAAACACTGAACTTAAACACAGCTACAAGTGTTTTACTTAGTTCTATGTGTTAAGTAGAAGAAATTACCAAACATTTTGAACATGCTTTTTATTTAATAGCCTTCTGTATAAACAGATTGATAGGTGTATTACAATGTGACTTGGAAGAAATTTATGAAGCATATGGAATCTATTTACACTTGTCAGCAACTAACTAATTAAACATTGTTTAGGCTTAACAATTAAAGAGTCTGTATCTAGATTACTCAATTTTGACATCCTACAAATTATTTGAGCACAATGGTGCTATTTTACCTAAATGAATTATCAAAACAGCCTTAAAAACTCATTCTTGTATTTGTTCTAAGGAGTTATTGTGCCATCTGTAATATGACATATCTCAATGTCTTATATATGAAAACCTACATATCTGTTCAAATTCAATGTTTTAAAAGTATTTAATTTTCTTAAGAAAACGATCAGTTTCCTCCTAATAATAAAAAGTAAGCCTCAATGTTGTATATATTGCCAGAATGTTGCCACCCACAAAACATTTTTTTATTAACTTTGCACTGGATGTACTTATTTATAAATGGGTATTCATGGGGCCGGCACCGTGGTGTAGTGGGTAAAGCCACTGCCTGAAGTGCTGGCAGCCTATATAGGCTCCAGTTCAAGTTCCAGCAGCTCCACTTCTGATCCAGCTCTCATCTATGGCCTGGGAAAGCAGTAGAAGATGGCCCAAGACCTGCATGGTAAACCTGGAAGAAGCTCCTGGCTCCTGGCTTCAGATCGGCACAGCTCCAGCCATTGAGGTCATCCGGGGGATGAACCAGCTGATGGAAGACTTCTCTCTCTCTGCCTCTCCTTCTTTCTCTGTGTAACTCTGACTTTCAAATATATAAATTTTCTTTTTTTAAAAAAAAGGACAGGACATGACCTTTTGTGATTAGTAGCACATAGGATTTATTATTATTATAATTATTATACCATCCTTACAGAATATGAAGTTAACATTACATTAATTCTATGCATCAAAGCAAGACATTTCAACTTTTGACATAAATAATTTTGCAAATTTAGAATACATTTTACATATAAGCAAGGCCTTACAAACTAACAAAGCATTTCCAATTGTGTTTCAGATACCTCAATGTGCAGGAGCAAATACATAACAAAATTAAAACAGGTCTGAAGACTTTATGTAGTATAGATAGAGCCTTAATAGCCTTTCCAATTTGCATTCTTCCAAAACTGTGTTTGGGATTACTTATATTACATTATTTTATTGTATGTATTTCCTATAAACTACTTCAAACCCTCTGTGAAATAAGACATGCTATTAATTAATTGTTTAATTTTGTGCAGCTGCAGTTTGCCAGGCTCTCTGCCAGAGAGTGGAAGCATAAACATGACACAATCTCTTTTTTCTGGGCGTTGAAAATTTAGCCAATGTTCCCACCATTTTCATGACACCAGAATATTGTGAACTCTTCAGCATTATCATATTTGATGTATACACCTGGGAAATTTAAAAAGTGCATTAGAAGCATGTTTACTCTTCCTGGGTACTGAACTGCAACAATTATTTTTGTCAATAATAGATCCACTGGGAAGCTCTAGCTAATGCATGGAAAATTCAAATCTGAATAGATTTGTTATCCTGAGATAATAACTGCAATTGTGGTGTAGTTGCCTTTGCTTCTGTACTGTCGTTGGATTTTGATTTTCAAGAAGCAAAGTGCTTGCATCATGATCAAAATAATGTCAGATAATGTCAGTTATGCACTGATTCTTTGAAAAGGCAGTGGCATAACTTCAAAAGAAATAGAATGTTAAGAATCTATTGCCAATGATCAGGGTAGAACTTGATAGCATATATTTAATGTGTGTTTACTTTCATCTCCTTGACAGGCAGAGTGAGAGCAAGAGAAAGAGCAAGAGCCAGAGCCAGAGATGAGAGAGAGAGAGAAAGAGAGAGAGAGAGCTCTTCTAGCCACTCTTCATTCCCCAATTGCCTCAAGAGCCAGGCCTGGGCCAGTCCAAAATGAGAAGTCCAGAACTCCATTTGGGTCTCCTACATAGGTGACAGGAGCCCAAGCACTTGAACCATCATCTGTTGCCTCCCAGGCACATTAGCAGGAAGCTGGATCAGAAGCTAGATCAGAAGTGGGTGTGATGGGACTCAAACTGGCATTCAACCTACTGTGCCACGAGATCTGCTCCATAATAGCATATTAAGAAAACCATTGAATGAATATATATAGTTGAATATTTCAATATTACAAATATGTAAAATAATATAATGCCCATTTATTAAGTAATGATGACAGTGATGTGTATAACTACATAATTTTCATAATTTATCTTACACAAAATAGGAGCTTTGAATATTTACATGTTTTATTATCTGTGGTTTGTGGTTTATCTGATCTTGATTAGAAGATTCAATTTTAAATAAGACTATTCACTCTGATTATTTTGCTTCATTCCCCTTCACCAAATAGATGAAGGAGGCAACGTTGCTTTAGGCTTCTAGGGATGCCCAAACACAGAACATCTAACACTGGAAAGATGAAATTGGTAATGGTTATTAATCACATATACTCACAACCTGAGAGAGGAAGATATCAAATATTTTGTAGTGGTACAGAATGGTTGCACTCTGGAACGAATTAAGAAGCAGGACCTGTAACCAGAGAATGTGGTAGATCACTCTGAGTAACTTCATAGGCTGTCAGGAAAGTGGAACACTTTAAGTCAGGGGTAAGGTGGAATGCAGCTGGTCTGGCTATTAGGGGATCTCAGAGGAGAGTAAGCCTTTCCGAGTGGGTGGGGATCATACGTAGCAAGAGCCAGGGAACTCGCTATTAGATTTTGGGACTCTTTGAAGCTCAAGGATGTCAAGACAGAACATGAAATTTGAAGCCTGACACTGCATCCAGAACACCAGATCTGTTTTGAAATCCTTCTTCTATTTATAAAGAATCATTCATGTATGACCTCAAACAGTGAAAACAGCTTCTGAAAAGGAGTAATCCCTCTCTTTGTGCAGAAACCATAGAGCTGCGGAAATAGAAAATAGAGTAGAAATAATGGAAAAGTGACTTGGATCTCTGTCTAAATGTTTTCCTGGTATTTTATTAATCAGTAATAAATCGATTATGGATATTCATAATGGGTTGCTACTAATATCACAGTCCACATCAAATATTATTGTAGAAAAACAGCAGCTATTAACAAAAATATTTGCTGTTAATTTTAGAATTAAAATCAAAGTTAAAAGTGAATTGTCACCAGAAGAAAGGGAATGAGATAATTTCCTATTTGCAGCTATACTGACATATGTAATAATCTCTGATCCCCTCCCCCTTTTTAGGATTTATTTATCTATCTATCTATTTATTTATTTATTTGAAAGAGCTACAGAGAGGCAGAGGCCAAGGGGAAGGAGAGGGAGAGAGGGAAAGAGAGAGAGAGGTTTTCCATCTGCTGGTTCACGCCCCAGATGGCCACAATGACCAGAGATGCCTGAAAGCCAAAGCCAAGAGCCAGCAGCCTCCTCCAGGTCTATCCTCCACTACTCCCTCAGGCCATAGCAGATAACTGGATTGTAAGTAGAGCTGCTAGGACTCAAACTGGCACTCCCACATGGGATACCAGCACTGCAGGCAACGGCTTCACCTGGTATGCCATAGCACTGGCCTCTGATTTTTAAATTTAAGTAAATTACAAAGTAAAAATTGTGTATGCTTACAAGAAATTCCTGGGGCCAGTGTTTTGGGATAGTGGATAAAGCTGCCACCTGCAATGCTAGCATCCCATATTTGCACTGGTTCATGTTCCAGTTGTTCCACTTCAAAACCAGCTCTCTGCTAATGTGCCTGAAAAAGCAGCAGAAGATGGTCCAAGTGTTTGGGCCCCTGCCACTCATTTGAGAGAACCAGAAGCAGTTCCTAGTTCCTGGCTTTGACCTGGCCCAGTGTTGCCCCTTGAGGCTATCTGGGGAGTAAACAAGCAGATGAAAGATAATCTCTTTCTCTGTCTCATACTCTATCTCTGTAACTAAGGCTTTCTAAATAAATAAATAAACTTTAAAAAAAAGAGCTTCCTTAGCAACAAAGATTAATAGGTACCTATGTAATACAAGTCAAATATATAACATAATAAATGCAACATGTAAGTTAGGCATATGAATATAATTATGAATAAGATCTATTTATTCTTGTGCAGTCATATAATTTGTATGAAAGTTAATTGGATTTCCTTTAATATTTTATGCTTTCCCTCTAATTTAAATGTTATTTATATAAATTTGTAAAATGTTTTATATTAAATAAATAAAATCTCCTGATTTAGATAACATACAATAAATTAGAATTTTGGCATTAGAAATGGCTTTATTCATTTTTGTGTTTTTTTCTAAACATTCAGATTTCAAAGCATCAGCTTTTAGATCAAGTGCAATTTTACGGAATCCATTTTATTTGGTATTTAATCCTCTCTTTTTTTTTTTCTCTCAGTTGATTCATTTTGTTGCTTAAAATGCTATACATACCTTATCAAATGACTGTAACCATTTAATAAACTATTTTAGGAAAATATTTGAAAACATTTCTCAAAAAAGAATGCCCTTGAAAATGTGTATCTGCTACTTAGATTTTAGCAGTCTATTTCAACAGAAATTAAATATATATACCCATAAAATTATATCTAACTGATAGACAACTAAAAATAGACACTTTAAATCAGTACATTGTTTTGTTTCTTCAAAACCATGCCATTAAAAAGCCTGTTCCTGGGCAACCTTGAGTTATTAGGGTCATTGAGAAACTTCTGTTATTATTTATACAATAGTGTTCAGTCTTAGCTTAAGAATACTTTCATCAAAAGCACATAAACACGAACTTTAAGGATACATTGAGGGATAGCATTCTGGTATGGTGGGTAATCCAATCCCTGAAATGCCAGCATCCCATATGGTAGACTGTTTGTGTCCAGGCTGCTCCACTTCCAGTCCAACTCCCTGTTATTGACATGGGAAAGCAGCAGAAGATAGCCCAAGTGCCAGGGTCCTGTTGGGCCTGGGGGAGACACATATGAAGCTCCTGAGTGACTCTCTGTGGAGTGAACTAGGAAATGGAAGATCTCGCTCTGTCACTCCTTCTCTCTCTGTAACTCTGACTATTTAATAAATAATTAAATCATACACAAAAGGAGAGATTGGGGAGATTGCATTGCAGCAAACCCTTTGCCAAATTATGTGTACTGATTTAGTTATATGCATAAAATGGAAAGAAAAATTTTTCTCTTTTTAACACATTGTGAGAGCAATTTCAACATGTGTTGATTGACATGTCTGCAGATGTTTAAGTCCTGTGAGCTGAACTATCATGTACAGAAACAAGATTTTGCATCTGTTTAATTTCCTTTGAGACATTTCATTGAAATGTGGCATTTGATTTTGATTTTTCAAGACCACCTCAGAGACAAAGTGTCACGCGCTTTCCCTGAATGATACTGACATAATTTATGTATTAGTAGTGAGTATTTCATAAAAATCTCCCTTCAACAAGGCCACAAATTATAAATATGTAACTAAACCTTTTTTAAAATATGTAGAAATTAATCATACATTCTCAATGGGGTAATACAAGGCAAAAAATTGGTATTAGGCCCTCCAAAGCACCGCGATACATTAACAAATACACAGGATATATCTACTATGAAAGTGCTTTGGATGGGGAGTTAGAAAGAAAACAGAAAAAGATTTCTGTGGTTAAGTGATGATAGTGACAAAAGAAAATTATTGAGAAACAATGATAGAAAAATCAGACATGGAGTGGGCATTTGGCTCAGCAGTTAAAATGACCACATGCATATCAGAGTGCTTGATTTTGAGTTTTGGTTCTACTCTCAATTCCAGCTTCCTGTTAATGTACACTGAGGGGGAAGCAGGTGATGGTTCAGATAGATAGGTCCCTGTCGTTCATGTGGAAGACCCTGAGTTACAGTCTTCTGGCTCTACCTCAATGGCTACCAGGCATTTGGAGAGAGAACCAGCAGATAGGAGATCTCTCTCTATGTCTTTCACTCTTTCTCATTTGCCTTTCAAAGAAGGAAATAAATAAATATTTAAGTAAATAAAAAATTTAGAAGGCAATAAGTTAAGCATGAAGCCAACTCTCAATTTACTTAGAATTAACCCTCTTAGTATTTTTGTTTGTTTGTTCTCCTTAATACTTTTGGTTGAATACTGTAATCAATACACAATTATTCTTAAGTGCTGAAACTTAACTGAAAAGTGATTGAGCCCTTAAGGCATGCGGATCCGGCTGAAATGCCCATGAGAGTATTTCAGGCATGGAAAGCCAAGACACTCTGGGGGAAAAAAATCTAAATGATAGATCTCCATGAGTGAGATCCCAGTGGAAAGAATGGGTCATCAAAGAAGGAGGTACCTTTCTCTGAAAGGAGGAGAGGACTTCCACTTTGACCATGGCCTTGTCTAAAAATGATCAGAGTCAGTGAACTCAGGGGGCTTCCATAGCCTTGGCAACTCATGACAAGAGCCTAGGGTGATTACTGAGGCCATAAACAAGAGTGTCAATTTGTTAAGTCAACAACAGGAGTCACTGTACACTTACTCCTCATGTAGGATCTTTGTCCTTAGTGTGCTGTACATTGAGATCTAATGCTATAACTAGTACTCAAACAGTATTTTTCACTTCATGTTTCTGTGTGGGAGCAAACTGTTGAAATCTTTACTTAATGTATGCTAAACTGATCTTCTGTATATAAAGAGAATTGAAAATGAATCTTGATATGAATGGAAGGGGAGAGGGAGTGGATAAGGGGAGGGTTGCGGGTGTTGGAGGGATGTTATGGGGGAAGCCATTGTAATCAATATTCTGTACTTTGGAAATTTATATTCATTAAATAAAAGTTAAAAAAAGAAATGGAAGAATATAAAATAAATGAGAAATATTTTGTGTTCATGTATTAGAATTAAAGTGATTAAAATGTTCCCACTAAAAAAAAAAAATTAACCAATCCAGTAAAAGGCAAAACTTGGGGCCATTGCTGTGACACGGTATGTTAATCTTTCACCTGTGGTACTAGCATTCCATATAGGCACCAGTTCTAGTCCTGGCTGTTCTTCTTCCAAACCCACTCTCTGCTATGGCCTGGGAAAGCATTAGAAAATGGCCCAAGTCCTTGGGCCCCTGCACCCACATAGGGGACCCACAGGAAGCTCCTGGCTCCTGGCTTGGATCTGCACAGCTTTGGCCATTGTGGCCATTTGGGGAGTGAACCAGCAGGTGGAAGACCTTTCTCCCTGTCTATCCATCTCTCTGTGTGTAACTCTACTTCTCAAATAAATAAATAAAATCTTTTTTTAAAAAAAGGCAGAACTTGACTGCATTGGTAAACTTGCAAAACAAATGCTAATAATAATGCTCCAGTAAATTATAATTTTTTAGAATTTTCTACTGGTGTTTTTACTAAAGGCAACTGAAGGCAATTAATGGTTATAAACATTTCAGATATGTTAGTATCACTATTTTAGCTTACTTTAGAAGAAGGATGCATAAGATGAAAATTCTGAGCAAAATTAGTTTTTTATGTTTTGATTAATGGATTTATTTCTGATTTCAGTAGTATATCTGGGTATTATTGATAAAATATTTTCAAACTAATAAAAATATAATTTATTAAAGGAACATAGTTCCTGAAATAAATTTGAGCAGAATTAAAGTGTAAAAATGTAGTTTGATGGGGCAAGTATTATGGTGTAATAGGTTAAGCCACTGCCTGCAATGCTGGTATCCCAAACTGGAACAAGTTTGTGTCTGGGCTGCTCCACTTCTGATCCAGCTAATTGCTAATGCACCTGGGAAAAGCAGTGGAAGATCATCCAAATCCTTGGGCACCTGCATCTATATGGGAGACCCAGATGAACCTGCTGGCTTTGGCCTACCTCAACCTTGGTTGTTGCAGCCATTTTGGGGAGTGAACCAGCAGATGGAAGCTCTCTCTATCTCTGCTTCTCTCTCTCTGTAACTCTGCCTTTCAAATAAATACAATAAATCTTATAAAAACACAATTCACTTTAATTGTTGCTTTATACTTACTTCTAACATCAAAGTGATGATATTTGAGATTCTGAAACATATTCCTCAATAAAAATTACTTTCATTTTTGTTGTATGCTAATAAAGCATTTAAGGATGCAAATCTAGGATTTGTTTTGCACAATAATTTCCAACACATATTTTTAATTTTATCTTTCATTCATATATAAAAATTCTAGATTTATGCATTGCAATATGATATTTCAGTTATAACATAGTTATTTAATTAAAAATTGTATTTTTATATGATACTCAAAATTTTTTATTATATTTGAAATACACTGTGCTCATCTTGTTCAATAGTGATCAGCAATTTTTTTAAGGTAAGAATTTCAAGTATGCTGTATGTAGAAGAGGAGTAATTAAAAATATTAAAGCAGTCAGAGGATATCACAGGCACATAGACAGACTCTAAATCATCTATGATTATGTATATGGAACCTTATTTCCCTCCAAAGAATTATTCCAATATCATTGGAAAACAAATGAAGCAAAAGATGACTTACTCTTGAAATTCATACTAATGGCAAACAAAGAAACTGGTACAGAAACTATGTATTTCAGAAAATACATGAACACACATACCCATACAGATGAAGGTATTTTTAAAATTTATGACACTTTTGTAACACTTAAGTGTCAAAGGGATCACATAACTAAGACCATGTGTCTGGTATTAACAATAGATAGAATTAAAAAGGAGGGAATGTTCCAGCATGGGAAGCAGTCCACACAGCAGACTCATAGAATGACAAATGCCCTAAACAGCACTCTGACCTCAGAATCGGCCCTTAAGGCATTCAGATCTGGCTGAAAAGCCCATGAGAACATGTCAGGCATGGAAAGCCAAGACACAATGGCCGGCGCCGAGGCTCACTAGGCTAATCCTCCGCCTTGTGGCGCCGGCACACCGGGTTCTACTCCCAGCTGGGGCACCAGATTCTGTCCCGGTTGCCCCTCTTTCAGGCCAGCTCTCTGCTGTGGCCAGGGAGTGCAGTGGAGGATGGTCCAAGTCCTTGGGCCCTGCACCCCATGGGAGACCAGAAGAAGCACCTGGCTCCTGCCATCAGATCAGCTCGGTGCGCCAGCCCGCGGCGGACATTGGAGGGTGAACCAGCAGCAAAAGGAAGACCTTTCTCTCTGTCTCTCTCTCTCACTGTACTCTGCCTGTCAAAAAAAGAAAATAATGTAATTGCAATGCTTCTGGCCATAGTCTAGAAATAAACTGTAGCCCTGATGCAAATATTAGCCATTCTCATTATCATCTGAACTGTTCTTTGTCTCTAGTTCCTGAGGTTATCCTTCATGAGATGTAAACCAATTGAAAAAGTTCACTTGCGCTCAAATACATAGAATAGAACTCTTTAAGAAGAATTAATGCCTGAAACACTCCCCTAAGGCATGAGAAGAGTTTAGATTGCATTTAAATCCCCATGCTTTTTTTTTTTTCCCACCCAAAATTTTCTGAGATACACAGTTAGACTTTTGGATTTTACTTTCTAGATTTTTTCTTAAATACATTTATTATAAAAATAATTATTTTAAGAATTATTGTAGCTCATTACAGAAGTTGCATATTCAGCAAACTATCTTTATACTTCACATGATATTTTTTAGTGGATATATTCATACAGGTCATATAACCTTAGTATTTTCTTCATGGGTTTAAGTTGTCCATCTGGGCCCTAAACCTAATGACCACACTTCTTTTCTAAGGATATGGAGATAATAAACTATTTGAAGAGGGTAGATGTAGAAAAATTTTACAATATGTCTAAATAGAAAAATATTGAATGCCAAATTTTTAATTTAATGCATTTGGTGCTTTGAGAAGAAAGATAACTTGGGTTTGGGAAGAAAGTTTAAAGGAAGGGAGAAAAGAATGACATCTGATCCACAATCACTGATTGCCTAACTGGTTTCTTTAAATCAACTTAAATATAACCTTTGAGTCTCTTCACAGTAATTCATTATTATATAAGTTGAAAAATAAAACAAGTAATCAATTAAGGTAAAAGTATGATTTTCGATGATTTTCATCAATATTTTCTTTCTAAAGAGACACCATTTTTCTGTGTTTCCCTTAGAATCTGGCTTATCACTATGAGTCACAAACACCATACAAGGCTTCCTTCCTTCCTCAGAGGGCTTCAGGGGCCAGGATGCCTAAGAGCTGATTCGTGTAACTTGCAAAGAAACAGAAACTCCTTCCATTCAGTTTCACTCCTCCAGCAAGTCTGCAGCTCTCAACTGCATAGCATTTCTTTAGTGAAATGTTATCAAATTGATTAAGCCCTTTGCCCTCTCTCTACATGTGGTAATGGGTCAAATTAAATATGAAAAGAATTGCTTCTGATGTATAATGAGCTGTCTGAAAATGTTCTCTCTCTCTCTCTCTCTCTCTCACACACACACACACACACATACTGAGCAGACCCTTCCTCCCCACTGCTCCTTCACCAAATGGTGCCACGGGAGGACGACAACATAACATTTGATTAAATGAAATATTAAATATACATTTGAATTTCTCTCCATCCAAGAATTCACTTGTGGATTCTGAAAAAAAAATATGTCTAGACCTTCCCTACCCTTAGGATTACCTCCCACCTCAGATTTTGTCCCCAAATTTTCACTTTTCATCTTCTCAAAATGTATGTAACCTTGAATATCTGATCATTTGTGCGAATTATTAGCAGGTTTGTAACAGCTGTCCAACTTTCCTAATACCTAATTAAATGAGAAAGTGGTGTAAATATATCATCTCTGCTTCGACTGAAGAAAGGGCCAGACAACAATTTATTAAAAAAAAAAAAAAAAAAAGTCTTGAAAATTCCAAACCCTGAAATGATCCACTGAATTTTTGGAAGGTAATGCTGGAAAACGTGTCGACTCTGATAAGAAAAGTAGGTAAAACATCCTGCAGTGAAGCAGTATTCTGACGTCTTCCCCCTCCCAGAAGCCTGTAGATCGTGATTCTTGGAGGCCCCAAGTTTGAAGAACCTGGAGATTCCCTGGCAGGGAAAAGCCTGAGCAGGGTGCCTCCCCTCATCAATGACCCAGCGAGCGTCTTCGAGAAGAGCCGCCCGCTACCTGCAAGACAGCCTTCGCGGGGCTCTTTAGAGACGCGAGATGTCTATCTCCTCTCAAAATGCAACTGGTTATTTACTTACCCTTATTTAAAATTGGTCCTAGCTTACGTGGAAACTTTGTGGGGTGTGTGTGAGGTGTGTGTAGTGTGTGTGTGTGTGTGTGTGTGTGTGTGTGCGCGCGCGCGCCTGCATGCTAGTGGGTTTTTAAGAGCGCTCACTACTGGGATTTTTCCCCCCTGCCCCCTCCCTCCTTTTCCGGTTCTCAGAGAAAGCTCTTGGGTCTGGAATCAAAGACGTAAGCATGCATTGTGTTTTCATCCTGCAGACTTAAATAACGTTCAAGAAACACGACCGAATTGACTAAAATTCTGTAACAAGTGTAAAAAAAAGTATATGCCTAAATTATATACTTTTCCACGGATAATTCATGCCCAATTATATTATGTAATATATATGTTCCGAGTCACCACTTTCCACATGCCAAAAAAAAAAAAATCAAACATCAAATAGCATAAAACACTGTACCGCAGAGAAGGAAGAAATGCATTTAAAGCACCGACGAAAATGGCGTGCTGTATAATTACCTCAAATTGCTGTTCGCTTGACACCCTGACACTAATTTTATTCAAGCCACTGGGAAATAAATGTTTTAAAAGCGCTGCTTTCCAAAAGCAGGAGCGAGTGGGGGCTGTGAGGTCGTTAGGGAAAGGGTAAAGTTTCCAACACGCACCAAATATTAAATAATCCATTTAAAACAGGAGTCTATGTAGATCGACAGCCTTTATTGCCCACGTTTTTAACGCTTGCCCTGTACGTGGATTGATTTTTTTTTCCTTCAGCATTCCCTCACCAGATGGATTTTTGCTACTGCAGATCAGCAGAGGGTGTCAGATCTTTCTGAGTGCACCAGGCTGGAACGCAGAGCTTCTTAGCAACTCTCTTCTCTGCCCCCTCCCCATTCTCGCGCTCTCTGCCTCGCTCAGACAACTCGCCCCCTTGCCTCCTCCCCCCTCCGCGTAAATCTGAAAGAGCAGAAGAAAGAGAAGGAGAACTAGAAAAGAAGAGCTAGTGAGCGAGAGTGAGAGCATAGGAAAAAAAAAGACTCAAGAGGACCGAAGGGGAGGAAGGAGAAGGATGGACAGCCACAACATGCAGCGATTGCGGAAATTTTCGAGCGCCATTGGCTGGGCAGCGTGAGTCCTCCGGTCGGGCGTGATTTCAGCACCGGGGGGACTGGACAGCACCTCGGGGGGACTTCTGGACAGCCCGCATCCGCAGCCAGAACTCCACCAGCAGCCTCCACATCAGAAGCCGCCGAAAACCCTGCTTTGTATCAGAGAGGCAAGGTCAGTCCGAAGCACAGCCATGCACAGGCAGTGCGCCTGTACTACGCTGCAAACCCTCTGCTTGTTTCTCTAACATGCACTTGCTTCTGATTACTAGCATTGTTTCTTTCCTGGTTAGCGAGGACTACCAGACAAGAGTCTGAAAGGGTGTATTTTTAATTTGTATGTACGTATTTAACTTAGTTTGGTTATTTCAAGGGGATTGAGGGGGAGTGGGGGTTATTACTTTTTTTTTCTTTTTCCCTTTTTTTCTCCTTTCTTTTTGCTTGCCTTGCACTACGTGCCTGGATAGTTTGTGAATATAATTATTGACTGGCGTCTGGGCTATTGCAGTGCGGGGGGGTTAGGGAGGAAGAAATCCACCCCCACCCCCCCAAACCCTTTGCTTCTCCTTCCCTGGGTTCGGACATTGGAGCACTAAATGAACTTGAATTGTGTCTGTGGCGAGCAGGATGGTTGCTGTTACTTTGTGATGAGATCGGGGATGAATTGCTCGCTTTAAAAATGCTGCTTTGGATTCTGTTGCTGGAGACGTCTCTTTGTTTTGCCGCTGGAAACGTTACAGGGGACGTTTGCAAAGAGAAGATCTGTTCCTGCAATGAGATAGAAGGGGACCTACACGTAGACTGTGAGAAAAAGGGCTTTACAAGTCTGCAGCGTTTCACCGCGCCGACTTCTCAGTTTTACCATTTATTTCTGCATGGCAATTCCCTCACTCGACTTTTCCCCAATGAGTTCGCTAACTTTTATAATGCGGTGAGTTTGCACATGGAAAACAATGGCTTGCACGAAATCGTGCCGGGGGCTTTCCTGGGTCTGCAGCTGGTGAAAAGGCTGCACATCAACAACAACAAGATCAAGTCTTTTCGAAAGCAGACTTTTCTGGGGCTGGACGATCTGGAATACCTCCAGGCTGATTTTAATTTATTACGGGATATAGACCCGGGGGCCTTCCAGGACTTGAACAAGCTGGAGGTACTCATTTTAAACGACAATCTCATCAGCACCCTACCTGCCAACGTGTTCCAGTATGTGCCCATCACCCACCTCGACCTCCGCGGAAACAGGCTGAAAACACTGCCCTACGAGGAGGTCTTGGAGCAAATCCCGGGCATTGCCGAGATCCTACTCGAGGATAACCCTTGGGACTGCACCTGCGATCTGCTCTCTCTGAAGGAATGGCTGGAGAACATTCCCAAAAATGCCCTGATCGGCCGAGTGGTCTGCGAAGCCCCCACCAGACTGCAGGGGAAAGACCTCAATGAAACCACCGAACAGGACTTGTGTCCTTTGAAAAACCGAGTGGATTCTAGTCTCCCGGCGCCCCCTGCCCAAGAGGAGACCTTCGCCCCTGGCCCCTTGCCAACTCCCTTCAAGACAAATGGGCAAGAGGATCATGCCACCCCAGGGTCTGCTCCGAACGGAGGCACAAAGATCCCAGGCAACTGGCAGATTAAAATTCGACCTACGGTAGTGACAGCGGCGGGGGGCGCCAAAAGCAAAGCCCCAGCCAACCGCCTGCCCTGCCCCGGGGGCTGCAGCTGCGACCACATCCCAGGGTCGGGTTTGAAGATGAACTGCAACAATCGGAACGTGAGCAGCTTGGCTGATTTGAAGCCCAAGCTCTCCAACGTGCAGGAGCTTTTTCTGCGAGACAATAAGATCCACAGCATCCGAAAATCTCACTTTGTGGATTACAAGAACCTCATCTTGTTGGACCTGGGCAACAATAACATCGCCACTGTAGAGAACAACACTTTCAAGAATCTCTTGGACCTCAGGTGGCTGTACATGGACAGCAACTACCTGGACACGCTGTCCCGGGAGAAATTCGCTGGACTGCAGAACCTGGAGTACCTGAACGTGGAGTACAACGCGATCCAGCTCATTCTCCCTGGCACTTTCAACGCCATGCCCAAACTGAGGATTCTCATTCTCAACAACAACTTGCTGAGGTCCCTACCCGTGGACGTGTTCGCTGGGGTCTCGCTGTCTAAGCTCAGCCTGCACAACAATTACTTCATGTACCTCCCGGTGGCAGGGGTGCTGGACCAGTTAACCTCCATCATCCAGATAGACCTCCACGGAAACCCCTGGGAGTGCTCCTGCACCATTGTGCCTTTCAAGCAATGGGCAGAACGCCTGGGCTCCGAAGTGCTGATGAGCGACCTCAAGTGTGAGACGCCGGTGAACTTCTTCAGGAAGGATTTCATGCTCCTCTCCAACGATGAGATCTGCCCGCAGCTGTACGCGAGGATCTCGCCCACGCTAACTTCGCACAGTAAAAACAGCACCGGGTTGGCGGAGACCGGGACGCACTCCAACTCCTACCTAGACACCAGCAGGGTGTCCATCTCCGTGTTGGTCCCGGGACTCCTGCTGGTTTTCGTCACCTCCGCCTTCACCGTGGTAGGCATGCTCGTGTTTATCCTGAGGAACCGAAAGCGGTCCAAGCGAAGGGATGCCAACTCCTCGGCGTCCGAAATCAACTCCCTACAGACAGTCTGTGACTCTTCCTACTGGCACAATGGGCCTTACAACGCCGATGGGGCCCACAGAGTGTACGACTGTGGCTCGCACTCGCTCTCAGACTGAGTCCCGGCCGGAAAAAGGGGAGGGCAGTGGGACACCGAAACAGGCACAGCCTCCTCCCCACCCCCCGCCGCACGCCTCCCAGAGGTCGGAGGGGCGTTGACCCAATTCCAGAGCGCCCCAAGCCCCACGGACAAAAGTCAATAAATAACCAGGAACTCGCCCAACCGAGAGGGTCTGACCCCTCCCCCAGCTCCCTTCTGCAAACAAAGAGCAGACTGTTGCGAGCTGGGAGAACACAGCTCCCTCGCTCTTTGCTCGGAGCCCACGTTGACAGAAAGCCCAGCGTGGGCCCTGCTGGAGGACTTGACGGTGGCCTCCCCCTGGGCTCAGAGGCCGTGGGAGGGGGGTGGCTACCGCAGTTCTACACACACACACACACACACACACACACACATATATATATATATATCCACATCTATATAGAGAAATAGAGATCTATTTTTCCCCTGTGGATTAGCCCCGTGATGGTTCCCTGTTGGCTACGCAGGGATGGGCAGTTGCACGAAGGCATGAATGTATTGTAAATAAATAACATTGACTTCTGACCAAGAAACAACAAAAAAAAGTGCTGCATGGCTCGCATGGAACCCACGCACTCCAGGGACTCTTCACGCCCCTGCGACTGGAGATGGCGTCTCATTCACAGCCCCTACCTTACCTGATAAGTCCCATCGTATCAAACTTTCTATAAACAAGATGCAGTATAATCAGAAAGTGCCATTTCGCCATTATTTGTGATCGGTAGGAAGTTCAGATCGTATGTTTACTGTGAAAAAAAATGTAAAGGTTTTATTTAAGACATTTGCATGGCTAGTCAACAGTCCATTTTATGAGTTCACAATGTATTTTGTTGAAGGAAATTTTTAGGGGTTGTTTTGGGTTCTTTTACTTTGATGGTGATGTTTTATTTTATTTTATTTTATTTTTTGAGGGGGAATATTTTTCTATACATATCCAATAATGCCTTCCATCTGAATGTAAAATAAGTACCCATGATTTATATTATAGTATCAGTGTAATTATTTAAAAACAGATTTTGAGGCAGTTAAGCATGACCAATTAATGTCACTCTAGTGCTTAGGCTGCGATTCTATGGTAGCAATTCTGTGCTGGTATAAATCTTACTTATAAAGTAGGAAAAAAGAACTGAGGAAGCACGTGAAACTTACTAATTCTATTTGAGGATTTTATAATGGCATATTTTTTCAGTATTAAAGTGAAAATGTTTTCAAATCTGGGTCCTTACATTTTTCCAGCTTCATATTTGCAACTGGTAAACTGGATTTGCGGTGGAAGGGATTTGGGGGAGGGGGAGGGGAACGCAGAGGGTGGATTGCTACTTGAGCTGCATTAAGGCTCTTTCTCTAATCGCCTTACTTAGCTTTTTACCCTTGTAGCTCCTCTTTTTCCACTCCCCCACCCGGCTCTGACTTTATCCGCTGTCCTTAAAGTAGGGTCTTCCACCAACACACTCCCCGCTCCCCAACCCCTTCTAATGCGGCAGTGAATCCCTTTATTAATACTGGAAATCCCCTGCCGCTGCTTTTGTTGGTGCGGCCCTCACTGCAGATATATTAAGCATGTTAAGAGAGATTTGATTTAATTGACTCTGCCTAGATCAGTCTCATTAAACAGAGTGGAGATTTCATTGGTCAGCACTCTTCAATGAAAGACAACCCTAATGACTGGTATTTGAGATGCTGCTGGCATTTCCAATTCAACATCTGCTGAAAAATGGTAGAACTAATTAGTGCCCACCCACCCTCCCCGCCCCAGCAACTGCACATGGAAATTTATTAAAACACCCTTCTTTATGGAAATCAATCATTATCCTAAACAAGTATTTCTCTCCCACCATCCGGATTTCTGGTTGGGGCTCAGTCGTTAACAAAAAAAGCAATGAACTGTTTGAATTTTATGAACCAGTGTTAACTCTGACCTGAGTCATATTCCTCTGGGGTTTTGAACCAAGACTCTTTGATTGTAGTTAGGTTGCAAAAAGCAAACAAAAATGTAATGGGGTCTATATTCTACCACATACACATCTTTCAGAAGTAGGTTGAGAAACTATAGACTACAGACATACATATGTATGATGTTAAAACAACTAATGAAAACCTTAGAAAACTCAGTAGATTGGCCATCTAGAACTCGTATTCTAAAGGGAAGTGATTCCCAAGAACAGTGATGTTCTGGAGGATGTATTACTTAACACTTTTAAAATAAAATCTTTATTATATACCACATTTATTTCAAAGGCCATTCATGATTTTCTTGCTTGATTATTTCATTTGGGGACTGTATTTCATGATGTAATATTGTACCCTATTCTCTGATAACTATTCTAGGTTATTGATTAATTTATTACACATGAAGGCTTGAATTATTTTCATGAAAAGTACAACCAGATTTTCAGCAAGCAAACAGTAGATTCATTTGTAACAGAAAATTTAGGTAAGAGAAGCCATATATCCAACAGTGTTGTGACCTTAAGAAGGAAAATGAAAATAGTACATGGAGAGACAATGTCTCTGGTGGAAGGTGACATTTGGTGAAAGATATTTAGTAAGACACAGAGTAATTGTTAAAGCTGGTATAGGTCAGGAAAACAGTCTTTGTCATAGGGGATGTGCACAAAAGCAAAAATTTTTCTTCATTCTAATTAAAAAGCAATTACAATAGAGGCCTTGTTAAGCATAAAATATTATTGTAAAAATGGTATCCTTAATAGTTTTTGAGTGATCAATGTGTGCCAGTATATGCTAAGTGTTTTATATAATTGTTTAGTTCATAGCCACATGGCAACTTAGTAACATATTTGGTATTTCCATTATATGAATCAGAAAATTGAAGCTGAGGAGGGTACACAATAACTCACATCATACATGGTGAATAGCGGAGAGGAAGCTAACCCAATTTTTTTATCCTCCAAGAACTCATTCTATGAATAATCATATGTTTTTAACTAATTAAAAGCTTAAGGGAGGCATCCATAAAAATACCAGTGTACATAACACAGCTGGATCTAGGATGTATTTTCTTAGTCAGGTATGTACTGGTAGCCCTTTATATGTCCAGTATCTTGCAACAAAAGAAATTCACCTTCAATTCAGTGAAGATAACTTTAGTGCTTTCTCCAAGAGTTTATAAAGGTACATAATGTATGAGAAAAAAAGTACTATATGAGTTTGTAAAACATAACATTCAAATTATTAAATGTAAACTATCCATATGTTGATTCTAAAATGATTAGGACTACAGGATTTTTTGAAAATAATAATAAATTTCTAAAATCCATGTAGAAAATATATCTAATGATAGCATATATAACAATATTTATTATTTAGAACAGCAATGATACTATATCTGTATCGTGATTATATCTACATAATATATATTTAGTGTATATTTGTTATTTTATACATACATAAAATATCTGTATGTATATATGCCTAGTTTGTAGAATACAAAATACTTACGGTCTCACCGTGTTATGTTATTTAGACGTGCTTACATGTTTTAACTTTCTTTACATAAAATATTCATGTAACTGTAGTTGGCATATGCATTAGTTGAGATAGCTTGTTTGCAGTTGACTCATTCTTCAGTTCATCAAAGAAAAAGAGAGTTGTGCCATTGGAAAAGCAGGGAAGAGCAAGATATCTTGTTTAATGACATTGCTCTAAAGAAAGTAGTAGCTTCTGTGTCTACTGCTGTGACTAAGAATATCTTAGAATTTAAGTTGTTGCCATAGAAATTTATTGTTTAACCATCTTTCTATGTTAGCCCAAAAGGAAACTGGAATAGCTAGTCTAGCATTAATGTAAGAAAATTATTTTCTCTTAAGTCAGTATTTACATTACATGTAATTAGAATTGAAAAGTATTTTAACATGTTAAAATTTCACTGGGATTCCAAAGATAGTTTGTTAATTTAGCTTTCTCAGTTGTTGAATGACTATTCTTCATATGTATGGAGAGGTGTATGGATTTAAAAGAATAAGCATGGAGGTATGGGTTTGTATGGAATATTAAATGTATGGATTTCTAATTCAGCATTTATGCTAATTTATAAATACTGTATTTATATGTTGCTCTAAGAAAAATTGAAATATAAAATTGCTAAATTCTTAATTTTAGCATGTATTATCTTTTAGTTCATTTAACCTCTTATCTGAATCTATTAAAAAGCAATATATTATTTATGTTTTTGAAAGGCAAGCACTGTGTGAACCATCGCATATTGTAGATGCATACTCAAATTTTTAAAGTTTGTGATTTGTTTTAATGTGGCCCTGAACCACAAAAAAGGGGCTAAATTAAAATATTTGGATCTGTATTGTGGCACAGAATGTTAAGCTTGTGCATCCTGGCATTCCATATTGGAGTGCTGGTTGGAGTTATGGCTGCTCTGCTTCCAATCCAACTCCCTAATAATGTGCCAAGAAGAGTAATAGATAATGGCCTAAGTGATTGGGCCCTGGACCACCCACATGGGAGACAAGAATGGAATTTTAGGCTCCTGGCTTAGGCTTGGCCCAGCCTTGGCCATTGTGGCCATTGGCGGAGTGAACCAGTAGGTGGATGATCTCTCTCTCTCTCTCTCTCTCTCCCTCTCTGTGTGTGTGTATGTATCCCTCTTCCCCCTCTATCTGTCTCTCTCCCCATCTACCACTTCTTCTCTGTCACATTGTCTTTGAAATAAATAAATATTTAGAAATAAATAAGTAGTTATTTTCATAGAATCCCCAAGCATTTTAATCAATAGTGATGAGAAATGTCATTTTAGAAACAACTGTATAGAACATGCAAGATTTTCTTCATGGTGTTGATATTTAAACACATGTCATTAAGTGACTCAAAAATACACAAACTACAGAAAAAACATGAAATATGAATCAATACTGACTCTGTTGTGATCTATCAAAGTTTGATTAGATTTCTAAAAAAAGTGAATAAAAAAGATAGTAACAGATTAAGGTATAAGAACTAAATTTTTTAAATGAAATGGACCACTGAAGAAATAATCTTTGAATATTAAAGCTCATGGTACCAATTTTGACTCAATTGACTATCAATTTAAGTTAATTGCATTAGATTTCAATTATGCAATTAATGACTGTTCCTCTATTTGCTAAACATATATTATGTTACACAATTGAAATATATTTATCATTATTTGTAATACTTGAATTTTATGCAAAGCAGTCTGGTGGAGAATTACCTAATAATTTGAAGAACTTGAATTTATTAGACTTATTAATAACACTTATTGGGAATTTGCTGCATGAAAAATAAAGTCCTCATTTCACAGGCACATGGGGACTGGTTCTGTATCACTGCAGATTCCAAAGTCCAAGGATGCTCAAGTTTTTTTTTTTTTTTTTTTTTTTTTTTTTTTTTGACAGGCAGAATGGACAGTGAGAGAGAGAGAGACAGAGAGAAAGGTCTTCCTTTTCCGTTGGTTCACCCCCAAATGTTCACTGTGGCCGGCGCACTGAGGCCTGCACACTGTGCTGATCAGAAGCCAGGAGCCAGGTGCTTCTCCTGGTCTCCCATGCGGGTGCAGGGCCCAAGCACTTGGGCCATCCTCCACTGCACTTCTGGGCCATAGCAGAGAGCTGGATTGGAAGAGGGGCAACTGGGACAGAATCTGGCACCCTGACCAGGACTAGAGCCCGGTGTGTAGGCGGCGCCGCAGGCGGAGGATTAGCCTATTGAGCCGCGGCGCCGGCCAACTGCTCAAGTTCCTTCTATAAAATGGACTAGTGCTCTTATTTTCATAGAACCTAAACCTGTTTTCCTATATTCCTTAAATCATCTCCAGATTATTCATAATACTTACTAAAATGAAAGTGATATGTAAACAGTCACTATGCTCTATTATTGAGGAAATAGTAACAAAAATAATGCAAACAATGTTGTTTTAAAATACTTTTGAGATCCCATTGGTTGGGTCCACAGATGTATTCTCGGTCCATTTGAAAGGTCCACTACATTATAAAAGGTCTCTTGAGAAAAAGAAAATACAGCAGTTCTAACTTCAAGTGGTCTGTAACCTACAAAGGTGAGATATATGTATATTACATGATTTTAATTATAAAATAATAGTGTATATTTGGTAGTGTTTATAGAATGCCACTAGAAGATTTTGTTCCTTTAAAAAACTCAGTCTTTTAGCCATTTGGACAAGTGCAATCATGACATCAGTTTTATGAATTATAATGCAAAGTTGACAGATTAAGATAGTCACAGAGTTTTAAATAAAAGATTTACTTTAATTTTCTTGTTAGTTTTATCTTCTTTTCTTTCTGTAAAATAGGAATAATGCCGGCAACATTACAATTTCATAAGTCTTCTTATTGATCATTCTAAAATGAATGATCAAACAAGTTTTGTGTATGATTAATAATTTTTCAATTTAGTTATTTTGAAAAGCAAGTATTAGTTTAGAAGATAGAATAAAATATCTTCAGAAATAAAAGATCATCAGAAGTTTAAAGGATAGAAGCAGCTGTCTCTGGGCACTTACCTTTGATTTGTGCCATTGCTGTGAAAAGAACTGTATTACAGAAGCCTCAATATAGTATATATACTTTTGTAATTTTACTATAAAGATAATAATTCCCTTGCTATTTCTTGTTTAGTAAAATTTTATATTCATTTGTTTAGTAGTAACATCTAGATGCATAAGTCCAAAGGCTTAATGAGAAGAGAGCAGTAAGTAAAGTCATCCATTTACTCACTTGGATGTCTTATTTCCTTTGCTTCTAACTCCATTTCTTACTTGGCAGAAGAATACAGGAAGGAAACATTCCCAGCTGCAGCATATCGATAGAAAAAGTCAATATATAGTGATAAATGAAAGTGCCTCAAACACAAATGATAAATGGCCACTCCACGGCACTATCAAAGATACAATATCTGCCTTCCAACAAAGGAGGACATGTGGAAATGGGCCACTATTACCATAAACAATAATGACTCTTACCAGATTCCATAACGTTTATTGTGCACTTTTCCTTTTTAAATCAATATCTTGCTTAACATTTCCAAGCTGCATACAAAATGAGAATGCACATTATAATCATAGTAATATGATTTGAATAATTTTATGTATACATACATAGAACTTATTGCCTGTTCCCTAAAATAATAGAATTGCAAAATAGAATTTAAAACTGTGCCATCGCCTATACATTATACTACAAACCACACATTTTTGGTAAAGGTATTTTTATTTATTAAGATAACTGTTTTATATAGTTAAATTATTGTATCTAAACTACTTTTCATGTGAGATATGAAATGGTACATACAATATAGCTACTAAAATTCATTTATGGGTTTTTTTTTGGTAAATTTTATAGATAATACGATTCAGCTATAAATCCAAATAACTGTAGGTCTTTGGAAATATTTAGGATCTGTGTTTTTTTTGGTATCTTATTCATCAAATTGTTGGGTATGGCTTTGTTACAACTGAGTCAGAAACTAGTGTTAGCGAACTTCTCAAAGTTCTTCAATAATGAATGTAAATCAGTTTAACTAGGTACCAGATGACTCCAAGGGACTGAAATCCTTAACACAGAGAATGATGGTGTTAATTCCTTTTGTTTACAGAATGACTGTCTCAATGGTTTTCACCATCTCAACATGTGCTTTTAATGGGAAAGATAACTCACAATATTTTTCTTGGTCAAAAAAAGTTTCATTTTTAATTTTTAACCAAAGCTTTGCTGGGGTAGCATTTGTCATTTTGACCATAACCATCAGTTCCAATAATCACATTTCATGTTGAAATAGTTATATATTCATACATAATAAACAGGATATTCCAGGTTAGTTTATATCTTGTAGTATAAATTATGAGAAACAAGTCCAGAAGCAAAGAAACTAACAGCTGGAAACAGCAACAATCCACATTTGAATTACATGGAATACCATATTAGTGTTACAATTTAAATTGTGTAACATTATATTTAGAAGAAAGTCAAATCTGAGCTCTTTTGATCATTATTTGTATGAGCATAACATCACTAATAGGCAGCCAAAAATACTTATATCAACAGCTTTATAAAATAGAGCATTTTTCAGCATTTTCATAAGAATGGCTAATATCATGCCTATTAAATTTCCATCACTGCAAGACTGATTATTCACTTAATGAGTAATTAAATATATAAACTTGAAACAGGCCTAGTTTGGTTTATAAATGATGTTACTTTAGATTGTAATATAATACACCAGTCTGATGTATTTGAAGAAGAGAAATTTCAATCCATATTTATGTTGTCTTTTAAATCGTGCTTGACACATTTTCACTACAACACTCACAAGAAAGAAGGTTCTTCAGTACTAATACAAGGGTCAGTGATACATGTACCACACAGCTAAAGGCATCTCAAGAATTTCACATAGCATTGTTTTCAGGCAGACACATCCTAACCATGCCAAATTCAGAAAATAAAAAAGGAAAGGAGACAAGGATAATGTTAGTAATTTTACCTTGATTGTTTCAATAAATATTTACTGATCACATACTGTATGTGAGACACTTATGCAGAGGTTCTAAAATTGCACAGAACAAACAGATTTCTGCTCATTTGAAGTTATACTTTGAAAGAAATTACAGAATGTGAAAAAACTAAACATGAATAATGAAGAGCTATGAATTAAATAAAATGAAGAAGGTAGTGCACAATTATAGAGAAACAGGTATTTGAAATGTGGAGCAAGAGAGATTCTGGGAAATGAATCACCCAGTTTAAAGCATTCTAACTTTTAAGTGAGTGTGAGATGGTTGAGGATTAGGAAGAAGGCCACAATGGCAAGGATCAGGCATGGGCAGGCTCAAAACTGGAGAAACTGAGTGAAGAAGCCAGATAGTGCTTCATAAACTATAGCAAAGAATTTAAATTTTTATTTCACATGTAACAAAGTTTTGAGGTGGTCACTGATATCATGTAGGCAGTATATCTAAAGAAAAATTTTGTCTTACTTACAAGGTAACTACAGAGAGAAAAAATAGTTTTGTCAGTTTATTTACTTATTTATTTTTGGCTTTATCAACCCATTTGATGGTGGTGTCTCTTATTGAGAAAAGAATGCTGGAGTGTACACGTTATAGATTATAGAGTTTAACATAATAAATCTGAGCTGTTTTTCATGTTCTGTTTAATTTGCTGAACATGGGAATATAGTTCTCTGGGAGAGCTTAAGAAATAAAACATAAACTTTGAATTCAATATATCCTTTTATGGATGGATGTATTTTATGGATTAAAAACTTGGTATTTGGATGAAGTATATGTTACCTTTAGGGCAAACTTATTGAAAATTGAATGTTAACATGTTAAACAAAATTGACATAGATGAGGTATGAAATATGTGTTATGTCTGTATTATCTGTAGTGTTCTTTCAAACCAGAAAGTTATAGTTAAAACCTAGTGAAATATTATTTTCTGAAAATCAATTAAAAACAGAATAAATGTATAACAATAATTTGAGGCAAGAAGGTACAATGTAAAGCTGAAACTGAAAGGTTTACACTGTTTTACTTAGCATATTTCTGAATTAGAATGAAGCAATTAATCTTATCCATTAAAACCAACAAAAGGCATATTTTTTCTAAGGAGAAAATATTTCTGGGAAAGGAAGGTTAACATTTACAATATATAATAAGACAATAATGAGTTTACAATATTTATTCAGTAAAGTAAAAGTTGGCATCTTCATTGGAAGTTTTTTGCAGCTTTTGTTTTTATTTGTTTTATCTTTGCTAGTAAACAATATTGTGGTCTATCTATTTACAACCCTACATCAAAATTTGGTATTTAATCCAACCATTGAGTAGACAGGGCAATTTTTTTTTAAATCACATTTTTTTTCATAGAACCATTTATCTGCACATACCATTCAGCTCACTGTCACTAATTGTCTCTAATCCTTAACAACTTAAGTATAATTGAGCTTAATCTTCTAAGTAAATTGTGATTACTGTTGCTTTTATCTTAGTACTGCTGTAATTCCAATATTAGTTTTTCGTATTGTACAAGGGTAGTTTTCCTGCTCATGAGGCTCTGAGTGCTTCTGTTATTTCTGCTGGGTATAATGTCACATTGTAAATACCCCAGTTATTTTTAAAAGGAAAGTTAAAAGCTGAATTAGAGCACTGATCTGGTTTACACAATATCCCTTAAGATGTTCTGGAGTTTTACGTTCTTGGGATCACTTAAAGGGGTCACAAAAATGAATATATAGTAAAAGGGTCTGGATTACATTCTTTACTAACTAGTTTTTTAGTCTTTTAGGCAAGGCTCTTAAATCTAATGAACTTCTAGTTTTCATATCTAAAGTGAGACTTTGGACTAGAACAAAGTTGTCAGAAAGCGTTTTTTTGTAAAGGGTCAGATAATAGCTATTTCAACTTTATGGGGTAAGATACAAAGTCTAGGACTTCAAACAGCCAGTAAGTATGAGAGCACTTCAAAAAGTTTGTTGGCAAAAAAAAAATTCAAAAAGTTTTTGTTGCAAGAATTTTTGAAATCAGTGCAAAAGTTTTTTCTAAATATGTGTTATCCATGAAGTTTTTGAAAACTACTTGAATATATGTATTTCTGTATTTTGTTTATTATACATAAGAGCTCAAATTGATGTATAAACATTTTATTGACAAATTTCCTAATTATATTGACATTGAAATTTGAATTTCATATAATTTTTATGTGACAAAATATTATTTTGGTAATTTTTCAAGCATTTCAAAACATAAGCATTCTCAGCTTAGAAGAGCATAAACTAAGGAGCAGAACTGAGCTGATCTGAGGGTAGGTAGATGCCAGTGCTTGCCATGGATCAACCCTAAGCTACTCTAATTTAACTCAAATTTAACTTTTATTGCATATTCCTTAAAGTATCTCCAAAATATTTTGCTTCTGAAAATCAAATAGAATCTTAAAAATTAAGTGGGGTATTTCTATAAGTCTTTTCCACTCAGTTTACAGACTTTTAGCAAATTATGCAGATTAATTTTACCAAAATATAATTATTATAAATATAAACAAAATAGACCAGGAATAAAATAATGCTTATGAAGAAAGTGATAATGATTAACCATGCTTGATCAAGAGTTATTATAGTGATTGAGTCCCATTCTCATTATCTAGACTGTATCAATTCTATTCCTGGTTCTGGAAATGATCAATTTTGTGAACATGATCAAGTTAGTAACTTTATGGCATTTTAATTTTCTTACCTACAAAGGCTAAATAAAAATAATATTACCTGCCTCATAGCCATGCCTTGTGTATGTAATATGAACATGAATATGAACCTTTAATGAATGAGGTGATACAATTTAAATACTCAAAAGAGGTTGTGATACATTCTTAACTTTCAGAAAGCATTAGCTATTTGCAGTGAATATCTATTATATAAATTATTTCATATTATTCTCAAAACTATATTTTAGACAATTTTTAAAAATCACATTCCACAGATAAAGAATCTGAAGATCAGAAAGCAACTGGCTGAGAGTACAATGTTAGATGGCAGAAACAAGATTCAAAGCCAGATCTGAGGGACTTAAAAACAAATGTATTTTAACCACATAACTGAGTATTTGAGGAAAGTTTTTGAGTGTGTCTCCAGCTCAACATTCTGTGACTTTTTAAAATGACATCCACATCATCCTTCTCTGGGATTACAGGAAAGCTATCTTGTCATGTTTCTCTATCCCATAACCACCTTGAAGTAAATTAAGTGATTTTTAAAAAAGCATTAATACAAATAAGTTCACAGTCCCCAGCTAGTTCTATATATTGAACAGTAACAAACATTCTAAAATTTCATTTTTCTTCCTCATGTGCCTGTACCAAATAGGCTTCTTTTAAATCTCTCCATGGTGGTTGATTTCAGGTAATATACAGAAGGAAATGATTTAAGAAAAAAAATAAGCTCATGCAATATATCACTATTATGAAAAATGGATTCTAAGAATGTGATACTTACATTTTATAATAGCACCAAAGACTCTTGTATCAAAGAACTTTTAAACCTCGCATTCCAGTGGTGATGTTGGACAGGAACGATGTATCTGAGTGCCTTACATTACATGTAACTAAAAAAGTAAGGAGTCAATTCACCTTTTTTTGTTTTAGATCAAAAGATATTTAAAAATTTCTTTTACTAAACATTTCATAAATTTTACTCATCTGAAAATTGTACATATTTACAGGGTATGATATGATATTTTAGTATACATACATATAGTAGAAAATTAATCAATCTTGAATAACATAGCTGTCATCAGACTATATATACTTTTTATAGTAAGAAATCTTTTTTAAAAGATTTATTTATTTATTTGAAAGTCAGAGTTACAAATGGAGAGAGAGAGCTTCCATCTTCTGGTTCACTCCTCAGATGGCTTCAAAGACCAGGGCTGGGTCAGGTTGAAGCCAGGAGTCTGGAACTTCCTCCAAGTTTCCCAAGTGGATGGTAGGGGCCCAAATACTTCTTCTGTTGCTTTTTTGAGGCCATTAGCAGGGAGCTAGATTGGAAGTAGAGCAGCTGGGTCCCAACTCAGCACTCATATGCAATGCTGGTGTTTCAGGCGACAGGTTAACCTACTATGCTAGAGCACCAGGCCCCAAGAAATCTGAAAAATCTATTCTCTTCCATGAACTCAGAACACAACAGTGGAGCATTTTTTTTGTTGTTGTTGTTCTTTGTAGTATACACTTAGAAGTGTAATTTAGACTTGCGTTTGTATAACACATTTATCTCAAACCAAATCATTTGTAGAATTAAAGCATCTATTGTATTGACAGAGTCCTCAATGAGTTTTCTTTTCCTGACAATTACCTATTGTTGCATTCATATTATTACTGCAATTATGCTCACTTCGGTAGCACATATATTATTACTGCAATCATATTAATATTTCATGTCATTTTGATTTTCCTTATTGAAGGTGAAGTGTGCAAAATTGTCAAAAAAAATTTTTAGAATAGATAGTATTCTTTGTTTAGAATGGATAGTATGACATGCCCTCTCATGGCTTACTTCTTGAAAGCTGCAGTTACGGAGAGGGAGATGCACAGGCAGAGAGAGAAGCCTTCTGTCCACTGGTTCACTCCCCAAATGATGGCAATGGATAGAACTGGGCCAGTGCAAAGCCAGGAGTCGGGTTCTTCTTTCAGGTCACCCATCTGGGTGCAGAGGTCCAAGAACTTGGGCCATCCTCTGCTGCTTCTTCAAGTGCATTAGTGGGGAGCTGGATCAGAAGTGGAGCAGCTGGGTCACGAATCATCACGCATATGGGATGCCGGTGCAGCCAGCAGCAGCTCAACCACCTATGCCACAGTGTCAACTCTCCATGGCAAGCTTCTAATACCATATGTGTTGACTCTGCAATGTATAGAACTACTGCCCATGATTCCAAAGGTTTAAAAGATATCAAAAACTGTGGCTCCACAGAAAGACAAATACTTCATGTTTGCATTTATATATGGAACTTTAAAAATTGATCTCATGAAAATAGAATTGTGTTTACTAGAGACTTGGAGAAGGCATGGGTGAAAAGGATGGAGAAAAGATGGTTAATTTGCACAGAGGTACTGTTGGATTGGGCAATAAATTTTGTGCTCAATAGCACAGCAGGGTAACTACAGTTAATAATATTTCACTTTGTATTTCTTTTTTTAACTTTTATTTAGTAAATATAATTTTTCAAAGTACAGTTTATGGATTACAATGGCTTTCCCCACAATAACTTCCCTCTCACCTGTACCCCTCACATCTCCCACTCCCTCTCCGATTCCATTCACATCAAGATTCATCTTCAATTATCTTTATATACAAAAGATCTATTTAGTATATATTAAGTAATAATTTCATCGGTTTGCACCCAAACACAACATAAAGTGTAAAATACTGTTTGAGTACTAGTTATAGCATTAATTCACATTGGACAACACATTAAGGACAGAGATCCCACATAAGGAGTAAGAACACAGTGACTCCTGTTGTTGACTTAATAATTTGACACTCTTGTTTATGGCATCAGTAATCTCCCTAGGCTCTAGTCATGAGTTGCCAAGGCTATGGAAGCCTCTTGAGTTTGCTGACTTGGATCTTATTTAGACAAGGTCACAGTCAAAGTGGAAGTTCTCTCCTCCCTTCAGAGAAATGTACCTCCTTCTTTGATAGACCATTCTTTCTACTGGGATCTCACTTGCAGAGATCTTTCATTTAGGTCCTCTTTTTTATTTTTTCCAGAGTATCTTGGCTTACCATGCCTAAAATACTCTCATGGGCTCTTCAGCCAGATCTGAGTGCCTTAAGGGCTGATTCTGATGTCCGAGTGCTGTTTAGGAGATCTGCCATTCTACAAGTCTGCTGTGTATCCCACTTCCCATGTTGGATCATTCTCTCCCTTTTTGATTCCAACAGTTAGTATTCGCAGACACTAGTCTTGTTTGTGTGATCCCTTTGACTCTTAGACCTCTGTAATCAACACACATTTATTCTTAGGTGTTTAAATTTTAACTGAAAAGTAATCCCTGTTAAATATAAGAGTGGGAATAATAGAGGGAGGAGATGTACAATTTGGGACATGCTCAATCGGACTTGCCCCAAATGTGGAGTAGAAATGTGCCAGGGGATTCCAATACAATCCCATCAAGATTGCATGTACCAATGTCATCTCACTAGTTCAAGTGATCAATTTCAATTCACAATTGATCACACTGATAGGTCTAAGAGTCAAAGGTCACTTTGTATTTCAAAAAACCTAGTAGAGTGGATTTAGAATGTTTCCAACACAGAGATATGATGTGTTTGATACGATATATATGTGCTTACCTTTATCTGATCTTTATATATTGTAAATATGCATTAAAATATCACAATATGCCTACAAATGTGTATAATTATTATGACAATTATTTTTTAACTAAAAATACAAAAATTGTGTACTACAAATAGTAATTCTTGATTTTAGAACTTGGAGAAAGACTGTAACTGAAGGGAGAATCCTTACACTAGGACCTGACAAATTCCAAGAAATGCTCTGAACTTGTGAGAAATTTATTATATGTTTCTTATGCTTATTGGCCTTACAACCCTTTACTCTCCCGTCAACCATACTATATTTAGTTATTGATGTTCTGAGATGATTATTTAGAATTACAGCCAATAAAATATCATTTAAATACCTAATATAGGTGAAAGGCAAAATGACAATAAAATAAACTGACATTGTAGGACTGAATTCATTAAATTCTAGAAAACACATCAAGGATCAATTGCTTCTGAAAAGAAGACTAATGATCAAAGTGAAATAATAATAAAATAAAAAGAAACCACAGCATTTGTTTTCTGGAGCTTTCAGGCATTTCTAAGTCCAGTGATTTGCCATTTGCCATGAAGAAATTGGCCTTTCTTCAATTGTGCCATCTGTTGTAGCACAGGATCATATCACTACTTTATGACCAAGCAGTTTAAGATAGCTCATTTCAGGAAATATAGAACCCTCCATTGGACATATTTTCTTCATTAATCCTGTCCTGGAAGAATCACATACTTTGTCCAATTTCATAGGAAAAAAAATTGGCTCAAATGCTGTGCATTTTAGAATAGTGAACAATTAACATTTACCTCCTTTCCCCTTCTCTGTAATGAGCTGTCTTTTCCACACATGAGCATCATAAGCTTACTAAATAAAATCTTACTAATTATAAACTGATTTTCCTACTCAACTTTGCAAGCAAGTTTATTCACTCTAATTTAGTGTCTTAAAAACTGGCTGATTTTCAATCTGAACTTATTTAGAAACATACTTAATGAAACAAAAGGTCAATTTATTCTTATTTACTACTGCTTTTTTAAATCAATAAGCAATTCCTGCATGTCAAAGAATTCACTTCTCGCTTCATTTAAAATAACTTACACTTTCTTATGCTCTCAGTGATAAATAGGTATTTCTGAATATTTAAATATCTGGACACTTCAAATTCATTTCAAAGATTAAGTTCTCCCTGAGCAAGTCTCATGTCTTATACATCCTTTATGCTCTATGCTTATTTAGAGAATAATAGATGATCAATGTTACTGGACTGAATGAACATTTATAAAAATATTTATGCTTTAAATATAGGTTAAAATGGCATGGAAATCATTGTTTTCAGAACCCACATTCTTTCTGAATCTAATACTTTATAACCTACAAAGCATGTTGTAAGTTACTGTTTCCATTCATTGGTCTACTATAAAAACAAAGGTGATTAGATTTCAAAGAAGGCTTACAACTTTGTGTTTTTGATGTCAATAATATTTTATATGTAGAAAAATATGTATATATATATAATATTAGATGTACATAAAAGCAAATAATTCAGCATGCTTCAATTCACCAAGACATGGGACCATAAAGAAATATTTCAAAAAAGCCTACTGGACTCTATCCAGAAACATTTCTTCAGCCACATCACTACACACCTTACAGTCTATGAGTAAGGACAGTAGTAACAAAATCTCAGGGCAAACGGACTCAGGAAAGATAGAATGGTACAAAGCAACACTGCACATATAGGCCTATATTGTAAAATGGAGAAACATTGTATTTTTTTTCTAATTTGCAATCTAAGTATGAGAAGGAAAATTGTACATTTTCATACTTTGTTGAATGAATGAAGTAAGAACTTATAGATTTACTACTACTTATTAAAAGTCAGGATTAGTACAAATGTTTTACTCATAAAATTTGCCAATACATATGATAAAATGTTAAAATAAGGGTCAAGAATAGTTGCAGGTAAGACTTTAGTTTCTTAGATGATTTTGAAACTTAAACTTTCTTTTAAAATATTTACTTAGAATTATTAGTTCATATTAAACACAATTAAATTTTGTTCTAAATTACATAAGCCTAATGGGAATTAGTTATTCAGCATTGAATTACTCTTCTTGATAATATTTTGTAATACTTATGTTGTAAAAATAACTGTCTTCTTATTCATAATTATTAATTATAATTTTTAAATTACACAGTTTAATGTTTTAAAAAAATAATTTGTAAAATTACTTAAGGCATAAAATACTTTGCTCCATTTCTATATGTGTTTCCCAGAGCAGGATGCAAGAGAATCTTCCCTCACTACACTAAGAAAAGCTTGACATTATAATTCTACTGATTATGAGGAGAAAAAAATGAATGTCTGTTGTTTAGATACAGAAGACACATTTTAAATTGGATTATTTGATTCTATGAGACTATAGATGATTTGAATCACATTATTTTAGCATGTAACATTATGGCATGCATATTTCATCATTAGTCTATATTAATGAAAGTACAACTCTTTCTAAAGATTATTTATTCTGTTGGTTTAGTTTAGTTAGTGAAATGCATGTTTGAGCTATATTTTCACTTAGATAAGGCATAGTTTAGTTTTGAATTTGGAATAATAATTATTATAAATTTGCATACATAGTATTTATTATGTCTTCTCATGTTTATTATTCACAATGAACCTGAGGCCTAGAAGACTGATTCAGAACATGGCTCTATATTCTGTCATATTAAGAGTAGTTGTATAATTAATCACAAATCATCTTTTAAGGAAATCCTAAACTTGTTATCTTTAAACTCAAAGAAACAGATGAGCAACTCCCAATATGTCTATGCTTCAGTTCATACTGAACCCAACCTTGAGAATGAAGAAATTATTATCTAAAGATAGGCAGTGTCAAATTGAAGACACTTATTATGGTACTCTAAAAATGTGCACAGGGTTAAAATCTATCACCCTGAGACATTAGTCAGGAAACCTGCAGCTAATGGGAACCCTCAGTTTGACTAATTGTTGGCATTAAGAAAGGAATTTCAAGGTCTATTAAGAAGGAAAATGAAAACTCAAGCACATATGTGGTTTAGAGCGCATAGTGAAGTCTGCCAAGGACATGGACAAAAGGTGACGAACAAAAACAAAAGAAAAAGTTGCAAAGATGTTTTTTAGAAGGTCAAGTGCTACAAGAGGGACAGAAAATAGCCAGGGAAGACCATGAGAGCAGCTTGATCTACGGTTGCAGAGGATTATTCCAAAGAACGATATGTGTCTTTTCTGATCCCTTAGGAAAACACACTGATGTTATTTTGTATTTAAAAATCGAATGTTGGGGCTAATGCTGTGGCATGACAGGTTAAGCCACTTCCTGAATGCCAGTATCCTATACAGCCATGGGTTTTGAGTCTCGGCTGGTCCACTTCCCATCTGGGAAAATAGCGGAAGATGGCCCAAGTCCTTGGGCCCCTGCACCCACTTGGGAGATGAGATAAAATCTTGTGGCTCTTGGCCTCTAACTTCTTGGGCTCTCGCCCAGCCTCTGCCTATTGTGGCCATTTCAGGAGCAAAACAGCAGATGGAAGATCTCTTTTTCCATCCATCCCCCTGCCTCTGTAACTCAGCTTTTCAAATAGATAAAATAAATATTTAAAAAATTGATTGTATTCTCAGAATAGAAAAAAACTGTGTATTCCATTAAGCAGGAAATAGTATTGATATCGTTATTTTTATATTGTATTTCATTAAAGGCATTCCTAACCGTCAATTATATACAGTTATACAGATATAACTTAAAAAATTCTGTGAGACTCCAGACCTTTTGATTGTAAATAGATACAATTTTTAAAACTTATTTATTTATTTTGAGAGGCAGAGACACTGGCCAAAATGAGGGAGATCTACCATCTCCAGGATCTTTCTCCAGATGTTCAAGAATTGGAACTCAATTCAGGTGTTCCATGTGGGTATCAGGAACACCACTCCTTGAACCATCACCTGCTGCTTCTCAGGATCTGCATTACCAGGAACCTGGAATCAAGAGCAAAGCCATGCTTAAATCCAGGAACTCTGAAATAGGTTGCAGTTATCCTAATACCATCTTAATCCCTCCACAAAACACCTGCCACCGATAGAAAATTTTGTGCCCATGTATTAGTGAACTAGACCGATGAGGAGAATTTCTAGGGTGATGATGGATATTAAATTAGGATACTAAAATAGCAACTTTTTTTTCTATTACTCAATTTAAATCTTTATAAACTCAGAATATGTTCTAATATTAAATTGGTTATTAAATATAATAATATAACAATTTAACATTTGAGGTCACAAAACAAAATAAAATATGGGTACTATGTTTTTTTTCATTTTCAATTCTCTTTATATACAGAAGATCAGTTTAGCATACATTAAGTAAAGATTTCAACAGTTTGCTCCCACACAGAAACATAAAGTGAAAAATAATAGATGATTTTTTTTAAATGATGATGAAATCAGATCAGACCTATTGTCATGTTTAATCCCAGCGAGAGTCAAGTTGGGAATTGATAATTTCTTCTTCTTTTTTTTTTTTAACAGAAGATCAGTTTAGTATACATTAAGTAAAGATTTCAACAGTTTGCACCCCCATAGAATCACAAAGTGAAATATACTGTTTGAGTACTTGTTATAGCATTAAGCCTCAATGTACAGCACATTAAGGACAGAGATCCTACATGAGGAGTAAGTGCACAGTGACTCCTGTTGTTGACTTTACCAATTGACACTCCTGTTTATGGCATCAGTAATCTCCCTATGCACCAGTCATGATTTTCCAAGGCTATGGAAGCCCCTTGAGTTCTCTGACTCTTATCTTGTTTAGACAAGGTCATAGTCAAAGTGGAGGTTCTCTCCTCCCTTCAGAGAAAGGTACCTCCTTCTTTGAAGACCTGTTCTTTCCACTGGGATCTCACTCACAGAGATCTTTCATTTAGGTTTTTTTTTTTTTTTTTTTTTTTTTTTTTTTTTTTTTCCCAGAGTGTTTTGGCTTTCCATGCCTGAAATACTCTCATGGGCTTTTCAGCCCAATCGGAATGCCTTTAGGGCTGATTCTGAGGCCAGAGTGCTGTTTAGGACATCCGCCATTCTATGAGTCTGCTGAGTATCTCGCTTCAAAATATGGGTACTATTTTGTAAATAGCATACATGGTTGATCAATAGAATTATTGAGAAACCAATATGCACAGACCACTATTTTGATAGTCACTGATATTTATAGACATTTAGTTCCAATTACAAGCAAATGAATATAATCTTTGCATAAAAAAGCACACTTGTAGCACTTTTATGTAGAGTTGAAAACACAGATAAATCCCTAAACACTCCCATGTTTGTTGTATAAGCAATACTAACTAACATTTGTGCTGAAACTTGCCAAAATGGGCCAAGGCATAGGAAAGAGGCCTATCACTTCTGTACATCATAGCTGTGTTTTATTAAATTGGCTTCATGATCTGCAATGATTCCTTCTTCTCCCAAATGCTGAAAGATACTTCTGTTAACAAGCATTTACTTAGCAAAAGGCAATGTGCTAGGTGGTGGACACAATATGATGAATCAGACAATTCAGACTCCCAAGGAATTCACATTCCAAGGCATTTCTTGTCAAAATGTCACTGTTGGGTGACCTGTGTGAAAATCCTCAGGGGTTGCTGTTTAAAGTGCAGATCCCTGTGCACTGTCTGAAACTTACTGATTCATATCTGATTTTCTGGAAAAGCCTATTTAAAAAACAACATCCTGCATTTTCTGTGGTATTCTAAGGTTTACTTGGAATATTGCTGAGCAATAGGCTCAATAGCAGAATTTTATTTTTATAATAATGAGTAATGTGGCAATAGATATACTCAAGGAATTACAAGCCTTGGGGAGAGACATGTGACCTGGAACAAACATCTAAGGCTGAAATTCATAGGAGGCTTTCTAACAGTGTATGTGCTATTTGAAATGGGGAATATCATAGTTGTTTTCTAGGCAACAGTTAATGTATAAACCATGGGAAGGAGATTAGCAAGAGACTGGTATCTGAAAGGAAATGCAAGAATTTGATTAGTTGAAGAGTAAATGATACCAGAAAGGGTATCTAGAACACGATTAAGCACCCACTCATTAACAGAGTTGAATGCTATGTTAAGGAAATTGGCTTGTCTTCTGCGTTTCAGTGGTATTGATATCCAAATGCAAATAGCATTAATTATTAATGAAACAAGTCCAGAGAGGGAGACAACACAGTATTTTTACCACTTACGCTTCTCTGCCCCATTGAGTCGTTGCCATGGGGAACTGAGACATAGAATTACCAGATCGGCCAGTCTTTCAAAAACGACTCAAAATTTTGTGTACTCATTAGAATCAAGTTCAGCTGCAAACAGGATATCATAAAGTAATAGTATTTAAGCATGAATGAAAATTTTAAAGAATTTCTATCTTTATTTTTCTCTCCCTTTCAACCACCTTCTCTCCTCCTTTCTTCCTTTCTCTCTCTCTCTCTCTCTCTCTCTTTTTCTTTCTTTCTCTCTCTCTCTCTCTCTCTCCCTCCCTCCCTCCCTTCCTTCCTTCTTCCTTCTTCCTTCTTTCTCTTTCTTTCATATGAAATTTTTTATCACTCACAGATTATTATGAGAATGCAGTCCTAGGCTGGAATATCTGTTCTGCTCCACCAAAATCATAGGAAGCCAGATTGTGTCTAGCTTAATCCTCCACCATCCCTGGGGTATAGTTCTCATTGTCAAGGCTCAATGTATCCAAACATCAGAGGAGCTGACCAGTACAGGGGAGAAGAGTATTGACATTTATATCAAGTTACTAGGCTCTCCATTGGATTCTACTTTATATATGCACACTTAGATTTGAGGTCGACAGTGGAATGGATTTTGTATTCTGTGTCACCATTTTTTGTAAAGATTTTATTATTATGGGTAACATACATAATGGATATTTTGGTTGACTAGTAGCATTTTGTATGACATTCCATTATACATGTAGCATTAAGTATCTATCTGTTTTATCAACTAACCTATTGCTTTGCATGATTAATATTATGATCATCAGAAAATAAAAATAGCTGAGTTATAGAGAGCTTTTTAGCTAATACTTTATATAGGAATATTTGGTTTGAGGAATCATCTTATGCTATTTAAGCACAGGGTAATCTGTTCAATATCTAAACAGGGGATATGCCCATCAATTTGTTGATTGTTTGGATTTGATGATTACATTGTAGGATAAAAGGAGAGAAATAATGAAAAATAGACTCCCGAGTTTCCAAGTCAATTTATTTGGCAGCTTAAGAGGTCACCAATTTGGACAAAATAATGCCTAAAGAATCACTGGTTTGTGGGAGAAGATGAGACATTTTTGTTCACGCTAAGTGATAACTCTGGTGGAATATTGTGGCTATTTTATCTTGAGACTGGCAGTAGGGGAGAGGTTTGGATTATAAATATAGACTCAGTAGTTAAAGCATATTGCAAGTAAAACTATTATCATAGATGAAATGATTCAGTCTATACAGAAGTAAATGTAAACTGAAAAGGGCAGTGACAATAGGCCTGGTAAAACTGTTCAAGGGCAGATGATCAGAATCATCATTAAAGTAAATTAGTAGAGTTGAAGGAAGTTAGATTATTAGTGCAGCAGATGTGCTATAGATGAATGTCCACTTCATTTGTTAACTAACAGTATGTCAAGTGTATTGACAAGTAAATGCAAAGTTGGAAGTGTGCATAAGTGGTTAATATAAAAAGTATTTTTGTGAAAATTGGATAAGTAAATACTGGAACAACTAGGTAGAAAATGAAGTCAAAGAAAAGTTGTTCAGTTTTAAGGGTAAATAACAAGTTGTTAAGGAAGAACAAGAAACACTATGAAGACTTTGAAGCTTCTTCAGTTAATGTAATGATTTCTTGAGCAAAGAAAAAAGGAACTATCCAAAGAATGGAAATTCTCTTTAAAGGAAGAAAATGTAAGGGTGATGCGAATGTGTGTAAGCTTTAGTTTTGGGAGTAGGAATTTGGAGAAGATTTTTCCTAACTAATACAATGTTCATAATTAACTTGTTTCTGTGAATAAAAGTGCAAAGCACAGATGGAAAGAATTCACTGAGAGATCTCAGGCTCCAGTTGAGTGAGGAAACAATGGTTTTGCAATGGTGCCAATTAGCAGAGGGATGTGTACATGTGTGTGTATGTGTGTTAGGCTGTGCCTTGAGAGCTAAATGAAGACACACACAAGATTGTGACCCAAATATGGGTTTGCTGATCAACCCAAATATTGGTTGAATCATAGTGATGCAGATGATCCAGATGATCTCAATATAGCACTATTCAGTGGCTAAATGGCTTATTACAAACTAGAGACAAAAGGATAGAAGAATAATTGTCATAGACAGGAATAGTCAAAATAATTAATTAAAGTCTGTTCTCCAGGAATTTGACAAACACGTTTGGAAGAAATGCATTTTTGGAGAAACTGAATGAGCTAAAGGTTTTAGTTAAAATGGTGGTGCTACGAATTAGATTTCTGAGCCGGAGTGCTCCTGGAACTAGAAGTCCTGGCTGAACTGAAGTAAAGGTGAAGGTCATAGGTATTTTTTATTCCTACAGGCATTTCACTGGTAGTTTGTTAGTTGCTACCCGAATGATTCCATGACCTTATATACATATATTATGCATATTATACAGATCAGGTTTTAGATTTTGGCATATAAACTATTTGTTGCTATATACTAAATGGTTATCTAAATTTCTTAAATTCTATTATCAGAATGGTAAAATAGAAATTACAAAGCTAATTTACCTTTTAAAGAATTCTTTGATGAGTAATAAAAAAAATCAAATTTCCTTGTCAGAATGTCATGGCAACTCATAGAGAACATTAGGAGTAGAAAGAGAAAGAGGGGTCTATTCTCCCTTTGGCCAATTGTAGAACACTGAATAGGTTGCTTCATACAGCCACTTTCATCTCAGGGATTAGTATGCAGGTCAACCTACAATCACTAAGACATGCAGAAGTTGTTGATGTTGACAGTGGTTTCACTTAGAGGTCACAGTCCTCTTTCTCAAGTTCCCCATCAACCAGAATTTGAAAAAACTTGAGAGAAATTACAAATAGTTTCTCACAGCAATTGGAAAATGTAAGAAAAAAGAGAGGAATATAAAATTATTTTGTTCTTTAAGGACCCTGTTTCTTCTATATTAAATGAAACAAATACATTGGCAATGCTTTCAAAAAAAAAAAAACAGTTTTCAAGAAACTTAGTATATTGTTTGCACATTTAAGCAACCATCTGTATACATTGCAATATTAAGCCTAATTTATTATACTTCTAAAGAAGAAATGAATAGCATAAAATCAGAATTTAAGGGTATCCCCAAAACATGTCGATGTAGTAAACTTCTTATCTTAAATGAGTATTTAAAATACTGGTATATGAATCAATAGTGGAAACTTATTTCTATCGTGACCTAGTTTTGATAAAGGCATGAAAAATTAGGAGTGTGACTGATGTCAGAAGTTTTAGATCACAAAGTAAGATAAAAAACCAAAACAAAAAATTACCAAATCAGCTATGTCCTGAGGATATCTGGGTGTCACTAATATATAAGGAAAATGAGCATGATTTTAAATGAGAGAGCTTGAAAAATAGTAAGCAGCTATGAAGGAGAAGAATGTGCAATTATACTCCAAAGACTGCTGAGTTATTTTTCTAAGATAATGCTTTCAACTCTGAAAAATATAACAAAATCAACTTTACAAATAATTTTCTTTGCCATCAACAATTTTCTAGACCAACTAGAATTTTTCTTTCAGTTGTTCAATATTTTTGTGGAACACATTATATTTCCTTGCAGGCCACATATTACAAAAATTAAAATATGCATAATATTTAATATATTGTTTTGTAGAATTCCATTATAACTATACATTTGGAAGATAACTTATGTATCACTTTAGATCAATTCCCTCATATTTAGATTTTAAACTAAAAAATTGTTTGCAAACCCCAAAAGCAGGATTCTTACATTGCTTCTAGTTTGATAGGCTCATTATAAGCTGAGTTTGTTTCTCTGAAGTGTAGGTGAAAAACAAGGGAGATGGAAGGATGAACAAAGGAATGTTCACTGGCCTCAAATTGTGATTTACAATTAAAGTCATTCATTGGTTTAGTTAAAAATATTTTGTATGCTGCTCATGTGGGGATAATAAGTTGTGAGGTAACATTTTTCATCTTAGTAGAACAAAGAAGAGTCTTCAGTGTTACTTAATAGGTATTGAAAATGCAAGATACAGTAGCAGTTACTTCTCAGAAAGGTAGAAGAAAATTTGTGTGTAACTGCAACTGATGTTTCAGTTCTTGGGAAATGATGGTTACAGGGGCAGAAGACCAGGATTTATATTATTTTTTTCCTTCTTATTCTCTCCCTCTACGTCAGCTGGTCCCAGAAGTCTACTCTGGTGGTGTTCAAGTGCTTCCAAACAGTCAGCCATGACTGGCTTTACCCTTGGTGGTTCCTGTTATTTTAGCATTCCAGTTTGATTTCTCATGTGCCAGGGTTAATTGCATTCATCCTTCTCAAGTTATTTCATTAAATTACTTATTGTCCCCCTAATAACAAAATAAACTCCACTACATTTTAGTGGTGCTCTGAATGATTTTGCAGATAGTAATATTTTAACACTCAAGTGACACATATCATGTGATGGCAAAAATTTTCAACTAGTCAATGTGAATATAATAAAACTTATTTTCCTGATTACAATAGATGTTTCCATTTACCAAAATCTGTCAAAAGAAAATTCAGATGTTTCAGTTTAATTTATTGAGTACTAATATTAAATTAGTAGCTGTTAATATATGAGTCAAGTAATCAAAAATTTAGATTGAACATAAAAGCTAAAAAAACATTTGTAGTAACAGTCATAATTACAATGACTGAATGTGTTATAAGGTTACTACAGAGAAAGTAGAAGAATTTCAAATATTGTAAAATAACCTGACCTACTTAAATTTTCATAGAGTGTGTTAGACAGAGATATGACAGAGAAGTCCTGACATCCAGAGAATTTCCTACTACTTTGAAATCATCAAAACTTTGTAAACCTGGAAAAAATAGTTTAATTCTGTATTTATAAAATTGTTATCTTTTATTTGAGAAACACACAAATGGTTTAAATAAAAATATATTGTTAGTAATTTCCTAAATAGATTAACATATGAATAATCCAGAAATGATTAAACACCAAAATCAATTTTGAGACTTCTTAAGGAAAAACCACTAAACTTGTTATTCAAAATGCCAATATGCCTCATATGAAACAGGTAATATGTTGTAACCTGTAGTTCTGCTCTAATAGTCATTTTTCAGCCTTCGTATGGTAACCATTGCTTGCTACACTAAAACAGCAAATAATATATTCAGCAACCTCATAAATTACAGCTATTATGATTATTGAAACCAATTTTAAAAATAAATACATACATATTTAGGTAATGATAATATATTCTCCAGAGTACTAAATTCCATACAGAATATTGTGATGCTGTTTTCAGACTTTCTTTCCAAAATTTTACTTACTTTTCAATATATATATATATATATATTGAAAAAATATATATGTATATATATACATATATACATATAATCAATATATATTGAAAATATTATACATATTGAAAATATATACATCACGGCCGGCGCCGTGGCTCACTAGGCTAATCCTCCTATTTGCGGCACCGGCTAGTGCCAGTTGGGGCACCGGATTCTGTCCCGGTTGCCCCTCTTCCAGGCCAGTTCTCTGCTGTGGCCAGGGAGTGCAGTGGAGGATGACCCAAGTGCTTGGGCCCTGCACCCCATGGGAGACCAGGAGAAGCACCTGGCTCCTGCTATCGGATCAGCGCAGTGTGCCGGCCGCAGGCGCCGGCCGCGGCGGCCATCGGAGGGTGAACCAATGGCAAAGGAAGACCTTTCTCTCTGTCTCTCTCTCTCACTGTCCACTCTGCCTGTCAAAAAAAAAAATATATATATATATATATACACACATCACATGTTTGACTCAGGTGTGTGTGTGTATGTGTATGTGTGTGTGTATGTGTGTGTGTTTGTGTCTCTGTGTTTTAGAAATGTTGCTGTTCCAGATAATTGATTTTTGATACTGACTTCTAGGTATTTCTATATGTTTGTTCCAAATCATTCAACTATTCTTGGTATTTGTGAAAATATATTTAAATATTTAAAAATGTCGCTTTGATGAAATAATATTATTATGTCTGTGATTTTTGGAAGGAATTCATTTATTAAAATAGTTTTTGATTTTATAATTTATAATTTCTGAAGTGATTAGTAATTCATAATGTTGTAGATTTAATTTTAATTACTCCACATTAAAATAAAATCTATTGTGAAGACAAATAAGGTTATATTTATGTTTCCACACAGTGACAACCAAGAATGGATTTTCATACTTAGGAATTGTGCTCCAGTATCATTTCGGAGAAAGAAAACACACATCTATTGCGGTGTAAAAAAAGTATACATAAAAAATCAATTGTAGGGTCAGCACTGTGGTGCAGTGAGTAAAGCATCGTCTATGGCATCAGCTGCTATGCTTTTGATCCAGCTCCCTGCTAATGTACATGGGAAAACAGTAGAAGATGGGCCAATGGCTTGGGCCCCTGCACACAAATGGGAACCTGAAAGAAATCCCTGGCTTCTGGCTTTGGATTGGTCTAGTTCTAGCCATTGAGGCCATTTTGGGGAGTGAACCAGGTTGGAATATCTTTCTCTCTCTGTGTGTGTCTCTCCCTCTTTCTCTCTGTAACTCTGCATGTTAAATAAAAATTGAAAAAAATCAATTGTATGGAAACCAACATTACTGACATATACAACAGAATAATCAAGATGTTCAAATGATATTCGAACATCTTGAATACATATCAAATGGAATTCACAGCTTGGGGAGAATGTAGGTGATCATCAGGCTGCTTTCTCATAGTTATATACATACATATACATATGTGTATATATATATATATGACTGTGTATGTGTATTGAATTTTAAAGTTTTTCATTTGAGGATAACTCTAATGCTATTAAATTCACAAATATGTTAATTTAAACATCCAATCTTATTTATAGAAAACATGCATTGTAAACACACAGATATCTATTCTCTCCACAAATCAGTGTCCATTCATTTCATGGTTTGGAAATGAGAGAATAGATTCACCCTAGCCCACAAGTCAGTGGTTGTTTCTATAGTTAACTTGAGCAAAATTCATAAGAAATAAAAATTAACAATGATCTTCTTTACTTGTTAACTGACAAGGAACCACCTCTCAAACTGCTTTGTGTTAAAGTTTCTGTACCAAAATGTAGAAAAGTTGAACTACACAAACATTGAAAAGTTCAAAATTTCTCATTTTTTTAGTCCTGATACCACTATCACATTTATAGGAAAATATGCCTGATGTAATACAAAACAAAAAAAGATAACTACAACAGATAGAAGACCTCAAGAATGTACATCTAGTTGCCACTATACTGCACTAATAAATAGCTGTACATTTTGTAAGCTGTGGCTGTCATACTCCTGAAGAAGAAGGGTTTTCTGCTTAAGTTGCAGTAACTTTTCTGGCTATGGATCATTGTTCCATCTGTGACAGATTTTTACAGTTCCTCAAATGCATTTGGGACGACCATCCCAAAGCAATCTGCAGCTGTCCTGACAACTGCTCCCTTGCTCTCCTGCTAAGAATGGTAGCCCTATTTTGCTGTTTTTAGAATAAGAGTTTACTATTGAAGACTGTTTTGAGTCAGATAATATAATCTGGTGAAGGTACTGGCTGCAGGCTATAGAAATATAGAAATATCATTATAATGATAATATTGTGAGAAAACAATCAATGAGAATGTGGGCTGGGTTTATGGCAGAAAATGAGCTTGACTACAGTACTTGACATAACTTAGTCACAGTGTGTGTGTGTGTGTATGTGTGTGTGTAGTATAGATAAGTTGAAGCAGACTAGGTAAAAGGAAATTGAGTGTTGGAAGGCATTATATACTTTGCCTGGGTATTATGTTTTTTTGCCTGGGTATATATATATATTTTTAAAGATTATTTTATTTGAAAGTCAGAGTTACACAGAGAGAGGAGGGGCAGAGAGAGAGAGAGAGAGAGAGAGGTCTTCCATCCGATGGTTCACTCCCCAGATGGCCACAATGGCCGGAGCTGCGCCGATCTGAAGCCAGGAGCCAGGAGCTTCTCCTAGGTCTCCCACGCTGGTGCAGGGGCCCCAGGACTTATTCCATCTGTACTGCTTTCTCAGGCCATAGCAGAGAGCTGGATCGGAAGTGGAGCAGCCGAGTCTTGAACCGGCGCCCATATGGGATGCTGGTGCTTCAGACCAGGGCGTTATACTGCTGCGCCACAGCACCGGCCCCAAGCTCTATGTTTTTATAAGTAGAAAACATGATGAAGTTAAAGTTTGCGAAAAATATTCTTAGCTGATAAAATAATTGGGATAAGGAGTGAAGAAGCAAAGCATTATAGATCTTAAAGTGAAAAGTGACTTGGTTTTGAACTGTGATTTTACTGGGATATAGAAAAAAATGGGAATATGTCTAGAAGAGAATATTAAGTTAATAAACCCTTTTGAAATGTCATTCCTGTATTCTGCCAGTGAGATTTAGTGTATACTGTTGACCTACTTTTTATTATATCAACAGAAAATTGCACCTGTTTCAGTTCTTTTGAAACAGGTGATACTGAGTTTTAATGCTGTCTTAGTACCACTAATTAATTCAATGCAAAATTGTCTTTTAAGATCATCAATATATATCACACTATTCCTAGCTCATCCTAGCCTGAGGGATTTTGAGAAACATGTGACTTTTAGTGCAGAAACTAAAATGAGTGTTTGTACAAAGTACCTAACACAAGGTTTCAAAATTGGTGATATTTGAATTGACTTTAGAAAGTGAATATTGTATATTTTCTTGACAATGTGGAAGATCAGCACTCCAAAATGTATGTTATGCTCTTTGCTTATTTTACTTAAATGTTAATGCCTTCTATATTTTTCCTCAAATCTCTGAGTTGACCGCTCAGTTCAGACCCAATTGACCTCTTTTCTTTATTTACTTTTAGATTCACTTATAGCTAACACTCTGTACGCTAAAATGACCACCTTAGTTCCCGCCTCTGTTTTGAAGGGATCTTAGTAATATGGTGCCATGTTTCCCAAATCAAAAAAGAAAGCACACAGTTTAGTTCTTATTAGTAAGAGAATATAGCATAATACCTGACATCAGAAACGCCACAAATAAATCTACAGATAAGGCTGCACTTCTAAAGGGACTTGCAAATTAGGATTTGAAATAATCAAATGGAAATCTTAGAGGAAATAATTAATTTAATAAGGATGTGGAGTACTTTATTTTAGGCCAGTGAATGCTCAATGCACAGTTCTTCGAACACTTAGACTAAATGTAATATGGAAAATTATTTGAATTTTTCCCCAAGGTTTATAACTCATTCAATTAATAGAATCACAGATTTCTTATCTTATGTTTCCCATAAATGGACTCCTTCAGTGTTTATTGTAATTTGCCTTATATCCTCTTATGAGCATATTATGATGCTGCTCAGTCTCAATCTCAGAGTTAAGTAGGAAATAGCAGTAAATACACAGATCCATGAGTTTACTGAAGCTATAATTTTCTAGGTCATACACTTGTGATCTAAAAGAGTGATTTGTTAGTAACAAGCTTTTACATTTATAGACTACATTTCCTTAGCCACTTCTTGGAACTGAATAATTCTAACTTAATTGTCCTCTCTAAATCAGATTTACTATAGTTATTTCCTTTGCAGCATCTCAAGAATAACCATATTATTCTCCAAGGGAATATCTAATGGAGTCTCTTAGCTTGGATGTTTCCTTCAGGGCCTCACTTGAAGAGATCATCAGAAAAAATAGCATTAGCCCCTCTTGAAATGTCTTCATGATAGCAGTTCTCAAAGACTAAGATGAACCTGAAACACAAAGGTAGAAAAGAGTCAAACCCAGTTGTTTGTAAGGTTTCGTACTTACATAATTTTCTGTTTGGATTTCTCAATTGGTTGAAATATGTCTCACATGTAGATGTGTTATAGATATTTTTATTTCCTTACTCAGTGACAGAGTGACTGGATACTAGGATATGCATGATAAGGTATGTTATCTCTTATTTTCGAGATTTATGTATTTATTTGAAAGTCAAAGTTACAGAGAGGAAGAGAGGAAAGAGATCTTTCATTTGCTGGTTCACTCCCCAAATAGCTACATCGCCTGGGGCTGAGTCAGGCTGAAGCCAGTCGCCAAGAGCTTCCTCTGGGTCTCCCCAACAGGTGCAGGGACCCAAGCACTAAGGCTATCTTCTGCTGCTTTCCTCAGGCTATTAGCAGGGAGCAGATCAGAAGTGGAGCAGCCAGACATGAACCGGTGCCAATATGGGATGCTGGCACTACTGGCAGAGGCTTTACCTGCTATGTCACAATGCCAGACCCTAATTTCCAGATACTTTTAAAAATAGCACAATTATTTCTCTTACTGTCTTGACCCTATATCTCAAATATCACACTGCTCTATTTCCTTGTTCCTCTTGAAAACAGAATCCCTTGTGAGTTTTGTTACCTATTCTTTTATCACTTTTCCTTCTTTTGTTCTCTCTTTAAGCCCTACCATCAGCTTTTATGTTTGCCATCCCTCTAAAATTGATCTTTAAAAATTTTATTTTCATTTTATTAGAAAGAGGGACAGAGACAGATATAGAGAAATATCTTCCATCTGCTGTTTCACTTGCAAATGCATGTTAAGAGCCAGGCTGGGCCAGGCTAGAGCCAGAAGTCCAGAACTCCTTGTTGGTCTCCAATGTGGATGGCAGAGACCCAAGTACTTGTGCCATCATCTCCATCTTCCTAATGTGTGGATCAGAAGCAAAATAAAGAGAACTTAAATTAGGCATTCAGAGTTGGGATATGAGCATCCCAAGCAGGTACATAACTGAGGCCCTACTCCAGTCCCTAAATGTGATCTTTTAAATGTTTCCTATGATCATTATATTAGAAATTTTATTTGCCAATTATCAGTTCTATCTTACTTGAATTTAAGATTTAAAAAAAAAAAACCATTTTTATCTTTTTCAAATATTTTTTTTTGCTTGTCTTCCAAAACTCCAAGGCTTTCTTTTTAATTTTTTTTGGAGGTAGCATATTTTCAATTTACATTATAATCAATGGCTTAATGCTCCACTAAAGAGTTCAACAAACGAAAATGGTGAAAGATCATAGCTCAGCAGAACCACAAGTAAGGGCCATAAAAAACAATCAGATGAAACTATGCCAACTTCACCCGTATACAATAAACTTCAAGATACTCACAGATCTTTGAAACTGTGTTAGTATGTAAAAGACTTTGTCATGCACTTCCCCATTCACAGTCTAGTCTCTTCCCATCTCTTTGTTCATTCTTCTTGAAGTTCCTAAACTCTTCACCTTTGAGCACTCCCAGAACTTACTTCTTGTCCTTTTTCTTTCTTTTCTCACTGTCTTGGTGCTCTCATCTGATCTTAAACAAATAGTATCTGCACTGTTAATTTTGCCAACTTGTATCTCTTTGTAGAACACAGCATTCACATGTGGCTCTGGGAGTTCATATGTACAAGATATCTACAGCCGGCACCGCGGCTCACTAGGCTAATCCTCTGCTTGCGGCGCCGGCACACCAGGTTCTAGTCCCGGTCGGGGCGCCGGATTCTGTCCCAGTTGCCCCTCTTCCAGGTCAGTTCTCTGCTGTGGCCCGCGAGTGCAGTGGAGGATGGCCCAAGTGCTTGGGCCCTGTACCCCATGGGAGACCAGGAGAAGCACCTGGCTCCTGGCTTCGGATCAGCGCGGTGCGCCAGCCGCAGTGCGCTGGCCGCAGCGGCCATTGGAGGGTGAACCAATGGCAAAGGAAGACCTTTCTCACTGTCTCTCTCTCTCACTGTCCACTCTGCCTGTTAAAAAAAAAAAAAAAAAAGATAGTAAGTGTCTCAGTGCTCAGTGTACTATGTACACAATTCACTTTTTCATACTTCCCTTCAAATCTTTCTATGTTCTTGGGATGCTTTCAGCATTGTAGAAATTGAAAACTCAGATTATTCAGTCTAAATTTTTTATGCCATTTTTGTCTCCTTTCTTTCTCTCCCAGTCCATACATTAGCAAATTTTCTTGTACTAATTATAAAAAAAAGTCTGGAATCTGACCCATCCTCTCAACTCCAGTACTATTTCCCTGAGAAATTCCTTTGTGTTCATTTGCATTATTGCAATACTTCCTAACAGGTCTACTGCATCTATGTTTCCTTTCATTCCACTGCTTCTGTTCACACGGTCTTCACACATCCATCTTTAGCTTATGGGAGCTTTGGAAATACAATTTAGATGCCTCTGCTGCTCTGCTTGACCCGTTTAATCATTTTCCATCTCATTTGAGAAAAGGCACAGTTTTTATCTGGGGCCCACAGGACATTACATGATCTGTATTCTAACCTTCTCTGACCTCTTCGCCCACTCCTGAATCCACATCCACATCTTACTCTATTACTGCAGAGCTGGAGTTCCTGCTCTGTCATAAAGGTGTGAGGTATGCGCAGATTTTGCCTTAGGACTTTCAGGCTTCCTTCCCCCTGTGCAGAGTTATCTATCACCAAATGTCCACATGGCTGGCTCTGGCACAGCCTCAAATTCTCTGCAAAAATAAACATCTTTTCAGGAAGGTCTGCCCATGATTTCTGCATTTAAAATTGTGTTTGCCAACTCCAAGCTACTCTATCTTGCTGGATCTTTTAATTAATTTTATGCTGTAGTGCTTATCACCATGCTAATATTTCAAAAAATATATTCATCTTAAAAAATACCTTCACTAGATATAATGTCAGCTTTATGAGGAATTTTTTCAACTTTGTTTTTGTATCTGGGGTACATGCAAAGATATAGGGCATGTAGTAAAAACTTAATGAATAATTCTAAAACTTATTTTTTTTATTGACTTAGATACTATCCATAAGTCTTTGAAGCATTAAGAATAAGTCATCAAGGGAAAATTGCATCTATTCAATTCATTTAAAAATATTTTGGATACTTCAGACACGCCAAGGCTATTTTCAGGCATAGTAATAAAAGAGAATCAAATATATGATCCTTGTTCTAGGATTACCCTTCTTATTGGAATTAAATAACATTAACACACAAGCAAATTCACTATACTAGAAGTGAAAATAATAGGCAATGGTAGTTCAGGGAGAAGCCATGATGAAGATGGCATGAAAATAAGAGTGGACTCTGTGTATCTATTCAAATTCTTTAATATCACTCTGTCCCAGGTCTTCAAATGCTAAAAACATAAAACTTCCCTTATGGTTCTTTTTGACAGCTGTGGAAATGCATATAAACCTACCTGCTATGGTATGATCTAGGGTCACCACACAATTAAAACTGATCTGACTGTATGATAGAACATATAACACCTCAGTATTCATGTCTCTAATGGTTGTAACTGCAATGGTGTGTAAGCATGAAATTTAAATGTTGGGGGGTAATAAACAGTCCAAAAATAATATGCAAAGAGAGCTAATGAAATTTTTTTAAAAAGGCAATCTATTAAAATTACTTATTCTAGAGACATACTTTGTGGGGAGCAGTTTAATCGACTGCGAGGGATACCTACATTCCATGTTGGCTTACCAATTCATTTCCTAGCTGGTCTTCTGATACAGTTTCTTGTTAGTGCATTCTTAGTGACATAGAATGAAGGCTCAGATGTGTGTGTTCCTCTTACCTACCTGAGAGACCAAGATGGAGTTCCAGGATCCTGGCTTCAGCTCACCCTTGCCCTGTTGTGGACATTTAGGGAGTGAGTCAGCAGATAGAAGATTTCCCTATCACTCTCTGTCTCTCTGTCTCTGCCCCCTACCCCCGCCTTTTAATTAGATTAAAATAAATAATTAAAATTTTTCATAGTAGTAGTATATATAATCAATCAGAAATCAGAAAATGGAAGAACAGATGCTCATATTTCTCATGGAGATTGATTCTAACAAAATATAGACATATGGGATATGTATTATGGTTTTAGCAACTGCTGGACTTTCAAAATGTTTGCATAGTTGTTGGAAAGAAGAAACAGAGATCAGAAATGACCCAGGGCTTTGATCCTGAGTGCAGACATCAAAAAAGACAAATATATGGAATATGAACCAGCTGTGGGGTGATTGGTGAGGAGGCACAATGAATATAATAGGAATATAATTGTAAGTTTAAAAGTTAACTAGGACAAAAAAAAAAAAAAAAAAGAAAGAAATTATCAATTCCCAACTTGACTCTCACTGGGATTAAACATGACAATAGGTCTGATCTGATTTCATCATCATTTAAAAAAAATCATCTATTATTTTTCACTTTATGTTTTTGTGTGGGAGCAAACTGTTGAAATACTTACTTAAGGTATACTAAGCTGATCTTCTGTATATTAAGATAATCAAAAATGAATCTTGATGTGAATGGAAGGGGAGAGGGAGTGGGAAAGGGGAGGGTTGTGGGTGGGAGGGACGGTATGGGGGGGAAGCCATTGTAACACATGAGTCGTACTTTGGAAATTTATATTCATTAAATAAAAGATTAAAAAAAAAAAGTTAACTAGGACTGTAGGCTATTTTTTCATGTAGCATACTGAAAGAAGATTGGAGGTCACACATAGGTATTTAGGGGTGTATTGCAAGATAGGAAGTCAAGAATTTAAAGGATGAGTGTGATTTACCAATAGTAAATACAGAATGATTATAGAATGATTAAGACGGGCAGACAGATAATAGTGGGGGAAATTAATGATTCTGCAGGAATAAATTTAAAGATAGAGAAATGTATCCAGATGGATAAGTGATTTTTTTTTTCCTTAGAGGTAGGAAGGAAGAAAGAGGAAAAGAGAAGGGAAAAGTGATAAAGAAAAGAAAAGGAGAGCTTTAAAGGTTACACATAGCATAGGAATTAAATAGAAAGGGAAGACTCATGTTGAAATCCGTGAATATCGTGATGATGAGAAGATGTCTGCAGTGAATAAGGGATCAGGAAAAGATTGGGAGCTTGAAGAAACTGTGTAGAATTAAAGAATGCTGTTAGAGGAAGTGATTAATGTGGAGTATTGAGAGTTTAGGACAAGCTAGGTGAAGCTGCAAGCAAGTTATTTAATACATGTTTTTTGTGGTTGTCAGTCAGCTGAGTTTGACTATTTGGAAGCACGAAGACATAGAGTGAGATGGGCTTTAGAACACTGGATTGGCAAGGATGGAAATGAATGTTTTTCAGAGTGGTGAGGTTATTGGGGAGGAATGAGTCTAGATATTTAAAGCAGTGGGAAATAATTGGATAATGAAGAGAGACCATCACTGGATTTACTGGTATTACAACTTTTCTTTGACATAAAAATAACCATGGAATTGTCTCTTTCACTTACTTCTCTGACTTCTGAAAAAGGCAAGCACTTCATCTCAAAAAAGAGATGTACTCTCTTAATTAAAAAGAAGCAAGGAAAATTAATGTCAATGTTTCTTATGACTGATTAGGACCATTTTGGGAAAATAGATGTATTAGAAGATGATTTAACTATCAAGTTGCATAGCTTTGTAGAAGCTTACATGAAATAAAAAAACCCCAGAAAATTAGAATTACATAAAAGGGAAGTGATCAGTTTTAATTAATCATGGCCTTTAGAGATGTCATTGTTTTAAGAAATTATAGTTTACATTATTTTTATTCTTCATTAAGATAGAATATTCTATTTTATAATACATTTGTATTTCATTTTACATTTTCAGATTCTTGTGGTAATCATATAAATCACATCACCATGTGTCTGTGTATCTATACAGACATGTAACACATGACATTTTTATCAGTGACATACAGCATACAGAATGATTGCATAAGATTAGATAACTTCACAAAATTTTATTCCTCTCAGCTTGTAGAAATACACTATATGATGCTTGTAGTGACAAAATCATCTAATGAAACCTTTCTCAGAATGTATCTCCATTCTCAATCAATACATGACCATCTCTCTCTCTCTCTGTATATATATACACACACACACATACATGCACATATACATATACACATTTATGAATGTTCATAAGTATGGTATATATAAAATTTAATATATTTTTCACCTTATATTTTCATTTAATTTTATAACTACATAAGTATATTATATTATATAATTACTATATATATTATATATACTATATATACTACATAATTACTACATATACTAAATAACTACATACTACATAACTACATAATGGAGCAGCCGAGACTCGAACTGGGACCCATATGGGATGCCGGCACTGCAGGCTGGGGTTTTAACCCAATGTGCCACAGCGCTGGCCCCGAAGAATGTCTTTTTATAATTGAGATTTTTAGGTATATGTGATGAGTACGTTGACTTATATTCTAGAAATTTAATTCATTGGTCAAAACATACACAAAATTTTAAAGTGATATGTCCTGATTAGGGTGAAAGAAATGTGAATTTAGACTCTTGAAGGAAAGATATCCTGCTTACCTCAAACAAATATTTCTCTCATTTTCTCTACAAAGGAGCTGTACAAACAAAATCTACACTCAGAAATTATTGGCATTTTATTCAAATTTGTCCTTCATAGAGTTTGTTAAGCAGATCCTATATTAAGGAAGTCCCTGAAAGATGTAGAGCAATTCATCAAGCACAGAGAAAATAATAACTTACATAATTACATATGTACTTCCCATGCAGTATCCAAATGGCTGTGAATTCTTTAGCAGCTTTTAAAAATCATTTTTAAAAATTCCTATTTCAGGGGCAGAGTGATAAAGAGCACTTCTGTCTACTGATTTACTCCCCAAATGCCTTCAACGGCTGGGACTTCATCAGGGCAAATGCAATCCACATTTCCCACGTGAGTGGCAGGAACCCAATTACTGCTGCTATCCCTGCTGCTTCCCAGGGCGTGTATTGGCAGAAAGCTGGAGTCAGAAGCCAAAGCTGGAAATCAAACCAAGGTACCCTCCCATGTGGGATGCAGGTGAATTAAGCACAAGCTAAATGCCTGCTCCCTCTTTAGCAGCTTTTACTGATGATAGCCAATAAACATTTCTGAACTATTTCTTTGGGATGTAGTGCTTTGCCAGCAAGCTATGTATTCTCCCCCTGATACCTTGGATGAATACTTTAGTAAGAAATATAAAGTCATAACTACCTTAACATCCATTTTGCACTCAGATAGAAAAAGAAGAGGGGAAACAGAAGCAGACTATTCTATATTAGGTTAAAAATCAAGGCATTATCACAGTGCATTAAATGGTATCTCTGTCTTTAAAGAGTTCATGGAATGTTTTTGTAATTTGATTCATTCATAAGGAGTGACTTTGGAATAGGAGAGTTCAAGTTTATGACTTTCATGGAACGTAATCACCTCTGCCCTCAAGGTTGCCTTTTTCCTGTAAATTGTTAAGTACTACATGTTGTGCATGTGTAAGGGTACAGCCAATTACATTAATGATGTATATTAAGAAGTTTCTTTCTTCTTACAAGTTTAATTTTTCTCCTAATCTGAAAAATAAATTGAAACAAGGGCAGGCTACACAATTGGAAGAGCAGCTATCTACATCACTGGCATCCTTTATGGGCACAGGTTCAGGTCCTGGCTGCTACACTTCTGACCCATCTCCTTGTTGATGTCTTGGGAAAAGTAACTGGGCCCCTGCTACCCATGTGAGAGGACCAGAAGAATCTCCTGGCTCCTGGCTTCATTCTGGCCCAGCTCCAGCTCTTGGGGCCATTTGGGGAGTAAACTGGTGAATAGAAGATATTGAAGATATTTATGTCTCTCTCTCTCTCTCCTGCTCTCACTCTCCCATTCACGCTCTCGCTCTCTCTCCTCTGTAGTTCTGACTTTCAAATAGTTAAATCATTTTTTAAAACAAATTGAGGCAGGTCCATAGACATTAAAAGTAATGTGGTTCCTTGGCACAGCGCCTACCATGCATAATAGGGAGATTTCCTGTGTTTTAGAAAATGTTGTAAACCAACAGTGTTTTTTGAATCCCTCTTGCAAATAATTTAATACCTCTAGATGTTAAAAATGATGAGAGTCTGTTGAAGCTAATAATGTTGTTACCATTGTTTTGATCTACTGGTATAATTTTTTCCTAGCTTGTTTTTTGGTTTTAATTTGATGTTTTCATACTAGAATGATACATACATAAAAAAGGATTTTGAAGTCACCTGAGTTTGCAAGATAGATATACTTTCAAGACACAAACAAAAACCTTAAACTTTCTTATTATTCTTTTCTCTGTTTTTGGCAAATGACAACATTTTTCAGTTGTATTTTAAAGGATTTCACACATACGGAAATCATTGTTTGAGTCTATAAAATGTGCTCTCTGGGCCACTTGATTTCCAGTTACACTCAGGATGTTGTTCACAGTAGAAATTCCTAACATCAAATTAGAATTTCTGATTTTGGAGCCCAGGAAGTTCATTTTAATGATATCTTAAAAAAGATTCTATAGACTTAGCATGTGAGACTCAGCTGTCCCAATGATTTATAAAATCTCTTGAAAGTTTGAGGCATCATGATAATAAGGGGAAAGAAATGAAGGCTGCCTTCCTCCTGGGCCTGTTGGGTCATTCACTGCATTGATGGTGCACTGTTGCCACAGGACTCTTGTAAGAGTTCAGGAAACTTCTCGGTTGTTTGATTCAATTGCAGGGAATGGCATTGGAATAGGGAAGACCAGAGAGCATACTTCTAGTTTATTTGTGTTACTTGTGCTAATAGATGTATTTTTAAAAATAGTATCTTTCATATAAGATCAGATATTGGGAAGGCCCAACTCTTTATTAAAGAGAGTTTTTTCCCTGTATCTAAAATGGATATGATCTTAATAGTATAATGTATGTATGTAGAAAATCTGGAAAATACAGTCAAAAAAGATAAACCCCACATTGAAGGAAATTATAAGAACACTAATTGAGAGTGAGGTAGTGGTTAGTATGAATACTAGATATGAAGGTTTTTAAAGAAATGGGAAAGACAAGTATATAAAAATATAAAATTAAGGAATACATTAGAAAATAAAGCAGCTCTATAAATTTCAAACAAGTTAATAGAAAGTTATGAATCAGCCTTATTATTGAATTAGATGTATAGTTTGTGCAAAAAATAAGGAATCTTGGATTACCTTGGTTTACATATTACTATAAAAAATTTCAAAATAAAACTGAGAAGATAATTCATGACTGTTGCCAACCCCATCCACAAAAGACAATGAATTCCCTACAATTCTACCAAGGTGCTAATATTTTCAAAAATGGGCAAGAAAGAAAGAGGGCATTTTAGGAATAAAAGTGGTAAATATTAGAAAGATAACTATGAACAAGTCATTCTAAGGTTCAGTTCTCTGAGAGGCTATAATCCATGCTCATTGCAAAGGGAAGACAATTTTGTAACCCTGCTATTTATTAAATGTCAGTCCATCTCCTATCAGAAAGATGTATTATTAGTTCTGCCACCATGGCCCTAGGGATTCCAGTCCTTGAACCTAGTGAGTTTAGTAAACAGGGCTATTTCAGTGCAAGTACCTAGGACTCATCCTTGACACTTAATTCAAAGTTAGGTATTTAAATCATCCCAACGTGTGGTAGGCTGTCCAACATGCTTTCTTATTAAGAACCACATCTTAGACTGTGCAAAATGTCTTACATCCATTTTACCCTAGCTGCCATCAAGACTGCCTTGTCACTCAAAAACAAAACTTAAGACCATCACGTTATTTTAAGAAATGGAATAGGAACATTTCAGATGCTAGTTCTTTGAAAAGAAAATGGTGTAGGGCCTGGCACTGTGGCATAGCTGGTAAAGCTGCTGCCTACAGTGCCAGTATTCCATGTGGGCACTTGTTCAGGACCCAGCTGCTCCTCTTCTGATCCAGCTCTCTGCTATGGCCTGGGAAAGCAGTAGAAGATGGCCCAAGTCCTCGGGCCCTTGCACCCACAAGAGAGATTCAGAGGAAGCTCCTGGTTTCTGGCTTTGGATCAGCACAGCTCCAGCTGTTGCGGTTATCTGGGGGATGAATTAGTGGGTGGAAGACCTCTCTCTCTCTCTCTCTCTCTCTGCTTCTGCCTCTCTGTAACTCTGACTTTCAAATAAATAAATGAAAATTTAAAAAATAAAAAGAAAATGGTGTAGAATTTCATGAATTAAGAGAGTAAGCAATCAAGTCAGGCTTGTCAAATGTAGCAGAAAGCTAACATTTATTTTCAGTTAGATTCAACTGTAAAGACATTTGATTTCATAACTATGTTTTCCCAACAGAAAAACAGAATGGGATTCATGATTTTCAGAAAAATGTTAGCCTACAACAATTTTTATGGCTATGGAAAATAGTCCAGTCATAGATATTCAGGACAGATATTCAGTCAAGTTTCTTGAACGATTCATCATCATTTCCTAGGAGCAGTATTTGACATTCATTGAAGAAGTGGAGTCATCAATAATACAGCAAGGAATGCTGCTATTTCATCTGCATAGAGATGATACTCACTTTAATGGCTCTGCCTTGGGTAGGGTCTGGCTTGTGGTTGGATAGTGACACAACAGCATCAAAACTGTTGAAGCATTCAAAAACTGCAAAGTAAACAAATTAATGCTTTGAGGAGAAACTGAAACGTAATGTTCAGTGATTTTGCAGTTTTACAATGCATGAAAATTCCTAAAGCAAACTTAGGGATCTGACACAAAGTAGAGTTAGTCTGCATTTTAGTGCAATGGGAAAGAATATTAGCAAAAAGACATATAAGAACAATTGCTGCTGCATTCCAGAGATTTTTGCATGTCGCTTTTTAAAAATTTCATTCAGATATTAAGTATGCTTTAAAAGTAAATAAACAATACTGATACTTACTAAATGCAAGCATAAGACATAGCCTCTGCTAAGGTACAGCTCATAGGGCAAATTAACAAATTAGAAACAATTACATACAATTAGAGAGAACAAACTGAGTATGCTTCAGTGTTACTTTTTAGACAATAAAATCTACTAGCCCGTAGATTCATTACTGAAGGGAGTGAAGTACATTTCTACAATCACTTAAAGTTTACCACACATACAAGAAAAGATTGGAAGAAATATGCAAAATGATGCAGAGAATGGTTCTCATCTTTTTCAATATGCTGCACTCTTGACATACCTTTTTCATCCTTCAATCAAAATTAAGTACGTGGAAATACTTTTTATTTTCCACATACACATAAAGTACTTCAACTGATTCTTTGGTTAAGACATATAGTATAATAGATTAGATACCAATATACTATGTTTTACCTCTTCCTTTTTAAAAATATATCATTTTTATAAGCCAACATAGATTAATCTAAAGAATTGCTTAAATTTTGTATTAGTCTTATTCTTTTGAACCTCATCATCATCAAGTTAACTCATCAGCAAAAAATGACCAGCAAGGGGATTTTTCTTAAACATTGGAAATCAGAAATTTTCCTTAGGCAGTACTCCTACCTACAATTGGTAGTTGTTTAAATGTAGTTCTATGTGGTTGCCACAAGAGAGATTCTCATATTGAATAGTTAAGACAGGGTCATGATACTTCTAAAATTGTACATTATGATAATGTGACCTATAAAGTTTGAGAAGTTGTATAGATATTGAGATGTTTCAAGAACTTGGGAATGGAGCCAATGTTATGGTTCAATGTGCTAAGCTGCTGCCTGCAACCCCAGCATCCCTTATGAGCACTGGCTTGAGGACCATCTGCTCTGTTTCTAAACCAGCAGATTGGGAAGGCAGCAAAGGATGCCCCTGCCACCCTCATGGGGGACCCAGTGGCCTGGCTCAGCCCCAGTTGTTGTTCCATTTGGGGCATGAACCAATGGATGGAAGATGCTCCTTCTCTCTGCCTGCATTTGAAATAAAAAATAAATCTTTTTAAAATAATAATTACTCCTGAAATAGAATTTTAAAAATAAAAGAACTTTGGACTATATATGATGTGGTTGGTCCACAAAGATGTGTAATAATTTAGAAAAATAAGTAGCTTGCAATGCTTTAAAGTGTGTGTAAGTAAGTATGTATATATGACATATTTGAAAGGCAGAGAGACAGGAAGACACAAAGTGAGCTGTATCTTCCTTCTGATGATTCATTCCCCAAAATGCAATGGCTGAGGCTGGGCCAGGCAGAAGGCAGGACACATGAACTTCAACCGGGTCTCCCACATGTGTTGCAGGAACCCAAATAATTGGGCCATCATATGCTGCCTCTCAGGCATATTAGTAAGAACCTGAACTGGAACTGGATATGATGATCTCTCCCAGGCCTTCACATATGGGATGTAGGTTTCTCAAGTAGTGGCTTAACCCCTTGTACCACAATGCCTTTCCCTATGACCCTTTACATAAGATGTACCTAGAAGGCAATAATCAAGTTGATAGAAATATATCCAAGAGTATGATTAGCATTGAATTGTTATTAAGCCTTACTGATGAAAAAATAATTTGGAGAAATGAAAGACTTCTATAATTTTCAACTTCTAGTTTTAGAGAGTTTACCATAATCTGTACCCACATTATTTTTTTTCAGTGATATTTCTGTTAATGATTAAATTTATTTTATATGTCTGTATTCGAGGTTAAGTAACATATATTTTGTCATGTAATTTTCCCAACAATGCTATAAACTATTACTTCTCCAGTTTATAAATAAGGTGGTTGAGACTTAGCAATAATAATTGCACAATTAGAAGATGGTAGAGCTAAGATCAGAACCCAAACTTCCCATTCTTGTTGTTTTTTCCTTCTCAGCATAGTAGGTACAATTTTTGATCTGATTACATCAGACCTTGGCTAGTTAACATGCATAGAAAATTGGAGAACTCTCCCTTGTCTTTTGAACTTGTACCTATTATTGAAAGATACACAATTTGGCACCATTCCTACTGTTTCATTTCAAATGTCCACTTTACTTTCATCCACATCTTAGATTTTTGTAACAGTGAAACACTTTGACCTGTTCTCTTTTGGAAATACTTTATCTTAGTACAAGCACAGCACATTATTTGTAATTTAACCCTACTTTGAAATATTATTATTTCAAATAGTGCATTTGTATGAAGGAGAACATATTTAGTCAAAGGTAGGGGTCCTATATACAAATAAGATATACTGAAATATTACTACATCAAGAGTTCTATAAAAATTATAAAATAATGAGATGCTCATCATCTCCCGAAGACAAAATTAGGATCCACACCTTAGAAATCTTGGCAAAATGGAAAAATGGATGCAACTGGAGGCCATTATACTTAGTGAAATTATCCAGTCTCAAAAAGACAAACACCATTATGTTTTCCCTGATCTGTGGTAATTAATAGAGTATCTAAAATGTAATGTATAGGAGTGAAATTGACATTTTCAGATTCAATGACTGTCTACAACTCTAGTGTCTATTATTGAAGAACAGTATTTTTTTTCCCCCTTCCTACTGTTTGTTGAACCCTTTACTTACTGTAAGGTTAACCTTATGAGTATAAAGCAAACTGAAAATAGATCTTTGTAAAAATTATGAGTTGGAAACAGGTGAGGGAGGAAAAGAATGCACAGAAGCATGGGTGGGAGGGAGGGTATGGTGGGCAGAATCACTATGCTCCTAAATCTGTATATATGAAATGCACAAAATTTGTATAACTTAAATAAAATTTAAAAAAACAGAAAAGAAAAAATCTTGGCAAAATGAAACACAATATTGTGTAAATTGTGGATAATCCAACATATCATGCGTAAATTATACTGTCATTTCATCATTGTAGCCTTGATGATGGGGCTACAATGAATTTTCTCATTATAAATACTCATCTCCCTCTTTTTCTTTATAATACTATTGTCATAATTCTATAAATAAAATGGGTTAATTTGCATAGAACAAAAATTTTATGTGAAATGTATCATGCTACATGATACATAACAGGCAGTCATACAACAATTACATATAAATCAGTGATCATACAGATAAAGAATTAAAAAGTCATTTGCCCTAAATCCTAATTCCAATCCCTCTGCATATTTGAACACGTGACTTCTGTAACACTCTTCATTGTTGTCAATGTCACAAATAATATTTCATTTGATTTGATGGAAGTATACAAAAATCTTTGCTTTATATACATTTTAGGTTATATTGAAAGTGTCCAATGAGTGTTTGAAATTGTTTTGGTTCCACAGTCTTAGGGCAAGTGGCAATAATTTTATTTTTTCATAATGTCTTAAAAGGAATATGCATATAAATTTCAATTTTAACATTTTTTATATTAGTGCATTACTTGGAATTTTGCTTTTAACCATTTTACATCTTCTTTTCCTTAGAAATATTTACCATAATTCTATAGTATAAAACATGTTCTTAGTGTTCAACTTGATAAATTGATTAAATTTTAAGTCATTTGTTTAATCTACCTGACTTCTTTTTTATAGATTAGAACGAGGTAGTAGCAATGACTATCGTCATGATTAGGATATTTAGAATCTAGATGCAGAGCCCATTGACCTGGATTAGCAAAAATATACTGCTGGGGCCTATAAAAATTTTGTATTTGCAATTTTGGTTTTGTTTTTGGTTCCTTATATGACATTTACAGCACTTCTGTCCTACCTGTGTTTTCACTTTTTTTTTTGTTTGACTTACTGTGGTCCAAAAACATGAAATGGAAAATTCTAGAGAAAAACAATTCATAAATTTTATGGTATGCACCATTCTAAGTAACAGGTTGAAATATCACGCATCCAACCCTGTCCTACCGAAGACAGAAATCATTTCATTGTCCAGTGTATGCACACTGCATAAGGTGTATGGCAGTCACTAGACACAGAGTAGCCATTTTGGTTTTCATATTAGCTGTCATCGTATCTTAATGCTTGTGTTCAAGCAAGTCTTTTTTTTTTTTTTTTTTTTTTTTTTTTTTTTTTTTTTGACAGGCAGAGTGGACAGTGAGAGAGAGAGAGACAGAGAGAAAGGTTTTCCTTTGCTGTTGGTTCACCCTCCAATGGCGGGCGTGGCCAGCGCTCTGCAGCCGGCGCACCCTGCTGATCCGATGGCAGGGGCCAGGTACTTGTCCTGGTCTCCCATGGGGTGCAGGGCCCAAGTACTTTGGCCATCCTCCACTGCACTCCCTGGCCACAGCAGAGAGTCAAGCAACTCTTATTTTACTTAATGATAGCCTAAAATTAAAGAGTCAAGATGCTGCCAATTCAGATACTGCAAAGAAAATTATAAAGTGCCTTCCTTTGGTATAATTTCCCAACATCACAAGAAGAATGAATATAGTGAGATATTTTGGAAAAGCGAACACATTCACATAACTTTATTACAGTATATTGTTATAATTACTCTGTTTCCTATGTTATTATTTTTAATCTTTTACTACGGCTAATGTATAAACTAAACTTTGTCATCGGTATGTATGGATGGGAAAACAACATGATGTATATGTGATTCCATATCATCCATGATGTTAGGCACCTACTATGGGTCTTGGAACATATTCTTCCTATTAAAGAGAGGACAAATGCGTGAGAATTAATGGTAAAACTAGTCTTCAAGCAGTACTTTATACTTTTTGTGTCTGTGTGGGTGCAAACTGTTGAAATCTTTACTTAGTATAGAGTTGATCTTCTCTATGTAAAGATAATTAAAAATGAATCTTAATGAAGAATGGGATGGGGGAGGGAGTAGGAGATGAGATGGTTTGTGGGTGGGAGGGAGGTTATGGGGGAAAAACCACTATAATCCATAATCTATAGTGCTCTAATCATAATCTAATTTACTAATTAAGTAGAACTAAAGGAATCTGTGATCTTTTCTTTTAGCAGCTGTCCAGTACTGGTTAAGGCTTAACCCGTATTTCATTCAGGATATCTATTCCTGAGCCAAATAGAAAACCATTTGCTCTGTGTTTAGGAAAACATCAAATGAACTTCACTTGAATTATTAAAAGAGAATATTGTGTTTGTGTCCCTTCTCTCTCTCATTTTTCTTAATTACTATTTTGTTTATGTTTTCTTCAGGCTCCAACTCAACCAGCAACTTTCTGTGTTTCTGCCTATGGGCATCTTCCAAACATTTGAGAAATTAGAGAATAGAGTTCCTTCAACTCACTTTCTTCTCTGCCTGTACATTGCAACCTAAAAAAAATTTAAGATTTATTTATTTATTTGAAAGACAGAGGCGGGGGGGGGGAGAGAGGGAGAGGGGAAGAGAGGGAGAGAGGGAGAGAGGGAGAGAGGGAGAGAGGGAGAGAGGGAGAGAGGGAGAGAGGGAGAGAGGGAGAGAGGGAGAGAGGAAGAGAGGTCTTCTTTTTGCTGATTCACTCCTCAAATGGTCACAACAGCCAGGGCTGGGCTAGGCAGAAGCCAGGACCTTCTTCCAGGTCTCCTATGTGGGTGCAGGGGCCCAAGCACTTGGGCCATTTTGTGTTGTTTTCCCAGGTGCATTGCAGGGTGCTGGATCGAAAGAGGAACAGCACCCATATGGGATGCCAGCACTGCAGAAAGTGGCTTCACCTGCTTCACTCCAGTGCTGGCCCCCTACATTGCAATACTTATTTTCTTTCTTCTGTGATTATAGCAAGAGATTTCCTAGGTTTACTTTTTTTTTCCCCCAAACCATCTTTACTTATGTTTCAGTTCCATCCCATAATGCCTTATCTGAGAGTTTAATTCTTTGTTTAATATTACTAATATAGTATGTGTTATCTCTAACTTAAAATCTAATTACCAATAATTTCTATATAATAATTTATTATACTTGTTTATTATATATATTTATTATTATTATATATATTATATTGAAAATTGCATCAATAGTTTAAAAAGTTACTTTTTAAAGGAAAAGTTGATGTGTTTGTTTTTTCTAAGACCTGATTCCATCATAAACATGAAACAACAGAATGAGCTACTTTCAGAGGATAAAATCCTGAGTGCGGGTTCTTTGAAGAGCAAATGATATCATCATGCAGCAAATACCTTCTTCACTCCAAACCCTAAGAAGAGAGCTACAGTTTCCCCAAGATATGTCAAATCAGAATCAACAAGATGACCACATTGCTAATATAGAATTGAATACAATTCAGAAAAGATATCTAAATGTAACCAACAGTAGCTTAGCACTAATTTATAAGGGTCGTTTTTGATATTTACTTACCAAATAAAAAAAAATTTAGGGATTTTATTTATTTGAGGGGCAGAGTTACAGACAGAGGGAGAGACAGAGAGAAAGGTCTTCCATCCACTGGATCACTCCCCAAATGGCCACACAACCCGAGGTGAGCTGATCCAAAGCGAGTCAGCGGCTTCTTCCAGATCTGCTGCATGGGTACAGGGCCCAACTACTTTGGCCATTCTCTCTGCCTTCCCAGGCCATAAGCAGGGAAGAAGAGCAGTTGGGGCATGAACGAATGCCCATATCGGATGCTGGTGCTGAAGACAGAGGCTTAGTCTACTACGCTACAGCACTTGCCCCAAAGTAAAAATCTCTAATCAGAGAATTGTGTATGTGTGTGTATTCTCTGTAGAAAATTTGAATAATTAAGTAATGACCAAAAATGGTTTTCCTCTTTTTGTGTTAATTTTATTTTACCTCTTCAGAAAAGCTTTGGCCTAGGAATTTTTTATTTGTGGCAGCACATATTGAAGCATATGAAGCCAAGAGAAATAAGAAAGCAAAAATCAATGAGATGTGGTAGATTCATTATTTGCATTTATATCACCCATAAAGAAATGTTGGAGACTATGAACATATACTTAATAGGGGAAATCTTGAATTAATGTTCTGTTTCTAAGGCAAAGTTAAAAGGTTTATTTTAATAATGAAGATGAGAAGATAGAAAAACGATGAGCCTTAAATATAGTTATGCAGTTCTAAGTCTATTTAAAAGGTCAAGACACAACATAATTAACTGAGGAGAAAGTTTATATTTATGCTTTATACAACTTTTAAGCCAAAATTAACCATTGCATCCATCTCAGTTCTAAGCTGTATTCTAATGTACAAATGATAGCTTATTCACTAGACTTATCTAGAATTTTCTGGGACAAAGAATAAAATTATATCCATCTAAGGAAATAATTGAATTGTTAAAGTGGAGAATTTGTCTTTTCAATTAAATTCTGTTCACAAATGTACTGATCTGGATATCAGAATTTTTTTCAAGGAAGAATATTTGCTATTTAAATAGACAAGCTTTAAGATACATGCATTATTGCTTCTCTTTTTCACATTTCTAAACTCTGACACCATCCATGTACCATATCAAAGAAATAAGTCAATAATTTTATCTTGAACATTGGCAAATTCTGTATGCCAGATTGGGATTTTAAACTCTAGGTAGAAACTATTGACTCACTGAATAGGTGATGTTAATTGTAAAATTGATGTCCTCTTGTTTTCCAGTTTTGTGTCAATCAGTGTAAGGGTTTGATTGTGTTACGTGTGTACATCCAAATACATGAACAAGAGAGAGAGAGAAGAAAAGGAGAAAGATAAAATGAGGGAGACACAAACAAATGTCCCCAGTACCCAAATGTCCAATTAAAAAGCAATATGAGGCCATTATAAAGTAAGAATATGACTTACTTTTTTCATTTGGAAACAAATCGAAAGTTTATAAGAGTATGATGTATGAGTTTTATGATGGTTATACCTGAAATTGCAAGTGAACTCCAAGAGATTATTATAATAACCAGAGGGTATTGGTAATGTATTTCAATTTTTCTTTCTTTTTTAAGAATGCAGCAAAAATGAGAACTGAAATATAAATAGATTAATGAGGAAAATATTCTATCAATGTGAAAAATCCAACTAATGATATAAAAATGAATGTTTTATCACTAATTTTCTGTTATCTGAGCATAACCAACTCTAATTCTGAAGATTATGCGCCCTGAGGTCCATCAGTTCTTCTGCCTTTCATACCTATTTGGCTTACTGCCAGTAGAATAATGTATGGCTGTTAGTGACATTTATTTTTAAATGTTCTCTGCTTGTACTCTTCTACAGTCTGATGACTCAAACTTGAGGAAGATAGGAAGATCAAATTACACTGCTCATTTTTGTCTGCGTGAAGTCTTGATCTCTTAGCATAACATTTCAAATTAAAAAGGTGATTTTTTTTATAACCAGGGAAGGTAAGAATAAAGACAATAGCTCCCGAGGCACAAATTTATCATAACATGTGCTGTATTATACTCAAATTTGCTAATTATTTTTCCCTCAAAAACTGTAAACTGCTTTAAAGAATAAGCTTTTCTCTTTTATTCCCAAAGACAAAAGCATTTAATAATGTCTTATACATAAAAATATCCCTAATAGATATTAGTTGAAATGAACAGACTAAGTAAAATAGATCACAGAACAAAACAAGGATAAGCCTGTATATGAAAAGAACAAGGAATTATTGATTCCAAAGTTTTGTTTTCCATTTTAATTCCTAGAATCTTTGGATGTTACCAAATCTCTCACTAGAAACTAAAATGTGTATTAAACCTAATATGTAAACTAAAATCAAAATATTTTCAGCTATAGCACTAATGTTTCTTTTATTCCATTTTTATACAATTATAGCATTTTAATTATCACTTTCAGCCAGGATACTTATTTCTTAGGAACTCTAAATAATGTAACCTAGGGGCATGTGTAGAAGCATACATATATAAATATCTATATATAAGTGAATATGTATTTGCACAATATATACACGTGTTTGTCCATGTATTTTGTATATAGATACATGTCATATAAACACAGACATACACAAAATGTTCAAAATGCAAATATCCATTATATATTTTTGTTATACAAATATTGAAGCAATACTGTCTTTTGGGTCTGAAATGTCAGAGTTGACCAAACTGACATATTTCTTTCTTTATAGATTTATTCTGTAAACAAAACAAAACATATCCAAGCCTTCTAATTTTGATCTGAATCAGAGCACATAAGACATAGATCCTATAAATACAATAAAATTAAACATTGTGTGTGTGTGTGTGTGTGTATATGTGATTTTTTTTTTTTTTTGAGTTCAGAAACGTAGTAAATCTAAAACCTCACGTATCACTTGTGGTGACATGATTTCATTTTAACGTAATTGCATCTTTCTAAGTTAAATATACAAGGAATTAAGACAATTTCTTTAAAAATCTACTCCTCTAACAAAACCTGTGATGTGTTGGTGCAGACTTGAAGAGAGATTGAATACTGAGTAGCATTTATGTTTTTAAAGAATTAACTGTCAATATCTTATTTAGTAGAAAGTAAGTATTAAAAATAAGGTACTTAAGACTTTAATTTTTATGAAGGATTAAATTTCTAATTTTTCCCTGGAACATGGAATATTTTCTATCAAGAAAATGTTAGCTGATCACTTAACACTGTTTCTAATTAACCCAATGAAACAGAAGCTCTATTTTACTTCCTCTGCTCTGGGTTTTTGTTATTTACATTGACAGTGAAAAAACAGTATTGCTTCCTTTGATATGGAATACTTACTAAGAAGTCTTTGCAGGTATTCTACAGTATTAAAGCTATGTTTCATAGTAATATAATGATTTTTAAAGGCTGAATTGCTATTTTTTTCTATTGCAACAAATAGTCACAAAACATTTTGCAGTGTTCTGGCAGGAGCACAAGGCTGTGACTTATGAATATGCTAATGAAACTGCACCCAAAACTGGCAAAAATTCAGGACTCACACACAATTATGGCTCTGGCAGTACTTAGTGTTATGATACCAAGCCTGACAAGGAGTATTTAGGTTAATTAATACAAGGTTTAGCTTTTTACATTTGGAAAGTGCAACGCTTCTAACATTACAACAATTCAGGATTAAGATATTTTACTTGTAGCAATGATTTTCTCACTAACATTGTTGAAACACTTGATATATTTTTAGCTGTTTGTAACACTTTATGCCACCAAGTCCTGGACAGGTTATTTTTCTCTGAAAAACTTGTTGCATAAATAATGCCTGGAATGATTTTATTCCTTGTTTCAAAGCAACATTAGATGCCAGAAGCTGTTTCCTCAAATATTTTCAGAAAATATTTCTATTATTTTATCTCATGTCTAGGAAATCACTTTCAAGAACTGAAAGCAGCTCAACCTTCACAATAGTGCTTTCCTCCAATAATATCACAAGGTTTTAGATTTTCAGTTTCTATATGGAAAAAAGGTCTTGAAAATCTTAATGACTGATTCAATGTTAGAAGTTTCTTCCGAATGTAAAAGCATATAAATATTCACACATTTACCACAAAATGTCACACCTCTTTCCCAACCCTCTCTCTTTAGATATATTTATTTATTAGAAAGTCTGGGGACGGCGCCGTGGCGCACTACATTAATCCTCCGCCTTCGGCATATGGGTACTGGTTCTAGTCCCAGTTGTTCCTCTTCCAGTCCAGCTCTCTGCTGTGGCCTGGGAGGGCAGTGGAGGATGGGCCAAATGCTTGGGCCTCTGCACCCGCGTGGGAGACCAGGAAGAGACACCTGGCTCCTGGCTTTGGATCGGCGTAGCTCCAGCCATTGGGGCCATTTGGGGGGTGAACCATCAGATGGAAGACCTTTCGTGCTCTCTCTCTCTCTCTCTCTCTCTAACTCTGCCTGTCCAATAAATAAATAAAAAAATATTTAAAAGAAAAAAAAAAGAAAGTCTGAGCAACAGAGGTGTAGGTTGGGGGTGATAAGATACAGAGAAGGAGAGACAGAGAGGTCCCAACTGCTGGTTTTCTCCCCAAACACCCACAATAGCCAGATCTGTGTCAGACCAAAGCCAGGAGCCAGGAACTCATCCTGGTCTCCTACGTGGGTGGTAGAAGCCCAGATATTTGAGCTATCTTCCCAAATCTTAGCAAGTATGTTAGCAAGAAGCTGGATGAGAAGCAAAGCATCTGGGATTAGAGTTGGCATTCCAATTTGGATTGCTGGCATAAGGAAAAACTGAGACAAAATTACAGAGATCTGATTAGAGCCAAACCATGGTAAATTCAGCTTTATATTCCACCATGTAGACAAAGTTCCTTAGCAGGTTTTGTAGTTCCTCAGAGTTTCTTGTTTGTTTTGTTGTGTTAAACAGAAATTTGTCCATGGATCTACATAACTTTAATTTTATTTTCTGTCCATTTGGTTGTTCAAAAATCAGTCTTTGGGGTGGTGCCAGCCTCCCGTATGGGCGCCAGAGTCCTGGCTGCTCCCTGCTAATGCACCTGAGGAAGCAGCAAAGATGGCCCAAGTAGTTAGGGCCCTGTAACCACATGGGAGACCCAGGAGAAGCTGTTGGCTTCAGATCGGCCCAGCTGGCTGGTGCCGCCATTTTGGGAGTGAGTCAGCAGAAATAAGATTATCTTTCTTTCACTCCTCTCTGTAATTCCGCTTTCAAAAAAATAAATAAATTAAAAAAAAAATAAGTCCTCTCCAGACATAAAAGCAAACATACGAACATGATAGATACTTTAGATGAGACTTATGGTTCACTTTCACGCACTTAGTATCAGTAGTTCTCTATTTTCCTATTTCCATTCAAACATAACTGAGAACACCAGCCACTATTATCAGAAAGAAGGCTTCCCCAAACTGATTTTCATGGTATCATAAAAGTAGTCGGGGTGACACTCCTGGAATCTCAATGAAAATGTAGTTTGAAAGGCAATCCTGGTGTCACAATATTCTTTTCTTATTACTTCCTCATTCCTGCTCTACTGTCTTTGATACAGTGGATAATCAATAGAAACTCTTACACATGTGGATGATATATGTTGGGATTTATTATTTTTCTATGACTAGTCTGGAACATAATTAAAGAGGAAAGTCAAGGTCATATATGTAGGTGTGTATAAGGGAATGTGAATGTGTAACTTATTACGATGGAGCTTCTTATGGCAGGAAAATTTTTACTGATCACTGTTTTTGCGTGTTTTTCTTTTATTTTTAATCAATTATCAAGTTAATGTGATACTAATACAAACAGAATAGATTTCATGTAGTTCTTAGATATAATTTTAAGAATATAATGATATTTTTCTTCTTCCCTTTTCCCTCTCTCCGTTCCTTCCTCTGTATTTCCCTACCTCCCTCATTGCTTCTCCTTCTTTCTTTTTTTATTCTTGTCACTGTTTTTGTCATTCTTGTTGTATTTAATAAATGTATACTAGAAAATTGCATTCCTACTAAGATGTTAGTACAGACATTTAACAACCTTTCTTTGACTTTTCAAAGCCTTTAGTAGTACATTTATTACCTAAACGACTATTCCAGGATCTCTTCTAGAACCTTGCTGTGTAAGGAATTTGCTATTGGCTTCACATAGTAATTCGGGATATGTGTATTGGCAATTTTCTCAGATAATTTCACAGGTTTGAAAGTAACTCAGTCACGCTCGACAGTAATTACAATTCTGGAAGTCCTTATGATAATATATTCTGTCCTAGAGATAAGTTATATCTCGAATGCCGTTGAAAAGAGACAGTTGTTTAGTAACTACTGTGAATTGACTTGTCCCCCATAAAAATGCATGTTGAAGTCTTGAATGCTGATATGTGTGACTGTGACTTTATTTGGAAAAGGATGTTTGCAGATATAATTAATTCAAGATGAGATCATACTAGAGTAGGGTAGATCCTCAATCCACTATGTCTGATGTTGTAGAAGAGGGGAGAGAGAGCCATGGGGAGAATGTCAAGTGGATTCTATTTAAAGTTGCAGGTTCAAGCCAGGAAAAGATGAAGATTGACTGGCACAACCATGAACTAGGGAGAAACAAAATAAGGACCCTTTTCTGAAAAGACTCAAACTCCTAAAGACTGTACCCTGCTAAACCTTGATTCTGATTTACTGACTCCAGAATTGTGAAAGGATATATTTCTGTTGTTTTGAGCACTCAATTTCGCTACATTGTTACAGAGCCCTAGAGAATTAATACAAAACTAAGGCTAATTTCTGGCTAGTATTCAGTGATATGACCTATGCTATAATGTATAACTGATTTTGTTAAAATTCAGTATAACACTCAATGGCTGACATCCAAGTCATATTCTGATGACTCCCATTTTGTGAGCATGGGATCATAATAAGAAAATTAAGCTATTGATGAGTTTAGTTATGCACAAATGTGGAACATGATAGCTAAGGATCTTTCTGTTAGTATATTTAAAAGCAATGCAAAATATTTTGCTGAGAGTTAAAAATTGTAGCATAATATATTTCCTCTATTGACTAATAAATTATCAATCAAATATATTTGGTGATTTCTTCTACAAAGAATAAAAAAACTTTGAACTAGTTTACTTAGTACAGATACTACATTTAACCCTCAAAAGGTTGATTTCATTTCCCTCATTCTCATTGTGGACATCTTACGCTCAGAGTAAAAGTAGGTTCTATGTTGGAAATGGACACAAGGATAAAGATAAAGCCAGTTGTTTTTAAGTGTCTTAGATTCTTGGCCTATAGAATGTCAGTCCTGGTTTTTGCAGGCCCAGATTAGGGCCTCAGTTGGTGGGCTAAAAGGCTTGTTTTAGGAGCTTATAGATACGATAAAGAGGGCTGCGAAGACTACCAGGTCCCACTTCTTAGTACTTATTCTGAACCCAATAAAATTCATTACTTAGAATCTTCTTCAGGCAACTGGCAAGATATAGGATAACAAGGTTACAAAGTTGCATTGCACATATATTGCAGAATATTAGGGACTTGGCATGACATCGAGATGTTACCTTTTAACATCAAAATTAGAGCATAAAATGGTGATAGGTCTTAGCAAGTAAAGGATGCCTAAAGTAGGCATGCGCTGCAGTATGAGGATTTCCAGAAAGCCTCCTGGTTAACGTAATGGCCCCATTAAGCCTTAGATATATACGTGAAAATAGGGCAGCCAGAAAATGTGGGGAAAGCATTTTAGGTAAATGTACTAAAGAGTTTCAGGTGACAAGATCATGAAGGATTTGCATGGCAATCTGTGGAACATGGATTTATCCTGTGGGTGTCTGGAAACTGCTAATGCTTTTAAGCAGAGCACTATCATGTCTCTACTTCCTTTTCAGATAAAACATTTGACTGGTGATGTGGAACACAGATTTAAAGTGGAAAGCCTCTAGGCATTAGGAAAAGTTAAGAAGCTGTTGTAGTGACTCACAAAGGACACTGTAATCCTCTGATTCACTACAGTAGAAAAGGAAAGGGAAAGACAGATTTTTGAACAGTGAAAGTTTTAGATTCTAAAAATTAAGAGATACATATGTGGAAATATATTTATATACTGTGTGCATATATAAAATGTAGTTAATATTTTCTTCCTTAATATATAAAAGTAGACAGTTGATCCAGTAATTTCTGAATATTATAAAAGTAGCAAACTAAAAGCCATTCTAAGATCAGTTGCTAATTTTTGAAAAGAATGAGTTAAGAATAGAAATAGACATCACAAAATATTTCCAGCTTTAATATATAAAATAAATTTATCAGGAGTTATACAAATTAGTTTATATTTATAAGATAAGACATACTTAAATATGTGTAGAAAATAGTACTATACTATAGTTTTAATTCAGGAGAGATAATATTATAGGTATATTTTCCTTTTTTGGTGAATTTTGTACAAGTTTTTTGAAAGTTACTTGTTTTGATATTTTCTTTTATAAAATGCAGCCTATAAAGAAGAAATAAATATCTAAAGAACATAGAGTTGTAGGATTTTATGTAAATGATTTAGGAAATGATGGAAAATAAAGTCAAGATTTAGTCTGTCTCTATTTCTTAAATCTAAGAAACTAGAATTATTTTTAGTGTCTTCGATTAAATAGAAAAATGGCAAAGGGAGAGTATTTTTGCTTCAATTTAGGAAAGTGGAGGTATCATAATTTATTTATTTTTTTTTACTTTTTTTATTTAGTAAATATAAATTTCCAAAGTACAGTTTACGGATTATAATAGCTTCCCCCCACAATAATCTCCCTCCCACTTGCACCCCTCCCATCTCCTGCTCCCTCTCCCATTCCATTCACATCAAGATTCATTTTCAATTCTCTTTATATACAGAAGATTGATTTAGTATATATTCGTACAGATTTCATCAGTTTGCACCCACACAGAAACTCAAAGTGTAAAATACTGTTTCAGTACTAGTTATAGTGTTACTTCACATTGGACAACAGACTCATGACAGATCCCACATGAGGAGTAAGTACACAGTGACTCCTGTTGTTGACTTAACAAATTGACACTCTTGTTTATGGCGTCAGTAATCTCCCTAGGCTCTAGTCATGAGTTGCCAAGGCTATGGAAGCCTTTTGAGTTCGCCAACGTCGATCTTATTCCAACAGGGTCATAGTCAAAGTGGAAGTTCTCTCCTCCCTTCAGAGAAAGGTACCTCCTTCTTTGATGGCCCCATTCTTTCCACTGGGATCTCACTTGTGGAGATCTTTCATTTAGGTCCTCTTTTTTATTTTATTTTTTTTCAGAGTGTCTTGGCTTTCCATGCCTAAAATACTCTCATGGGCTCTTCAGCCAGATCCGCCATGCCTTAAGGGCTGATTCTGAGGCCAGAGTGCTATTTAGGACATCTGCCATTCTATGAGTCTGCTGTGTATCCCGCTTCTCATGATGGATCGTTCGCTCCCTTTTTGATTCTATCAGTTAGTATTAGCAGACACTAGTCTTGTTTGTGTGATCCCTTTGACTCTTAATCCTGTCATTATGATCAATTGTGAACTGAAATTGATCACTTGGACTAGTGAGATGGCATTGGTACATGCAATCTTGATGGGTTTGTATTGGAATCCCCTGGCACATTTCGAACTCCACCATTTGGGGCAAGTCCGATTGAGCATGTCCCAAATTGTACATCTCCTCCCTCTCTTATTCCCACTCTTATATTTAACAGGGATCACTTTTCAGTTAAAGTTTAAACATCTAGGAATAATTGTGTGTTAATTACAGAGTTCAACCAATAGTACTAGAACAAAACAAAGAAAAAATACTAAAATGGATGAAGTATTATATTGTACATCTACAGTCTGCTCAAGAGCTGATCAAGTCACTGTTTCTCATAGTGTCCATTTCACTTCAACAGGTTTCTCCTTTGGTGCTCAGTTAGTTGTCACCGATCAGGGAGAACATATGGTATTTGTCCCTTTGGGACTGGCTTAATTCACTCAGCATAATGTTTTCCAGATTCATCCATCTTGTTGCAGATGACTGGATTTCATTGTTTTTGACTACTGTATAGTATTCTATAGAGAATGTGTCCCATAATTACTTTATCCAGTGTACTGTTGATGGGCATTTGGGTTGGTTCCAGGTCTTAGCTATTGTGAATTGAGCTACAATAAACATTAAGGTGCAGACAGATTTTTTGTTTGCCAATTTAATTTCCTTTGGGTAAATTCCAAGGAGTGGGATGGCTGGGTTGTATGGTAGGGTTATATTCAGGTTTCTGAGGAATCTCCAGACTAACTTCCATAGTGGCCTTACCAGTTTGCGTTCCCACCAACAGTGGGTTAGTGTCCCTTTTTCCCCACATCCTCTCTAGCATCTATTGTTGGTAGATTTCTGAATGTGAGCCATTCTAACTGGGGTGAGGTGAAACCTCATTGTGGTTCTGATTTGCATTTCCCTGATTGCTAGTGATGTTGAACATTTTTTCATGTGTCTGTTGGCCATTTGGATTTCCTCTTTTGGAAAATGTCTATTAAGGTCCTTGGCCCATCTCTTAAGTGGTTTTTTTTTTTTTTTTTTTTTTTATGTTGTCGAGTTTCTTGATTTCATTGTAGATTCTGGTTATCAACCCTTTATCTGTTGTGTAGTTTGCAAATATTATTTCCCATTCTGTCGGTTGCTCTCTTCACTCTCCTGACTGTTTCTTTTGCAGTACAGAAACTTCTCAATTTGATGCAATCCCAGTAGTTAATTTTGGCTTTGACTGCCTGCACCTCCTGGGTCATTTCTAGGAAGTCTTTGTCAGTACCTATATCTTGCAAGGTTTCTCCAATGCTCTCTAATAATTTGATGGTGTCGGGTCATAGATTTAAGTCTTTAATCTATGTTGAGTGAGTTTTTGTGTAAGGTAAATGGTAGGGGTCTTGCTTCATGATTCTGCACGTGGAAATCCAATTTTCCCAGCACCATTTATTGAATAGACTGTCCTTACTCCAGGGATTGGTTTTAGATCCTTGATCAAATATAAGTTGGCTGTAGATGTTTTGATAGATTTCTGATGTTTCGATTCTGTTCCATTGGTCTATCCATCTGTTTCTGTATCAGTACCATGCTGTTTTGATAGCAACTGTCCTGTAGTATTTCCTGAAATCTGGTATTGTGATGCCTCTGGCTTTGTTTTTGTTGTACAAGATTGCTTTAGCTATTCGAGGTCTCTTGTGTCTCCATATGAATTTCAGCATCATTTTTTCCAGATCTGAGAAGAAGGTCTTTGGTATCTTGATTGGTATTGCATTGAATCTGTAAATTGCTTTTGGGAGAATGAACATTTAAAAAAAAAAAAAAAAAGAATGAACATTTTGATAATGTTGATTCTTCCAATCCATGACCATGGAAGATTTTTCCATTTTTTGGTATCCTCTTCTATTTCGTTCTTTAAGATTTTGTAATTTTCATTGTAGAGATCTTTAACGTCCTTGGTTAAGTTTATTCCAAGTAGTTTTGTTTTTGTAGCTATTTTGAATGGGATTGATCTTAGAAGTTCTTCCTCAGCTGTGGCATTGCCTGTGTACACAAAGGCTGTTGATTTTTTTTGCATTGATTTTATATCCTGCTACTTTGCCAACCTCTTCAATGAGTTCCAATAGTCTCTTAGTAGAGTTCTTTGGATCCCCTAAATAAAGAATCACATCATCATCATTAGGAAAGTGGAGGTATCATAATTTATTTTTTTTAAACTTAGTATTTTATAGATCTCTAACATAGGCAAGGTAAGATTTCTGAAGGTTGAACAAAATTGAAAGTAAAATTTAGATTAGGACTCAAATTCCTTTGATATGCAGCCAAAGTTATGTTTTCAATGTTTTTTTTTTTATTTCTACATTTAGTTTTAAGAGGCACAGAGGAAAGAAAGAAAGAGAGAGAGAAAGAGAGAGAGAATGCTCAAGAGCAAGAACAGGAACAAGTGTGAGAGAGATTGCCCAAACGTTGATTCACCCCCAATGGCTGAGCTGATCCTGGTGCTAAAGACAAGGGCCAAGATCTCAGTCTGGGTTCCCTTTGTAGTGTCAGTGCTCAATGACTTGGACCATAACCAGCTACCTCCTCCAGTGTAAATTAGCAGGAAGTTGGAATTGAGAATAGAGCTAAGACTCGAGCCTAGCCACTCCAATATTGTATGCCAACATCTTAACAGCTGGCCCAAATGCCCACTCTTAAAGTAGTTTAAAACATAAGTGGTTAAGATGGTTCCGAGTAGACAAAGTCACTCAAGGAGAAGATAAGCTGACAAAAGAAACCAGACCCTGGAAAAAACATTTTTGTATGTAAATAATAGAAGATGGAGCAAAGAATATATAAATCATCTAAATCAATGACTCTTTTGTTTCCCAAAAAATGAAACCTATAATCCAGATGAAATATTTCACCCAAAGTTGTTTGCTTAATTAGAGATAGGACTAACATTAGCAACCAGGGCAATTCTGCATATGTTCAATTCATTTGTTTCTCTTTCTGTATGATTTCAGAAGACTTGGACTTTCAATTTTATAGCATTTTGCCACTTAGAAAATCTCCATTTATGTGGTCTCCTTGAACTGCACAACAAGGGGTTGGTACAAAGGGCAAATGGTTGGTCCAATATTCCAGCAAATGCAAAGTTAAATAGCTTTTGCAAAGTTGAATGTTTACTAAGGGAAAAGCCAGAATTTAAATCAGGGTTTTCTACAGTCAGTTTTGATTCTCTTTCAGTATGATTGACCATGTCTGAAAAGGAACCTTCAACATACTGCTGTTTCAAGTGGGTTACTTCTATCATCCTAGTTGAAAGAATACAAGACTTGAGTTTTTTTTTTTTTCCTGATTAGGGTTCATTCTAGTAAAATGTCTTTTATTCTACTTGAAATTTATGAATATACCTTATTTTAGTCATAACATAGTTATTTATGATGACCTTTTTATTAGGTATTAAATAAAGCTAATATATACAAAATTTATTGGAAGGTGTCTATTGTGTTTATTTTTTACAATCAGAAATTTTATAATTGAAGGCATTGTAAAGAATGGTGCTCTGATGAAAATATGTTTAATTCTTTAATATGCTCTTCTTTTATCCTTTTATCTTTCAAAATTGCTCTTGAGAAGTTTGGCAAGTAATTTATCTATACTCTAGAGCCTAAATCTTTAAATTCTGCTTATTTAAGAGATGTTTTTAACCATTAATAGGCTAGTAATATTAACCTATTACGTGTCACACAGATTTTGTAGCTTCCTCGTGATTTTCAAGGGCTTAGTTCCTTAAAAAGTCAATTATTTGGGTCTTTACTTCTCTTCTTCATTAAACTTTCCAACTGCTGTGCAGTGGCACAACAGCGTTTTTGTTAGCTGCTTAGAGGAACTATTTGTCAATTGTTTTGCTTCAAGGACTGCCTCTTTGTTGATGTTCTTCCACAGACCTAAAAAGTGGTTCAACAAAGAGGAATACTAAAACAAAAAATATGTAATCTTAATTCATTGGATATTTTCTAAGAGAGCAAAAGTTTTCTAATTGTGCTATTTAAGAACACCTTTTACCTCATTGAGAAGTAAAGTTTAAAGTTTTAAAGTAAAGTTTAATCCTTTTTCATTGGCAACAGAAATAAAAACACACTTAGAAATATCATAAGAGTGGAAATGAGTAGCTTTGTAGGACTGAAACGACAGCATTAGGCATGAAGCAAAATACAATGTATATTTTCTATTGCAAAGACAAAAAGGGTACAGAGAATTTCTACTGTGATCTCTGATGATAACAGGTGAGAGATGGACTGCCATTAAATAGAATTTAAAACTTGAAAGTGTTTTAGATATCATCTAAACCAGGCTATTTTTATCGTAGGTGAGGAAATTGAAGCTCAGAGAAATGAAGTGATCACCCAGATTTTAGAGTAAGTGCTAATGGAGGTGCAGGGAGTAAATATGTTATGCTACTGTGGCATAAATCTTGGCACTATTACAAGACATTGACTTTGTCTTCTCCATAGATATTCATTTGTTCAGGAATGAGACATTTCCCTCATATGAACAGAGCTGTTTTGAAAATATTATTTGACTATATATAGAATTTTCAACCCATTTCTATATATGAAAGATGGAAAGGTATAAATTTCATTTCTACATTTTTCCTTTCAGTAATTTACAGTTTATAGATTCGTGATGCACCTGTTACTTAAGAATAATGTATAAGTAATATTGCTGCATTTGACCTTTTCTTATTAAATTTTGCCTTTTATTCTTCTGCACCTCTGAATGAATAATTTAATAAACATTAATTTGAAATAAGCTTAAATTCACTCTAAGCAGAGGCCAATAAACTATGTGCTTTGGACCAGATCTTGCCTGCTGCCTGTTTTAATAAAAATGATTTGTTGTAACTTTGTCAGGCTCATTGTTTACATATTGTCTCTAGCTGCTTCGGCAGCTATGATGGCAGGATTCAGTGCTTACAACAAGAACTGCATAGCACACAAAGCTTAATATATGTTCTATGTGATTGTTTATAGCAAAATAGTTTGCTGCATTAAATGAACATGCAAGAACTATTTTGCAATAAATTAGTACAACAGTAATAGAGGAATTGGATGTGATAGAGCATGATCAGATGGATAGAAATATTCAACTGCTAAAAAGGAAGTTTCCAAATGAGAGGAAATATTGATCTTTACGAATACTGGTGTGTTTTCTGCTATATGAAACATATAGTAAACCACTCGTTTTTTTGGTAATTTCTTCTCTTAATTTAATTTTATTCCTGGATTGGTTCTTTAGATGGTGCTGAAGATTTACAATGACTTACATGATCCAACATGTTAAGGGACACTAGGAAAAATACTCTTCAAAGAAGAAAAAAAGTTTTCTAACAGAACAAAACAGTTTATTGAAAACATAATTAACCTTGAGTTTCTGCATTCTTTGTGTATATGACAAATGTTTCCTGCTTTGTGCAAACATTCCTTTTTATATTCAGTGCTGAGACTGCTTTGCTTCCCTCAGGGTACCGATGCGATAATGGAGAGAAAGTGTGGGATGTCTTCCTTATGTTTCCACTCCAGTGTAGGCCTTCTCTGTGAGAAGGGGCCACCACATGTGGGGCAGAAACATATCATACAGGAATTTGCAAAATTTTTACGTATAGATATAAAATGTCTGTGAGATAAACAGATATTTTATCTCAAATTTTATGATGTGTTTTCAGAGAATCAAATACTCTAAATTGCTGTGACATACACTGTGGTTTTTTTTTTTTTTTGGCAGACTTATAGGGTGTTCATGTAGCAGGGTCTTATACCTTTCAATAAAAAAAGAAAAGACATTGTTCATTGACTATGAACACTAGATTCAGTTTGGAAATGTTACTCATTTACTGTCATTCAGGTCACTTGATACTCAATTCTGAAATTTAAAGGAAGTACAATGGAAGATTTACTTGGTGTTCATGTAGATGTAAAGGAATAGCAGTTGCAAATACTGGACAATGTTTTCAGAGTAGAATTTGGAGACTCAGGATTTCAGAGAAGTTGATATAAACAGGAGTAATAGCTGAGGGTTATTCTCAACTACTTAAAGAAAATTATATCCTTACACAAGTCTGTTTCTTGTTAAATTCTTCATAAAATTTCATTTGAAAATTCAAGTGTACCACAAAAAAAGCATGAATACCACCATCATAGATTACTGAGTAATAATATTCAATAAAATAAATGGCAGAAATATGGATTTATGTCATGAACAAATCTTAGTTATAATAGTTATATTGAACAGTCCGGAAGATTATGGTTTAGCAAAGACCTTAGTGACCCAATCACCTAAAAGGTAATGTAATGAGTAAGGAATAATTCATAATTTACAGTAAATGCAATAACAAGAATGGTGACAGCGTTATCCAAAAGACAAACAGAATTGAAGATCCTTTACATATGTGATGAGTTATAAATCAGCTATCTAATCCAACCTTTGCATTTACTAGATATTGATTTTTTTTAAATATGCATTTTTGTTTATTTGAAAGGCAGAGTTGGGGAGAGTGTGAGACAGAGGGAGAGGTCTTCCATTGGTTTGTTCACTACCTAAATGGCCACAATGAACAGCACTGGACCAGGCACAATCCAGGATCAAGAGCTTCTTCCGAGTCTCCCATGTGTGTGCAGGAGCCCAAGTACTGTGCCATTTTCTGCTGCTTTCCCAGGCACATTAGCAGGGAGCTGGATTAGAAGAGGTGTAGCCAGAATTCAAACTGGAGCCCATATGGGATGCCAGCGATACAGACGGCAACTTTTCCCTCTACGCCACAGTACCAGCCCCTAATAGATATTAACAGCTAAGGAATTCTCACAATTATTGACAGACCCAAAAGTTTTGCACAGATCCATGACCACGTTCATATGTTTTATACTGCGAAGAAAATTAGTTTCAGACTTCAAAAACTTAGCTTTGATGTTTAATAACTACGTAAGCTTGAGCCACTTAATTAATTCCAATGAGAATCAGTTTAATAATCTCTATCATGAGTAGTTCCTGTCTATACTATAGTGGTTTTATAAAACTGGCATGAAATATACTATGCATGATGTTCATGTAAATGAGTTACTATTACTAGTTTGTTTAAATGACATGCAATACCCAATATATGATTTATTTTACCTTTGAAGATAAGAACACATAGTTTGATTTAATACTAACATTGATGCTTTTACACCACAAATTAACATATCACAACATTTTATTTTTGTCATGAATGCAGAGGTTGTTTCACTTGTATGCCTCTATATTCACTATTATCTAGATTCTTTCTAAAACTTTATCTTCATGAATGCTTCTATACATGGAAATAATCATTCCATAACATCTTATTCCTTACTCTAATGTGCCTCCCACACCACCAGCAACCATTTCATCCCTTTTGACATGCTTTCTTTTATTGACACATGAATTGAGGTTTTGAATCTGCCACTGTTTTATTACATTTTTAAAAATAATAAATTCATGCTGGCGCCGCAGCTCACTAGGCTAATCCTCCGCTTTGCGGCGCCGGCACACCGGGTTCTAGTCCCAGTCGGGGCGCCGGATTCTGTCCCGGTTGCCCCTCTTCCAGGCCAGCTCTCTGCTGTGGCCATGGAGTGCAGTGGAGGATGGCCCAGGTGCTTGGGCCCTGCACCCCATGGGAGACCAGGATAAGTACCTGGCTCCTGCCATCGGATTAGCGCAGTGTGCCGGCCGTGGCGGCCATTGGAGGGTGAACCAACGGCAAAGGAAGACCTTTCTCTCTCTCTCTCACTGTCCACTCTGCCTGTCAAAAAAAATAATAATAAATTCATGATTTAACAGTCTAGCATTCAATGGAGTTTAGATTGCATTTTATCCTCAGGGGACAGAAACTTCTTGTTTCTCTTAAGCATTTGATAGAAGGGTACATTCGACCTAGTAGTCAAGACACATGCTTCCCGTATTGGAGTGCTTGGGTTGCATATTTGGCTTCGGTGTCTGGTTACAGCTTTCTGCCATTGCTGACCATGAGAAGCATCAGGTGATAACTTTAGTACTTGAGTCCCTGCCAACCACGTGGACACCTTGGACCGAGTTTCCAGCTGCCAGTTTTGGTTTGACACCATCCAGGCCTTTGCAGGCATTTGGGGAGTGAAATAGTGAATGAGAATCTTAGTGTCTTATATTCCTGACTGTTTGTCTGTCTCTGTCTCCCTGCCTCCTAGATAGATATGACAAGGATATAGAATTAGTCATAAGAACTAACATCCTTTTAACATGTCACTTCAATTCTTTTTGAAATACATACACAGGCTGTAGTTTTGAAACATTTTCCTGTTTTCCTGTTTTCTGTTTCAATCGCTCAAACACCCATGAATGTGACCATGTACACACACTCATGAACATGCACACAAACACAAGGTATATGTATGGGGGCAGCAGAGAAGGCTGAGAGACACATTAAATAAAAACTGGTCTACTTTTTATCTAGACTTTCCTGGAATATCAGGGTGACCTCTGAGCTGGAAGATAAGAATTTTCAAGTCCCAAGATTAATCATTGCAATATCCTTTGATTCATTTTGAAAACATATGGAAATTTTCAACATTTATCAAAATTGAAACAAGTGAAAATAATATTCTTAATTCTCATAGGTAGGGACAGTTAACAATTTTTCTCATTTCAGGTTTAGCTTACAATTGAAAAGAATTTATTTTATGGTTTTTTAAAAATAAAAATGAAACATAAAATATTAAACAATATTAGCTATTTTCACTATAGTCTAAAAAAACAATTTCCAGACTTACTTGCAAATCTTGAATCAGCCATTTAGTTGCTTTAAAAGCTTTCTGAACATCATTTTCTATACTTGAACATATAAATGACAATCATGAGAATAATCAACTGAGCCACTTAAAAATGACTGAGGAGGTAGGTGTTCAGTACACTGGCTGAGACCCTGCTTGATACCCATATTCCACTTGGAATGCCTAGATGTGAGTTCTACCTCTGCTTTTGGTTCCACAATCCAGTTAATGTTCAACCTTTTAGAGGCAGCTAGGGACTACTCATGTACTTGGATCCCTGCCACTTTATATATAGGAACAAATGTTCACAAATATTTATTGATGAATTAATGAGAGCACTTACTTCATATGATTAGGTAATAAAAATATATGACAACACAAAGCTTTGAGGCTGGTACCTGATGTATGTTAGAGAGGTAACAAATAGAAATAGCTTCTTCATTTTTCATTAAATTTTATTAACCTCTATGTTCAAGGTCCATAGAAAGTTTTAGCATAGGGGAAGTTTTCAAAAAAACTTGTTAACTTTTTAGTAATAGCCAAATTGCAGGGTCTTTATTTCCTTCCTTTTTCCTTCATTCTTTCCTTTCTTCTCTCCCTCTTTTCTTTCTTCCATCCTTTGCTTCTTGCTTGCTTGCTTTCTCTTAAAAGTTTATTTATTTATTTGAAAGGCAGAGTTACAGAGAGAGGTAGAGAGAAAGATCCTGCGTCTGCTGGTTCACTTCACAAATGACAACAACAACCAGGGCTGGGCCAGAACGAAGGTAGGAATATGGACTTCATCTTGTTTACTACGTGGGTATCAGAGACCCAAATACTTGGGCATCATCTGCTGCCTTTCGAGGCACATTAATAGGGGCATGAATTGTAACATGGGTGATGCCGGCTTAGCAGGCAGCGGCTTAACTGGCTGCACAACTATCCTATCACTCTTTCTTTCTTGTTACTGCTCCAATGCCTTTAAGTTTGTTTTTGTGGAAAAGCCATGGCTTTGATTAAACTAATTTTAATCTAAACTCACAATCTATACATACTTGTGTATGTATTATGAGCAGAATGTCTGGGTTCAAGATACTGGATTTTATAGTTTTATCATTAAACATTTTCAAAAACTTCTAGAGAATATCTACTATATTGCACAAGTAATGTATGGATTGCTGGTTTATTCCTACACTTTGAGGGGTGTTATTTCATAATAACAGATACTTTAAAACATAATGATCCATATAAGTAGAATTGAATGCATTATAAGGCTAGAAATAGAAGGTTAATGGGATCAAGGTGAAAGGTCCTCCCTGCCTAAAAAAGCTAAATCATGATGCAGAGTTTAGACATCTTATTATTATTGCCACCAGGAAAATGCCAGAAAGGTGACAGATGCTGTACAATTGTCACCATCATGAATAAACTAAGCATAAAGCTTAAAGAGACATGGCAGTACACTAATTTAATATAAAAACAATGAGTTTTAAACCTGATTATGTCGTCACATCCGTGTTAGGAGGTTAGTAAAATGTGAGAGTTAGATATACATTGACAACTTAATTACAGTCACCAGTGTAATCCGACAGCATCTTGACAGCACACACCAAGGAAAGAAGAGAATTGCTGGTGAACTTGAGTCCCTATGGTACCTGCAAAACACACAGAAACTGTCAAAGCAGACTAATTACTAGAGAACTCTCCTATGAACTAAACTAATTGTACACTAATAACCAGGAACAATGGTGTCTAGGGTCTGTAGTCCCACTTAACAGATTTGGAAAAGAACAGCTCTTTTACTTTATCATTTTTTTTTTTTTTTTGACAGGCAGAGTCAGACAATGAGAGAGAGAGAGACAGGGAGAAAGGTCTTCTTTTTCCATTGGTTCACTCCCCAAGTGGCCACTACGGCCAGAGCTGCGCCGATCCGAAGCCAGGAGCCATGTGCTTTTTCCTGGTCTCCCATGTGGGTGCAGGGCCCAAGCACTTGGGCCATCCTCCACTGCCTTCCCAGGCCACAGCAGAGAGCTGGCCTGGAAGAGGAGTAACTGGGACTACTACCCGGCGTCTCAACCTGGACTAGAACCTCGGGTACCGGGGCTGCAGGCAGAGGATTAGGCAAGTTAGCCGTGGCGCTGGCCAACTTTATCATTTTCTTTCCTTTTTTTTTTTTTTTTTTTGACAGGCAGAGTGGACAGTGAGAGAGAGAGACAGAGAGAAAGGTCTTCCTTTTGCCGTTGGTTCACCCTCCAATGGCCACCGCGGCCAGCGCACTGCGGCCGGCGCACCGCGCTGATCCGATGGCAGAAGCCAGGTGCTTCTCCTGGTCTCCCATGTGGGTGCAGGGCCCAAGCACTTGGGCCATCCTCCACTGCACTCCCTGGCCACAGCAGAGAGCTGGCCTGGAGGAGGGGCAACCGGGACAGAATCCGGCGCCCCGACCGGGACTAGAACCCGGTGTACCGGCGCCGCAAAGCGGAGGATTAGCCTAGTGAGCTACGGCGCCAGCCCAACTTTATCATTTTCTTAAACCAGGCAATTTCTATCTTGTACGTGAGAGGATATTTGTAAAAATTAAATGAAGTGCCATTCTAGAAAATGCCTGGAACATGACTATTAGAAAATATATATACAATTTTGAGATAGCTTATGTGTATATACTTTTAGATCATGTATGTGTATATATATTGCATTTTTATCTGCTTCTGTTTTAATCTAACATAGTTGGAAAATAGAGTGTTAGCTCTCATTTCATGGTCAATGATTTCTATAGTTGTATTTTATACCTGTAAGTTCCCCAAAAGGAAAAAGTTAGACATTTCAATTTGCTGCACTTAACTACACATGAGATCATTGTACAGTTGCGGAACTTTTGCTTTACCTGAGGTAAAAACCCATTATACTGATAGATGATGTGACCTGGCCTCTGTATAGATACTTGAGAAATTTGTACAGCACTTGAGACAATGAAAAGACAATATAATTGCAAAATTTTTTATCTCACAAAAATTTCAATCTAACAATTGTATCAGCAGTGTTCATTTTGATAAGGCTTTAACTTTGTTGAATAAATTTCTTCCATATCATTAAAATATGGGTTTTAATTCAGTTGATTAAAACAGACTTCTAAGCTAATGGAATACAGCTATAAAATACAAAAAACAATCAGTCTTTTATAAATACACATATTTATATAAACATTTATAGAAGTATATTCTTCAGTGCAGCACATGTATCAATTAATATTTTATCATTAGTTTATTATTATACATAAAGTTTGTATTTTTGCAGTTAATAGGAATGCTATCATTAATTTTGTTTGCTAAAGCATCTTCAGTACATAAAGTGGCACTTTTCTCCTGCATTCTTTTAGTTCTTCAATTTGAATGAGAATCCTATTGTCATTAGCATAATACTTTGGAAATAATGGAAAGAGCCATTGTGAAATTTCAATGAGGATAACTGAGTGGGTATTTTTTGTTTTGTTTGCTGAAAGTAAATAAAATGGACTTAAAAGTGATGTTATCCATGTCTAGGAAGTGATAGATAGTGAGAATTTGCTAATAACACTTCACAGAACCTTTTCTATCTGCCAGACACTGTTCTAAACACTATTTATTGAGTCATTTATTCCCCACAAGTGCTTATAAGGATAGTGTTTCTATTATCATCAGTATTTACTGATGAGAAAATTCTTGCAACTTGCAGCAAAATGGAAAGAACTATAGGACATCATTTTACATGAAATAAACGAGACACAAAAATGCAAATATCATATGGTTTTCCTCCTGTGTAGAAGCTAAAATATACTTAATCTGAACACATAACTGTAATGATTATTAGATGTTCAGAGAAGTATGGAAGAATAGAGGGGATTTGGGTGACACGTACCACGACAGAGCTCAATCAAATGAATGAGTTCTTGGTGTTACACAGCACAATTGGAAGACTATAATTCATAGCAATCTACTAAATGTGGAATAGAATAAAGGGACCTCTGAGCTTTCAATTGTAAAGTAATGTCAAGGAAGGAGAATGTTCACTACCATAATTTGTTCAATACACATTGTATCAAAAATGTAACAATTGTAATTCATAAATGTTATATGTTATTGTTATTGTCATTGTATTGTCATGTATATGTCATTGTTAATAATTTAAAAATTAGAAAAAGAAACTGGAAACACAGAAATATAGAGCAATTTCCTCAAAGACTGCACAAGCATGTGATTGAGCTGGGATTTGAATCCCAAGTAATTTATGACTCCAGAATCTCTGTAGACCAAATATGGTTAAGTAGAGTGTCATACCTCCTTTCATGGAATTTTCTGAAATTTATTCTACCCCTCAGAACGTTGGAGCATTTTCTCCATGAAAATCTCTTCAGCTCAGTTTTCGAGTTCTTGTCAATTATGGGGAGAAAGCATGAGTGGATGTGTGGTACTTTACGATGAATACTTTAATTTCAGTGGTATACGAAAGTACATTTTTTACTTTAATGGCAGTTGTTTAATGGTAATTGATCATTAAAAAAAGTTAACAGGTTTAATATGTATTATCCAAGAAGGTGAGTGTTTAACAAAATAAAGCAAGCAAGATTAGGTTAATTTAAGGGAATATGTTTCCAGACACACAGACTTCTTTTTTTTTTTTTTTTTTTTAACAGGTTTAATATGTATTATCCAAGAAGGTGAGTGTTTAACAAAATAAAGCAAGCAAGATCAGGTTAATTTAAGGGAATATGTTTCCAGACACACAGACTTTTCTTTTCTTTTTTTTTTTTTACAGGCAGAGTTAGACAGTGAGCGAGAGAGAAAGGTCTTCCTTCCGTTGGTTCACTCCCCAAATGGCTGCTACAGCCAGCGCTGCACTGATCCGAAGCCAGGAGCCAGGTGCTTCTCCTGGTCTCCCATGCGGGTGCAGGGCCCAAACACTTAGGCCATCCTCCACTGCCTTCCCGGGCCACAGCAGAGAGCTGGACTAGAAGAGGAGCAACTAGGACAGACGCTCCAACCGGGACTAGAACCCGGGGTGCCAGTGCCGCTGGCGGAGGATTAGCCAAGTGAGCCGCAGCGCCGGCCATACACAAACTGTTCTAATAAAAGTGCTCATTCTCCATTAGATTAGAAGATTGATTTCTTCAAAATTTTGTTAATTTTTTGGACTTACTTCCCTGATAGTGAGTTAGACTTACATAAAACATTCTACTAGTAATGCAAGCATAATAATCTGACACGTATATTGAGTACACATAGCATAGAAAGTCTGTTGTTCTTAATTGTCAATGATGCTCTTGAACATTATCCACAGGGTTTCTAATAATCTATAATATTTTAGCAGGAATTAAGTTTATTTTACTTTTATTTGAAAAGCAGAGGGAGACAGAGACACATCACTATATGTAAACACGTATCTATGCATATACATATTTTGAGGTTATTTGAGAAAACATACTTTTTTAGCAAATGGACTTTCATTATCTTGAAAATGTCTAATTTAAGATTTTTTTCTTTAGATTTTCCAACAGAATAAGAACAACTCCAAAAGGAAATTCCACCTAATTATATATATTTTAAAAATATTTCACCATATAAAATTTAAAATATAGAATAATAAATTAATACAGTTCTGATTACATTTACTCAAGCTAATACATAATTGATCTATGTCCTTTTTACATTATATATGGTTTGTGAGGTACTTCTCATTTTCATTTCAAAAGTCAATTGTAGGAAAGCATATTGTGCCACATGTTGTTATAATATTTTCTTCTGCTTTAATTTTCTAAATGAAATTTTTGAAAGTTGGACGAAGAGCCAACTTTCAATTTTCAGAATTCTGCTCTATTTTTCTGTGACTAATAATTATGGTAGCTAAGCTCCTGAGCAATTTGTTGCAGACACTGTTCCAAGGCAGAGCTTTTGAAAACGGTATTTTTGAAACAATTTCAGGTCAATGGTTTAAACGACTAGGGAACAAGCCCAATGTATTGCCTCTAGAGAATACGTAATGCTCTAAATACTAGATGGCCCAATATTACATGTTTGAAAGTTTAGAGTTATAATTCTTGCAACTGCAAACTGCTTTTTGCTTTCTTTGGTTTCAGAAAATCTGGTTGCTAAATGTACTTGTTATTATCTATGGGACCGTGGCAAGGGACATAACTGCCAAGATTGTTGGAGGTGTTAATAATTTCTGTATTTGGGGCCAGTGCTGTGGCATGGTGGGCTAAGCTGCCGCCTGCTGGGCTGATATCCCAAGTGGGTGCCTGTTGTAGCCCCTGCTGCCCCTCTTCCAATCTAGCTCTCTGCTATGGCCTGGGAAAGCAGTGGAAGATGGCCCTATAGCTGTACCTCTCAAATAAAGAAATACAGTCTTTAAAAAATAAATAATTTCTGTAATTTCTTTCTCTTCTACTGTCCACATGAGAGGATATTTGTAGAAATTAAGTGAAGTGCCATTCTAGAAAATGCTTGGAACAAGAATTGCAGAATAATAGATGTTCAGAAAGTATTTGATGAAGACTGACTTCAAGAATGAGAGACCAGGATATTGCCATTAAATAACTCTAACCTATATTAGAAATTTTTCTAGGGCTGATAACCCACATATGGGCTCCATGTAGAAATATCTATTATATAACATTTAGATTAGGTCACTGGATAAATTAGATGATCTACACATCAGTTTTTGTTTTTTTTTTTTTTATGAAAGTAGCATATTGAGAGAATGAATTTCAAATTCCTTCCTCAAGAGAGTATATTTTTAAAATTTTATTTATTTGAAAGACAGAGTTACAGAGAGAGATAGAGACAGAGAGAGAGGTCTTCCATGTGCTGGTTTCACTCCCTTGATGGCCGTAATGGCTGGAGCTGCACTGATCTGAAGCCAGGAGCCAGGAGCTTCCTCCAGGTCTCCCATGTGGGCACAGGGACCCAAAGACTTGGGCCATCCTCCACTGATCCAGCAGAGAGCTGGATCAGAAGAGGAGCAGTCGGGACTAGAACGGGTGCCCAAATGGGATGCCGGCATTTCAGGCCTGGGAATTAACCCACTGTGCCACAGGGCTGGCCCCCTCTAGAAAGTATTTTCAATGAAAGTGAGGAATAACTAACGCTTTCATAATGTTTTCTCTTTAATTCCATTTTCCACTCAGCATATGGATAGGGCACTGTCTAAGGAGAGTTAATTTAATGATGTAATCTAAAAGACTTTTTCTTTTAGCTTCTTTTTAAGAAGAAATAATGAACGGGGATACATAGGTAGAACACTAACATATAACAGCAAGGTGGGGCTGCAGGCAATAAGACTAAACAAAATTTACTTAATCTAAGGAACGAACTCTGGAATGCTGGAAATTGTATATAGTTTGTTTATTTATTTTTCAATTTATTTTTTAAGGAATACAAAATACGTAAGTGCAACTTTAGGAATATAGTGATTCTTTCCACCTGAGAAACAGATAGGATGCACCCTCAGAATGTTAGGTGAGTGTAATTGCATTCATCCACATAGTGATTTATTTGAGTATCATAGGAAGTGGTACTACTTCTATATTAAGGTAGATTTTGAAAGAAAAAGTAATAAATTAGTCTTTAGTTGAAATGGTCCACAATTATTACATGCAGATTATTTTTGGAAGGTGAGGAAACAATGAAATACAGTGAAATAACATGCTGTGAAGGAATATGTATTGGGATAAGCCAGGTCAAAAGTTCACGTTAATGCAAATTTCTTATACAGCATATAAAATATATACTGTCTATCAAAGTCTTCACTATTCACTCAACGAACAACTATTTTCTGTATATTTGGACATGAGTAGACTTTTAGAAGGGAATTATATTTGAATTATACTTTTATTCTTCTAAAAATTAATGTTAAAATTTTTTATCTATTCTAAAATTTTATTTTGGTGTGACTACTAAAATTGTCTTTCACGAACCCCACCTTGTCCTAAAATATTTTGATATTATGATATTTTTCTTTTCTGGGACTTGTTTATCTCACTAAGCACTATGGCCTCCAGTTGTATCCATTTCATGGCAGAAGACAGGATTTCATTCATTTTTATGACTGAGTGCTATTCCATGACGTATATATACCAGATTTTCTTTCAGTAGATAGACATCTGGGATGTGGCAGGTAATATAAGAATGAAACTGATTTCTTATGATTTGATTATCATTTATGGCTCTTGTCTATATCCTGAGTAAAAGCGGTCTTCATAGATTTTACTTGATGAACATTATAGTTTGTGGTGCCTTAAGCATATGACTATAAAGTGAGTTGAAAGTATGTCGTTGCAAAAATTAAAGGAAAAAAAAAGAAACAAATAAAAGAGGGGTTATTGAGAGAAGGAAAGAAGTATGGCTATCTTAGAATTCTATCTATGAAATACATGAAATACATTTTCTTTATATTAATAAAAATTTTAAAAATTAAAAATCCTTAAGACAATTATGTGTCAATTGAGATTATTTAGCTTCTAAAAGAATTGAAATTTTTAAAATATTGAATAACACATCTTGTAACCATGTTTGTTACATGTAATTAAAAGTCAAACTGGTATTGATACAACTGTAACAGGCTTGAAACATGCTTAAAATATTATACTTTGGAAGATACAGAAATTCACATATTCACATTATGTTTAACTTCAGAATATACTCTAAACGATATTGTAATATTTGACAGACTTTATAAAAGGAGTGCCATTGGCAAAAATACTTATGCTTCCAAAAATATAATCCTCTAAGTAACTTATCAATGTGTTTTCCTGGATTAAATTTCTATTATGTTTCATAAAAACAATTCCAAATTCCCATGAGAGTCATTTAATTGTTTTTGGAAATCTGTGTGTATGTGTGTGTGTGTGTGTGTGTGTGTGAATTTGATATTACTAATACTTTATAATACAAGTAGATACTTTTAAAAATGTTGAGATTGCAATTCCATGTAGAGTAGGTACGAAAATAAAAAAAAAATTAGTATTTACTTAAATCTTGATATTCTAAATATATTATTATCAGTTTTAAATGGTAATGTGAATAAAACACTTCATTGTATAATTGATCTAATTTCACATATATTTGTATGTAATAACATATTATTGATATAACATTGAAAATGGATTAAAATATTTGATGCCAGTTTACTTTTCTAACAGTGACATATGTCAAAAATGCTGAAGTGACAGCTTCTTTATCTTCTTGAACTTCGCTATGATGTAGCTTGTTACATTAGCACCAAGAAAGCAGGCCATTCATTACCACAGTGTGTTTAGGCAATTCTGCATGTTTGACATTGTCTTCTGCATAGAATATCCATCATTCCAGAAATGTCCTGGATGCCAGAAGAACAGGCAGTAAAAAATTAAATTCCTAAAACAGAGTCACAGAGTTTCTTACTGTTAATATCAGATACCTGGGACTGTTGTTATCAGTTGAATTTCTATCTTATTAATGGACTCAGCAATCATCAGTCTATGTCACAAAATATATCCTTTAAAAATTATACAGAGTTTACGTAATTACCTAGTTTATGGAGATTGGACAAGAGATAAAAGAAGTATAAAATCACTAGAAAATATGAAATGTGAGCAAATATATGTTTTCATTTTTTTACTTAATATATTTTAGGAAAAAGATTAATGAATTAAACTTGAAAGGTTGTTTATTAAGTCGCTATTTCCAGACTGAAAATACATTAAAAATATGCTTAGACTTATGAACAGTCAAGAGATTTTTCACTGCAATATTTTTTGTGTAACATAGGATTATGGGTAATGTTTAAGTCACAGAAGGGAAAGAACATGTTGAAAGGTACAAATTACAATGTCTTTTTCTGGCCTGAGAATGTTAAGTTCTCTGAGGGAATAAATGGAAAATAGGAACAGAATATTTAAATTCAAGGCTCATTCAGAACATTAATTAAATATTGAAAGAATATTCTGTCACATACTCATTGATTTCATTCAGCATCAATGCAAAGTCTTAATTTTGAGGGCTTACAAAAGACAAGGTATTACGAAATTTCAGATCCTGTGATGTTTTTCATGAGAAATGCAGAATAAATTGACTGGAAAATATGTCTTATATGTTAATGTTCAGTTTGTTAATTTTCTTAAAATAAATTATATTATTAGGTAGATATTAGATACTATAAAATATAGTTCAATTTTTAAATTTATAATTAAAGCCTTGCTTATTATATTTACAGCTGAGATGGGAACAACAGCAAAGTATGTATTTGGTTAAGGATAATTGCATTTCATAATCACGAGAAAAGTATTCAATGTTTCAAAATAAAAATAAATGCATATGTAAAAGAGAAGGTAAAACAATACTTGTGATTAGCAGCTGAGGTAAACATAATAATGCCCACCTACAACCACCTTGAAATACATGATGTCCTCATTACCCAAAGTTGTGAATGTTACTTCACATAGCAAAGAATCTTGCCAAAGTGATTAAGGTCTCAGATCTAAAGATAGAGAAGAGTAACCTGAATTATCCAGGTGTACCCAACCTAATCACATGGCTCCTTAAAAGCAGAGAAATGTCTCCAGTTGTCAGACAGGGAAAGTAGAGAAATACAACAGAAGGGAAGTTGGACAGATTCAGTGGCTGAGAGGAAATCTATATGCCATTGCTGGGACTGGAGGTAGAGGAGAATGAAGGGGCGCTTGGAACGATGTGGTACGAAGCTGGAATGTGTAAAAAGGAAAGGAAACAACTTCTAGGAGCAGATGTTTTCCTTACATTTCAAAACCAGCAAGGAAACTAGAACCTCCACAACGGCAATTGAATTACTCCAAAAACCAGAGTGAGTTTGGAAGCTGAGTCATCTCCCAGAGCCACCTGCAAGGAAAGACATATATTTTGACTCTCTGAGATCCTACACAGAAAACCAGCCAAGCTTATCTGTATTTTTGGCCTACAGGTGATAGATTAAAAAAAAAAAAATTGGCTGCTTGTAGGCTAAAAATGTGTGTCAATTTGTTAGTGCAGCAACAGAAAATAAATACAGCCTATAAAAAATAAAAGCTCAATGATTAAAAGTTTGAAATATACTCAAGAACATTATGAAGATCATGTGAATTCTAGTATTATCATTAAGAAAAATGAGAGAGAATCATATTTGTAAACATGTTACTAAAATAACATTTAATCCAAACACACAAATGTATGTTTCCATGTCCTTATGGATGTGAAATTAGGGAGCATACAATATTCAAAACTGCATAACAGAAAGAAGTATAAATTCGTATTGTCCAACTTATATACTAATTAAAAATGTATCATATATAAAACCTGGAAAGTAGAGTCATATTTTCTTAGTAACCCTTCACTATGACACAAACTTATTCCTAAGCCAATGGAAGTTGGCGCTATTAGCAGTGAAGCTGCTCAGTTGACCTGACCCATGTAAAGATTTTATTTCCTCACCTCATTGCAGCTGGATAATTTAGTAAGAAAAAGAAGCAATCATTTACAGGGAAGCTAAACAATGGATGCTTGACCTCAGCTATGATTACAAACCCATTCTCATATGTAGGTGAACATATTCACTTAGGGAAGCTCAAATCCATGTGAGGCAATAACTTAGACAACAGAAAAATTACAAATAATTATTAATATCGCAGAGACAACAAGTATGCATTGTACACTCATTGTTTTTGTATGCCTAGCTATTTTTTCACCTGTCTCAATCACAGGGAACACTTTTAAAAACTCCAGTAGGATTACCATACAGTTTTTAAGTAAGTGTGTTGGTACAAAGGTAATAGATACTAATGACAGATTTCTATGGCTTCATTGTGTAGTGAATATTATGGTATATAATTTATTTTTTTAAAATATTTGTTTATTTATTTGAAATTCAGAGTTACAAGCAGAGAGACAGAGAGACAGAGAAAGGGAGAGATAGGTCTTCCAATTGTTGGTTCACTCCCCAGTTGGCCACAATGGTCGGAGCTGCACCGATCCAAAGCCAGGAGCCAGGAGCTTCTTCTGGGTCTCCCATATGGGTGCATAGACCCAATAAATTGGGCCCTCTTCTACTGATTTCCCAGGCTATAGCAAGGCACTGCATTGGAAGTGGAGCAGCCAGGACTTGAAATGGTGCCCATATGGGATGCCAGCACTGCAGGCGGTGGCTTTACCTTCTATGCCACACAGCACTGTCCCCTATAAATTGATTTTATAATTAACAGATTAGATGAGGGACAAATATCAAAGGTAAATAGCAAAACTAAAGTGTATTTCAATTTGAGATTGATGTTATTATATAAACTATTTAAGAGAAAGATGCAGATTTTTCTACCACCAATCATCTATATACAAATGAGTCCATCACTGTTACTGATATCTTTACTGAGTTTCTAAAATATAGTACAAAGTTATTTGTAGTACTCTGACCTCTGTATATGAGATTTAAAGGAAACACTCATTTACTAAATTATATTAGGTTTATATTTTTAACTTCTAACATATTTGTTTTTACCTATTTGAAAGGCAGAGAGATTTCTACCTGCTGGTTCACTCCCCTGGTGCCTACAGTACCTGGGGCTGAGCAAACTGAATCCAGGAGCTGAGGAGCCAAGCCAGGTCTCCCACAGTGTTGACAAGGACCCAACGTCTTCAAATAGCACTGCTATTTCAATGGCTGTGCCTTAACAAGAAGCTGGAATTGAGAGTGGAACCAGGACCTTTAACCCAGGCTTTTTTATATCGGATATAGGCGTCTCAACCACTAAGCATCTCAGCCGTTAAGCCAAAAAACCTGCCCCTGTGTTTATTATTTAAAATGTATTGTTTCAAAGTACTCTTTACTCACTTAAACACCCAAGTGGAAATCAATAAACTGTACCACTTCTGGATACATAAAGGAGAAAAATTTCTGTATCTGCTTCATTGCTTACACAACTGTCTTGCTTTTTTGTGTGTGTTTCAGAAAATTGCTAAGTGCACACAACCTTGCCATTGCAATTTCAAACTGATTTTCTTTTCATGTTTCCTATCTAGTTGCTTAGATCCCAAGGTCGTCTCTTGGTTTTCCCTGTGGGTACTGATGAAAAGGTGGACTGAAAAAAAATATATATTTTAGCATCGAAGCTCCTTCTCTGACAATGGCAACAAAATTGCTTACATAATATTTTGAACTGGCAATTTCAGATATGAATGCATCTTGATCTGAAAGCAGTGGGAGATAAGGACACAGTTAATGAAAAAAATAGTAAAAGATTTAAAACACAAAACATCATTGGGAATGAAAGATAGTTTTTATTAATTGAAATAATAAAATAAGAATGCTGTAGATTTCAATTCCTGTTCATGCTTATTAACTTGCCTACAAAAATATCAGGGCCTAATTTAATTTTGTCATGATTTTGACAAAAACTTTTTAATTACACATTATTCAAAATGATGTGTTCTATATTAACTAAAAAATGAAAGCCCAGTGATTAAAATTCTAATTTTACTGCTAATGGAAATAATTAAATAATTGTTTTTAGTTCTTTTAATAATACAGTTTTTAAATAGTCAAAGTTTTATTTCTCTCTTTTGGCTATTATTTTGCCCTCTTTTACAATTAGAAAATAAGAGAAAATGAGACAAGTAGATTATTTTCAGAGAATTTTAAATGAGTCGAATAATTAACTGGAAACACATAAATCTGTTGATTCATGAGGCTGCATTAATAACAGTTCCTTTGATTCTTCATGATTCATGCAAGTCTATATGTCACGTAATTAAGAAGCCAAGTGAACACCAGATAAGATTGTCAATTTCAAGATATTTCCTGAGTTTATGAAGATATTTCATTTTAAAATGACAGAATTGAGTCAAAATATTTGTAACACATACTAATCAGCATTCAAATGTATCCAGTGATCTTGCTCCTCCATATAAACAACTTCAGGTCACATTATAAAACTAAGCTCTAGGAATTAACCTAGAGAAAGGCAATTTAATTAGCTTAAAAATCCAAATGAGCAGCTCGTATGTCATGTATGTGGCCATAGCATAAATTAATCAGATGTTTATGTAACTTATAGTATTATAAGCATCTAAGCAATTTTTGATGTATATATAATCAAAATTTCAGTTCACTAGTACTTTGAATAATTGATGCATAACTATTGTGCACATTAATTGAGTACCTTTCTTTTCCTTCTAGAGGTAAAATGTAATTAAGTACAGGCAAGCACACTACATGCTTTGCAATTTTTCCTGGGGCCAGTGTTGTGGCATAGCAGATAAAGCCAACCTGTGTCACCTGCATCCCATATGGGCGATGATGATTCATGTCCCTATTGCACCATTTATGATCCAACTCCCTGCTGGTGTGTCTGGGGATGCAGCAGAAAATGGCCCAAGTGCCTAGGTCTCCGAACCCAATGTGGGAGGTCTGGAGGAGGCTGTCAGCTCCTGGCTTTGGACTGGCCCAGCCCTGGCTGTCGTGGTCATTTGGGGAGTGGACCAGCCGATGGACAATCCCTGCCTTTTTCCTCCTCTCACTAACTGTATCTTTCAAAAAACTACAATAAATCTTTAAACTTTTTTTCCTTAGTAATATCTTCCACATACTAGCCAATATTTTTTATATATTCACTCTGTTGCATTCCACATTAGGAATTGAATTTCATAAGAACATTATATTTGCAAACACAAATTTAATTCTGTAACTTACATGCAAATAAGAAATCAATAATGTTTGGTACTCTTAAAAGCATAAAGGGGGCAGGAGTTGTGGCCCAGTGAGTTAAGCTTTCACTTAGGATGCTCATAACCCTTGTCAGAATTCCAGAGTCCTGGCTGCTCTGTAACTCATCCAGTTTCCTAATAGAGCAAATTGGGAGACAGCAGATCATGACTCAAGTGATTGGACTTCTGCCACTCATGTGGGAGACCTGGATGGAGTTCTGGGTTCTTGGCTCCTACCTGGCTATTTTGGACATCTGGGGAGTGAGCCAGCAGATGTGAGATTCCCCACTGCTCTTCCCTCTCTGTGTGTGTGGTTGGTTGTTACTCTGCCTTTCAAGTAGATGAAAATATTTAAGCAAAAAGAAGTGCAAAGACCAAAACTTACTTATTTTCTGAAAAACTCTGACTTTAAGGAAAATTCAGTTTTCCTATTATCACACAAAATATGATTTTATATTTAATCCATTTTTATACATTATGATATGCATATCCTCATAGGATTAAAATAGGAGAAATGGATGCCCAATATGTAGAAAGCAGAAAAATGTAATATTTTAATAGATTTTTGTGTGTGTGATTTTCACAGTATTGTTCATCTATCTACTCAAGCATATTATACTTAAGCAAATTAAGACTAATTCACAAGCAGGTGTTTGTCCTAATGGTCTTCACTAACTAGGGCACTGGCATTCTGTGAAACCAACCTCTAGTTCCTGTTTCTAGCTTCCTGTTAATGCGAACCCTGGGAGGCAGCAGTAATGGATCATGTAAGTTAGTTTCTGCCACCTGCATAGCACACTTGCACTGAGTTCCCAGTTCTGGCTTTCCATTGCTCTTTTGGCACTTTGGAAATGAATCAATAGATGGGAGAATGGGAACTCTCTTTTTCTCTTTCTCTCAATAAAAAAATAAATAAATGAATAAAATATTAGAGATTAATAACTGACAAAAGTGACAGTATAATTTAAGTTTCATTACCAAAATATCTATTTCTGGGAGAAGCAACAATTAATTTTATATTAAATATGCTTTTTGCAATCAATGATTTAGATTCCAGTAGGTTTACCTAGATTTCACATTTATAGAAAATCTATAACACACTTTATACATTCTTTCCTGTGACTCTGTTATAATGTGATTGAAATGATATCACATTTCTAAAGTCATAATTATTAAATGTTATACAGAATTATTTCTCATTTATATTAATGCTTGAACTATTTTATGAGGACTATAATTATGATAATCTTTATCAAAGTTTGATCAGATTAATCAATTTGTTTTCAACTTGTGTTCAATTAACTGAATATCCAATATGCCACAGGCATTATTTTAGTTACTAGACCTATATTTGTGAATATATAAACTAGAAATGATTTCCTTTTTTTACTCATTATTGAGACATCTACACTACATTTATGTAAAATCCCAAGATGGAAGATCTACAGACAGGCATGGATATTCCTAGGCAGGTTCCTGAATCAGCATTTCCTGATTATATATAGGCTGCAACAGACTTTAAGAAAGCCATCTGGATTTACTGCTTATGCTACAGGCAGGGGGACGATGGTACCACTCATTGAAGCAGGGATCCAGATGGGTAAAGTAGTTTCGCAAACATCAGAAGAGTTTAGTTTTAGATATGGGGGTAATTATATATTCATGTGATATCTAGTTATATATTATGTAAACAGATTTTGTTTGTGAAGAAAAAGTTTGAGTTCTAGATATGGAAAAATTTCCAAGTTCTTTGCAGCCTGGTAATTGAAGTTGACAAATCGGTGCTCTGAAAGTGGGAAGAATGAGAAATGCAGCCAGTCTAGAAGGGATCCCTGGATTTTTCTACCATTAAAGGAAACAGCATAGATAATAAAGGAGACATACATGTAGGACAAAAGCAAAGAAAACTAAAATCTTCCAAGCAAGGTAAGGAAATGTTCAGCAGGCCATTATTTTCAAATGTTGTCAGACTAGACTCAATAATAAAAATGAACATTTCTAACACATCAAACACGTCTAACATTTAATCAAGATAATCAAGAGAAACCATTGAAACTTTGCCAACAATAGCTTTAGTAAAATAAAAATAACAGAAAACAAGTTCAGTAAGGAATATGAAACGAGAGAGATTGAGGAGTACAACCATGATAAAGAGAGATTGTATAAGTGTCTAGGATAATAGTTTATTCGAAAGGCAGTAATAAAACATAGAAGAAATGAAATTTGAGAGGAAAAAAGGATGAACAGATCTCTGAGTAAGTGATGGGTTTAAAACCCCAGAAATTAATGCAAGAATTACAGTAGGTCTGAAAGACAAGATGGATGATGCTTGTATTATCAGCAGGTCAGTAAGTCCATGGAGACTGACAATCAAGAAGGATTTAAGAGTTCCAGGGAAGAAGGTCTTTCACAAACACTTCCAACTTGCATTTAGCAGTGATTTGGGAAATGAGAGGAAATGCAGACTCTAGCTCAAACGATTGGGCTTTGTGCTTCGTGGGTCACTGAAGACAACCTCCCTCTCCCTCACTAGCATTACAGAGAAGAGAATATTGAGGTTGTTCTGATAAACAAAGGTCAGCTGTTGTTGATGTCAGCCCCATGACTAGGACATAGTCATGACTGTGGTAACATAGCTGAGATGGGCACCACTGAAGAAAACAAAATCAGACGCTTTCCACAGAAGGGCTCCCTCACTGGTCAGGTTTGGGTTTGAACCAATAAAGTTTTATGGGTTCTTGTCTGATGGCTATTACTTTTCTTTTTCTGAGGGTATTGCAGTAAATATTGAAGGGAAAGATGCCCAAATTATGAGTTTAAGAGATTGGTGGAGTTATGAAAGGGCAAGAGTGGGATCCCAAATTTACTTAATCATCACAGAACATTAAATTACCAGTTCACATTTCTGGTGAATTTTCCTTGTTCTAGTTGTCAGTGGTATCTTTAACAACTATTATTTCAATCCAAAGTGGCGGCCTTGCTAGGAGAATAGAATGGAAGATCAAAAGGTCAAAGAATTTGAGTGTTTTGGTAACAGAAAGATGTAAGTGATAATGCGTGCATAGAAAAGGGGAGAAAACCGTACGTGGGGAGGAAACAGTGAGATAGACTAGGGAGCAAAATAAAAATTTGAAATGAGATAAAAGAACAGCTGTGAAAGAGATCTATAGGGCCACGATGTTAGGAGACAGGTCAAGTAATATAAAAGTTCAACAGATTACTTGGAGATTAAAATATTTCCAGAGATGCTTGAACCCATTGGTATTTGAGGTCAATTTGGGTGAGAGTTTCCTTTTGGTTTATAGCTGAGATTATCTTCACTTGTTCTTCCTTTATTTTTTTTTTTTTTCTCATTATGTTTCCCAGTTCTCCTCTGTACTGACCTCACCCCTGTCTTACCCCTCTGCAGAACAGCATACATCAAAAGCAGTTCATGGATTCTGTTAAAAGGATGTCCCAACCATAAGCAAAAAAGTTTTAGGGTAAAATGGCTCCCTATCTTGTCCCTACTAGGTAGTGTTGAATAATAACAAAAACTTCATAATCCTGCTTCATAAAACCATAAATTATGGAATTATTCTGTGATTAAAATTCATAGATGAGGAGAATGTTGATTTATCTTATAATATGTTATACATGGGTATACTTTTTTGACACTATCAATACACATGGTAAGGCATCTAACAAATTCAAGTTTTCGGAATAATGTAACTCAGGGTTGAGAAATAACACAAATGATGCCTAATTGATAATTGCAATTTTCCAGCAGGGTAGAGAATTGACTGAAGAAGTCTTCCTGACATACTGTCTCAAATAGCCACTATTAATTCATCATAATTTGTACTTCAGATGCAAGCATTTCCCATTTGTAGCCGTTCTTTAGAATGTCCAGGAGGATTCTGGACTTTTGTCTCTGGCTCTAATGCCACAAGTCAATGTTGAAGTTTATGCTACAACTAAAGGAGACAGGGAGAATTTGCTTTTATGACTCTCAGAAGCACACTTGGCTCCCTGAAACCCAATCGATCCAACGCATCTCCACAGAGACTTCTAAAACCAAAAGTGAGCACAGGATTTACCTTTTTTCACATGGTCTTCAGTTGGCTCTTTGCAAATCTGGAATATACATGAATAACACTGCATTCATTCTACTCTCCATCACATTTTCTGTTAACTTCTCATTTTAGGTATGTATTCTGCTTGGTGCTTCTTACATGTGACTTTGGTGTTACATGAATTCAAATGTCGTGATAGCTCATGAAATTTCAAATGTATAACAATTACCTGACATAGTGAAGCAGAAATAACATTTTATTAAACACATTTTACATAAGAAATAAGACATAAAACTTCAGTAATGGTTTTGATTTAATAGAGAAACCTCCAAATTTTCTTAACTAGGCAATTTTAGACATTTAGTTGTCCAAATGTATAGATATGTTTTGTCAAACATACTGATTGCATTAAGTGCAGACTTGTATGTAATTACTGTGGCAATTAACTTGGCCTTAAAATATTTAGAAAAAATTCTGCAATCTTGAGAAGATTTTTCAAATTTATTTAGCCTTGCTCTCTTCATGTAAAAATGTGGATATGATATCATCAGGCATAAAACTTTAGGATTTTGTTTGGATTAAAGGAAATGAACTGGGAAGACTTTGTTGGAAACTGTTATTCTGTAAACTGTGAAAAGTTATTATGACATACATATGTCACATTCTAGCTCCCAGTTTCCTAAATGACTCAGATTTTATGTTTTTTTTTTTTTCTCTCTTATTTGTTTTCATTGCCATGGTGTATAATCAATCTCATGGGTAACAGGAATCAGTAACATATTTCAACAGTTTCTCTCCAGTGAGATTTCTGATGAATTCTTTCCCTAAGATTTATTAAAGACAAAAACAAACCTTTGAATCCGTTAGTTTTAACCAAGTGTATTACAAAAGCAAGAAAATTCAAAGTACTATTTTATGTTTTGAATTTTTATCAGGGAACTAATTAGACATTGGAGATTATATTTCCCTTTATAAAATCACATAGAAAGAAAATAAATGGGGCACACAAAGACAAAAAGCACATTCTTGTGAAATATTCAGAGGCCTGTATTGTGTCTCAATTGGTTAGCTGCTGAAAAACCAGCATTCCATATCAGACTGCTGGTTCTAGTCCAGGCCACTCTGCATTTCTGATTGAGTTTCCAGCTAAGACATGTAGGAAGGCAGTGGATGATGACTCAGGTGCCTGGGACCCTGCCACCACGTGGGATATCTGGATGGATTTCTTGGCTCCTGGCTTCAGCCTGACCCTGGTTAGCTGCTGCATCCATTTGGGGAGTACTCCAGAAGATCAGACATCTCTCTTACTTTGTCTTTCCTGATCTCTGCAGCATGTTGACTTTCAAATAAATAAATCTGTTCAAAATGTTTTTTGAAAGTATTTTATCTTTCGTTATAATTTTTGAGTGGAATAAAATTAAATTTTTACTAGATTGCCATTCTCCTATCTTCTCTCACTTATATTTAAAATAGGCTCTTAGGTTTTTCCATTTCAACTTCTTTGTGTTAGCCAATTGAAGAGTCTTCATACTTTTTCCCTTTAATCCCACCCCTTTATCTCCTACCTGCTACCATATAAAGGTCACATCATAGCAGAATTCCTGAGTGGTAAGATTCAATGCAACAACTTGTGCAGACATACAGTTTGCTCTGCCTTTGCCTAACTTTGTGCAAGCTAAAAATTATTTTTTAAGCCAAGAGCCTTATTACAATATTCTTATAACATTTCATTTTTTCCCTCAATAACTGAGTATTGCCTTCAAATTCAGGCTGCTTCATTGTCTTTTTATTGATGGCCTGGTTCATGACATAAATTATGCTCAAAAAATCTTTCAGAAAACACAGTGTTTCATTATGTTTATCTGGAAATTTTTACTCGAATATGCTAAAATAATTATCTCAGAAAACTTTACAAATATAAAGTCATTCACTTTAATCCATTTGTCATTTGATCATTTAAAACATGTACTGTTAAAAACACATACTATAATGCTTATAACAACATGTTGTCTTTCATTTACTCTATTCCATGCTAGGATCAACTACTGCATCTCTCTCCTTTTTTAAAAATTATATTTTATTTATTTCCAGGTTTTTTTTTTTACTAACAAACACTTTCTTGTTATTTCTTGATTCTTCTATTTCAGAAGCGATCTATTGATTCCATAATTGAAATTTAGCACTCATTCAACCTGACATATAACCCAGTCACTCTCCCCCCTACCTCAGGTGTGATTTTTATCTTCCTTGCACAGTATCACTACTGTTATTTTCAAATATTCAGACCTAAGCTGTTATATCTATGTGGATTTTGTTAAAATGGTATGATTATATTTCCTGTTTATAGCATTTAATTGACATTTTGCAATCTAAAATTTTGTTTAAATTTCTATTTAGAATTACACATAAAAGCAAAAAGAAGATTTAAAATAACTCAATATTGAGAATACAATCAGTTAATAACATTTTTGTTTTTTTACCCTTAGGGATTGAGTTTTTTTCCTGAAATCCTTTTCCTGATTGGTCTGTTCTGATTACTTATTACTTAATTCTCATACTTTGAACTTCTTTTAATCATAATCTTGGTACTTACCTTTACTTTCTTTCCTTGGTAGATTATTTTCCAACCCTATCTTTTTTTTAGCTTTACTCTTTTGTTCTGTTAGATCATATTCATTGGTAGTTTCTAGAAATGTCCTGTGAGAAGATTTTTAAAGCATTTATACGTATAAAGAAGATTTTATTTTTACCTTCAAGTTGACCAAAGTCTAGGTTAGAGATAGGTTTCCATCAAAATTTTGAAGTCAGTGGTACATTTGTTTCTACTCTTAATGCAATGACAAGTCCCTTATATATGACCTAAAACCTTATTTATTCAGGCCTCCACAGATTTAAGGCATTAATGAAAGCTAAAAGACCAAGTGGTAAGTGAATTATTTGAACAATTCAAATAAAACTTTAAAATTAGATTTAGTTTTAATCAATGTGTGAATTTGTCACTTCTTCCATTTTCTCATGCTTGCAAAATCATGCTAATTAGAGTTTGAAAAGGAGCAGTTTTCTAAGTATTGCATATTTACTCCCAAATCTTTTTTGATGAACTGGTGGGGAAAAATGAAACTAAACTTGGCCTTATGTCTATCCTTATTTGTATCTGAAAGAATTTGTTATCAGATCTTTCTTTTTTATAGCAACAATATAATTATTTATTCATTCGTACAAGGGGAATAGATTTCATGTATTTCATACATACAGTTTTAATAACATAGTGATACTTCCCATCCACATTCCATTCCTCACTCCCACCATCCCTCTCCTTCTTTGCTTATTTTTCTTTTAATTTTTAATGACAGAGTATATATAACTGAAGTTGAGTCGTTTAGGTTATATTTTAAGCAAAATTAAAGTTTAATTTGTGACTTTCTGTCTTTTATATCTGCAAAAATTAGCAGAGGACCTGGCATATAGAAGGATTCTGTAAATGTTAATTAATTATGAAAAATCCATTTGTATAAGTAATTAGATACTCATATATACATTTATGAATTAAATACATAGTTCAAATCATTAAAAATATTTTATTTATTTATTTGAGAGACAAGGACACACACACATACACACACACACGTACACAGAGCTCCCATCTGCTGGTTTTCTTCTTCAGTGCCTACAATATCTGGAGCTGAGCCTTGCGAAAGCCAGGAACTGGAAACCCGACCCATGTCTTCCAAATGGGAGGTAAGGATCTAGGTGATTAAGCCATCATGTGCTGCCTGCTACAATACACAATAGCAAGAAGCTGGAATCAGGAGCATATCAAGGACTTGAACAGACATCCCAATCATTGTCTTAACTGCTAGGCCAAATGCCTAAGCCATACATTTCATCAAAATAGCACTATGTATTTTACAAAAGTCATCAAGAATAAAGGGCTTTTCCTTCAAAATACTCTTCCTGGGGTTGATATTTGGCTTAGCTGTTCAGATACCCATGCATCAGAGCACTTAGGTTTGACTCCGGCCTCTGACTCCTGACTCCGTCTTCCTGCTAATGCAGATTCGGGGAGCTGGCATTGATGGCTCAAATAGTTAGGTTCTTGTCATTCACTTGGGAGACATGCATAGGCTTCTAGACTTCTGGCTTCCATCTTCTGACCATTGCTGGAATTTTGGGATTGAACCAGCAGGTGGTAACTTCCTCTCTCCATCTTTCTGCCTCTCAGTTTAATTAAAAAATGAAAAAAAAATGGTTTTTTCTCAATTTGCTACTTCTCTATGTTTTAACATTAATGTTTTCACTATTCTTGTTTTAAAATATTAAACCTGTCATGTACAGATTGTGAAATGATGACTAAAACAGATTTATTTATTTTTTAAAAAAAAAGATCCATTTACTGATCTGAAAGAGAGAGAGAGGGAAGGGAGAGAGAGAGAGAGATTCATTCCAACATATAAGAAAGAGTGAGAAATCAGGTGGGTAGCTTGAAGTATGAGAGTATACAATCCATAACATAGCATATGGTATGAGAAATGCTGTAAAAGTTGATCTATAAGGGAACAATATAACATATCTTAAGGAAAGACAGCAATCACTAATGGATTAAAGTTCTGCATTTATGGTAAGCTCTGCTTTTATTAGTTGATTAATAAACTAATTAAATTAATTATAGTTTACTCTCAAACCTATTGTTCAATTTATGCTTTGATTTATTTTGTGCTCCAAGGAAATGAAATATTCATGTTTTACTTTAAACTAAAGCCTGTTCTCTCATCCTAATATTGCATGAATGAAAGTGGTCCAATAACTTTTAAAAGATTCATTTATTTATTTGAAAGTCAGAGTTAAACACAGAGAAAAGGAGAGGCAGAGAGAGAGAGACAGAGGTCTTCCATCTGCTGGTTCATTCCCCAATTGGTAGCAGTGGCCAGAACTGCACCGATCTGAAGCCAGGAGCCAGGAGGTTCTTCTGGGTTTGTCACACAGGTACAGTGGCTCAAGGACTTGGACCATCTTCTATTGCTTTTTAAGGCCATAGCAGAGAGTTGGATAGGAAATGAAGCAGCCGGGACTCAAACTGGCACCCACATGGGATGCCGGCACTGCAGGCAGTGGTTTTACCCTCTACACCACAGTGCTGGCCGTGGTTCAATATTCTGATAGTTCAAAACAGGTACCTATTTAATTACCATTATAAAATTTTAACTTTGGAGATGTATTTTATTTTTTATATACAGTGATACATATATAGCACTATGTATTGAGGTTGCTTTGAATATTTTGGCTTCAGTGTTGTGTGTATGTGTTTGAGCCAGTTTAGCACAACTCAAACTAAGCTGGCGAGAATGAAAATCTTAGGGGTGTAGGATGTGGTAAAGGGGTGGTTTGGTGGGTGGTTTGTGAATGTCATGTGGGCATAGGATGAAACTGAGTCTAAAATACTCCATAGTGGCAGACATGTTAGTCATTTCTGCTTTTTAAAGTGAGACAGAGTCTTAAATACCACCAGAAGAATATCAAATCTGAGGTAGCTGAGAAGATTCATAGCTCCTTGTTTGCACAGATGATTATGTGTATATTTCCTGATGAGTTTTCTAACTCTGGGTATTAACTTCAGATTAAGCATTACATCTTGTCTAATTTGGAAGATTTTCTAGCACTGTATAATATAGTTCTTTGTTTGCAATAGGAAACGAAGTGCAATATAAAAATCATACTAAATTCTCCAAAGCTACTGCCATTTATAAGCACCAAGTAGACAGATATAGCTAACCGACTTCTTTGTGAACCATTTGAAATGCACTGCTTAAGAGTCCAAAATAATTCTTTGATTTCCAGCATATAGAAAAGACAATGCTTAACAAAGGAGCTATATGGATAGAATTTTAAAGCAACATGCATTTAAAACCCAGATTGCAACCCACTGATTTATAGAACAGCATTTATACATGTTTCTTTTTTAAAGGATTTATGTATTTATGTGAAATGCAGAAGCACAGAGAAGCAAAGGAAGGGACAGACAGTGATTGAGAGAGAGAGAGAGATCTTCCATCTGCTGGTTCACTCCCCGAATAGCTACACCAGCCAGGGCTGGGCCAGGCTGAAGCCAAGAGCTTCATCTGGGTCTCCCACATGGGTGCAGAGGCCCACACACTTGCTCTACCTTCTACTGATTTCCCAGATGCCAGGGAGCTAGATGGGAAGTGGAGCAGCCATAACCAATAACCAATGTGAATGCTGGTATTGCAGCCCTATTTCAGTATCTTTCTTAATTTTTTTTTTTATTTGAGAGCGAGAGAAAGAGAGAGAGAGAGAAATGGAGAGAAATCTGATGGTTTATTCTCCAAATGCTCACAGTGGCCAGAGCCAGGGTTGGGGTTAAACTGTGAGCTGAGAACCCAATCAAGATCTCTCATGTGAGTAGCAGTAACCCTATTACTTGATTCACTTACTGCTGTCTTCAAGAGTCTGCTTTGGCCTAAAGTTGGAGTTAGAAATCATAGTAGAGATTCAAATCCAGGTGTTTATATATGGCATGCAGGTATCTTATCTTCTAGACTTGTTTTTTTTTTTTTTTTTTTTGCTCACCTTCATTACTACATATTTCTGCAGTTGTATACATTTTTACAGGATAGAACACTTACATATGATAAATAGAAAATGCCAACGGAAATTTCTACCTCCATCACTTCATAAAACTAATAGAAATCGATTTAACCCAGAGCAGATTTGTGTCATCTATTAAATGCCTCATTATTATAATCATATCACATATAAATGCTTACCTTGATATGGTCTGCTACAAAATTGAATTTTTGTGAAGCATAGACAATGAATCCTAGATAAAAATATTTATTTAGCCTGCACTGCGGCTCACTAGGCTAATCCTCCACCTTGCGGCGCCGGCACACCGGGTTCTAGTCCTGGTTGGGGAGCCGGATTCTGTCCTGGTTGCCCCTCTTCCAGGCCAGCTCTCTGCTGTGGCCAGGGAGTGCAGTGGAGGATGGCCCGAGTACTTGGGCCATGCACCCCATGGGAGACCAGGAGAAGCACCTGGCTCCTGCCATCGGATCAGCGTGGTGTGCTGGCCGCAGCGCACCAGCAGCGGCGGCCATTGGAGGGTGAACCAACGACAAAAGGAAGACCTTTCTCTCTGTCTCTCTCTCTCATTGTGCACTCTGCCTGTTAAAAAAAATTTAAAAAAATAAAAAAATTAAAAATATTTATTTAAAAATTCCCTCACATCAAAATTTTTCCAGAAATAAGACTCCAACATTTCACATAGCATTACTATCTTGATTTCTGTAAACTTAACTGATTTTCAAAACAAGGTGATGGAGATGATATTTTATGTCATAATGTATTAGGTATTTCTTTTACTTAAGATTTATTTTTATTTACTTGAAAGGCAGGGTTACAGAGAGAGGGAGAAAGAGAGATACCTTATACCCACTGATTCACTCTCCAAATGCCACAGCAGCCACGGCTGAACTAGGTGGAAGCTGGGAGCCAGGGACTTCTTCCAGGTCTCCCATGTGGATGACAGGAGTCCTAGCACTTGGGCTATCTTATGCTGCTCCCTGGTGCATTAACAGGAAGTTGGATCAGAAGTGGAGTAGCCAGGACTCAAACTGGTGTTCATATGGGATGCCAGTATTACATGTGGCAGCTTAACCTGGTATGCCATGACATTGACCCTAGATTATTTCTAAACAAAAAGCTAATGCTGTCAATCTTACTAAAGAAAAATTATGCTATGAAAATTTGATTCTACATTATGTCCTAAATTTAGAAAATTAAAAGTTTCAATTACAAGTTTCCATGCCTCACAATATTACTGTAATATAGGGAGGCAGGATGCCATCTTTTCTTTTCTTTCTTTCTTTCCTTTATTTTCCGATTCAGTCTTGGGAGTTGCTGTGAGGAGAAAGAATGGTATGATTAAAGGACATGGACCATAGCTTGATGACAAGACAGAGTTTGAAATAATGGAAATTAGGCAAAACTGAACATGGAAGAAGAGAGTGCAACAGGGGAAATCATAAGGATTAAAGAAAGTGTTCTGATGGGTTCAAATAACTGGAAGTGAGAAGAATAATGAGAACATAGTAAGTCATGATCAGAGATGGAGAAATTAGAGTAGAAATTTTAAAGAGGCAAAAGCTCATATATAACTAACAAGATTGGGAATAGCCATAGAAAGGATGCCCAAAAATGTCATGCAGGAATAAAAATTTGTTGGATTTCATACAATCTAGTATCTTAGGCGATGCTCCAGGTAGCTGTTGTTGTTCATGTGGTTAACAACAAAATTAGAAGATGCGAAATGTTCATTTTTTGCAATAAAATGGTGAACTATGATAGCCCACATATGGTAGCATTTAAATAAATATTTTTTCTTATAAAACTCTTATTTAATAAATGTATTTCATAAATTTCATAGGTACAGCTTTTGGAATATAGTGGTTCATGCCCCCATACCTGCCCCCCCTACTCCCATCCTACCTTCAACTCCCTCTCCCATCTCATTCTTAATTAAGATTCATTTTTAATTAACTTTATATACAGAAGATCGACTCTGTACTAAGTAAAGATTTCCACAGTTTGTACCCACACAGACACACAAAGTATAAAGAACTGTTTGAAAGACATTTTACTGTTAATTCTCATAATGCAACTCATTAAGGACAGAGGTCCTACATATGGAGCAAATGCACAGTGATACCTGTTGTTGATTTAACAATTGACACTCTTATTTATGATGTCAGTGATCACCCAAGGCTGTTGTTATGAGCTGCCAAGGCTATGGAAGCCTCTTGAGTCAACAAACTCCATTAGTATTTAGGCAAGAGCATAAGCAAAGTGGAAGTTCTCTCTTCCCCTCAGAGAAAAGTACACCCTTCTTTGATGCCCCCTTCTTTCCACTGGGATCTCACTCACAGAGATCCTTCGTGTAGATAATTTTTTGCCACAGTGTCTTGGCTTTCCATGCATGAAATGCTTTCATGGGCTTTTCAGCCAGATCTGAATGCCTTAAGGACTGAATCTGAGTTTAGAGTTCTATTTAGGGCATTTGTCATTCTATGAGTCGGCTGTGTGAACTGCTTCCCATGCTGGAACATTCCCTCTTTTTTAATTCTATCTATTGTTATTAGCAGACACTTGGTCTTATTTATGTGATCCCTTTGACACTTAATCCTATCTATATAATCAGTTACACACTTAATATGATCACTTTAACATGTAATATGGCATTAGTACCCACAAACTTAATGGAATTTGGAGTCTCATGGAAAATTTTTAGCTTTACCTTTAGGTTTAAGTCTGTGTGAACATGTGCCTAACTGTACATTTCCTCCCTCTCTTATTCCCACTCTTAATTTTTACAGGGATCAATTTTCAATTGGATTTAAACACCTAAGAATACTTCTGTAAAGAGTTCAACCAGTGGTGTTAAGCAGAAAAAGAAAATACTAAAAAGGATAAAAGAGTAAGCTGTTCTTTGACAGCCAGGACAAGGGCTGATCAAGTCAATGTTTCTCATAGTGTCAGTTTTACTTTTACAGGTTTCCCTTTAGGGGCTCAGTGAGTTGTCACAAATAGGGAGAACATGTGATATTTATCCCTTTGGGAGGAATCTGGAAAACATCATACTGAGTGGAGTAAGCCAGTCCCAAAGAAACGAATATCAATGAACTGTTTTCTATAAAAGCGTGTAAGCACTTATATGGAAGTGGCGAGGAACAAGTAATACCTGGAATGTGCAAGAGGCTCCTTTAATTCACGGGGATATACAAGAGGTGGGACTTTCAGCAGAAAGCACATTTTCAATGAAGGAAGGAGGTTGCCACAGAAAAGAGATTCTACATGTAGAGACATCTGTTCATCACAGACTGTGAGGGAAGAGGAATTAATGAGAAGTATGGGGTAGAGATTAGCAAGAGATGAAACATAGCCAATGAGATTTGCATCTTAAATGGTACCAAAAGATATTAAGTATGATAGGTTTTGATGTCATTGATATAATTATCAGCCATGTGATACAAATGATGATATTCCTTTTTATTATAGCTAACTATGAATATGCATTCTTTCTGCTTTATTTCATTGAAATACAACTTAAATGCCACAAAATTCACCATGAGTAAGTGTACTTACTGCACATTTAGTAAATGTACAGATTTATGCAGCCATCATCACAACTCAGGATGAGATGGTTTCCATCATTCAGCTTTCTTTATGCACATTTGCAGCTAATCTCTACTTTTAGACCTAACAGTAGGCAAACACTAATTCCGTTTCTATCTTTATAAATTTGCCTTTTCTGGGAATTCATGTAAATGGTATCTGTCTTCTTTGTTTTTAGTCTTTTTAACTAATCACAACATTTTTGCATATGCACTACAAGGAATTCCCTACAACAAAGTACAAGTATCCCAATTTCTCTACATCCTTGCTAATTCTTGGTATTATGAGTCTTATTTATAATCACCATTCTAGTGGTGCACTGTGGTATTTCATTATTATTTCTTTTATATTTCCTTGAAGATATGCTTATCAAACACTCAAATGTCTTCTCTGGTGAAATGAATAAACAAACATTTTTCTTTTTAAAAGTTTGCCTTTTATCAATTTATCAGAGTATACCACATATTTTGAATAAAATGATTTAAATAAGGTATATCACAGGAAATATTTCAAACCTTTCACATTATCTGACTTGACAGAAATAAATCAATCCTTATAATGATTTATCAGGAGCAAAGATGATCATAAGATGGAACACATACAGCAACCATGAAAAAATGAATTTCCTCCTGGAATTCTTTCAAGGAAGTAGATTTATAGTCCTACACAATCCCAGAAACACAGAGCAAAATGCTAGTTTCAGAGAGTGAGGCTCGAGGGATTAGAGAATGTTGGTCAGAGAACACAAAACACAAAGAACACAAAATGTCAGTTACAAAAGAGAAAGTTCAAAATATCTATAGACATCATGGTGACTATATAGTACACAACAATATATTATATACTTGAAAATTGCTAAGCAAGAGCTAGCACTGTAGCCCAGTAAGTTAGGTCGCCAACTGGAATCCTGTATGCGAATGCTAATTTGGTACCATCTACACGGCTTTTGATTTTACCTTCCTATTGATGTGCTCTCTTGGAACTCAGTAATGATGTATCAAGTATTTGAATCCCTACCCCCATGTGGGAGACTTTAGATAGAGCTCCAGAATCCTAACTTTAGCTTGAGCCAGCCCTAGCCATTGCTGCTATTTGGGGAGTGAACCAGTGGACTGAAGAGCTCTCTCTATCTCTCTGTCTTTCTCTGTCACTCTGGTTTTCAAATAAATAATAAGAAAATTTCTAAGCAAATGAATTTTAAATATTCTCAACATAAAAGAAAGATTAAGTATGTAAGATATACCAGTTAAAAATCTGTTCAACAAGTTAGACATATGTCAAATCATATTGGTATACATAAATGTATTCAATTACTACTTATAAATTAACATCTAAATCAATAAATAATAGTGTACCAGAAGAGGCAAATATTATGCATTTACCATAGTCAAAAATTTACTGAATTAAATTGTTCAATTTATATTTTCAGAGATGCCTAAATAGAAACAAATACTCCTGAAATTTCTCTGCTATTGTTTTTATTGGATGTAGCAAGAATATGAGATCTGCCCTCTATTTTTTAAGTTGACAACAAATTAAACTACATTGCAAAACTGTACAATCTAATTTCTTCCCCTCCAACAGTTATATTACTATGGACACAATTTGCATCTATTCATCTTTTGTATATTTTATCTTTTTAAATTATAGCATCATTAATACTTACACTACAATTAAAAGTAATTTATCCACCACCATTATAATAATAAATACACACACACACAATTACCAGTGTGTGCCATACCTTTGTGCTTTTGTGTTGCTGTATAATTTCCCTTCGTTTCACATTGAATTTTCCTTTAATACTTCTTGTAAAGTAGGTCTAGGGTTGATGTAGTCTCTCCAGTATTATTGTTGTTATTATTATTACCATTATTGTGAGAATCTTTGTATCTCCTTCATTAAACATATATTTTTGCATTTAAAATATTAAAAATAAAATTTTTAATATATATTTTTCCTTTTTTTGAAAGGCAAAGAGCCAGAGAGACATCTTCCATTTGCTGATTTAGTTCTCAGCTGTCTTTAACAACTAGCCCTGGGCCAGGTTCAAGCCAGAAAACTGGAGCTCCATACAGGTCTTCAACATGGGCTGCAGGGATCCCAAATCTTGATTCATTGTTTATTGCTTTCAGAAAAATGGGACTTGAACCAGGCGCTCTGAGTTGTTAGGAAGGCTTTGGCTTCCTTACAAGAATATATGAAGACATAGAAAATAGTTTTTCCTTGCTACATTACTATATCATGGTTCAGTTCACTGTCTTATGAGCATAACCTCAGAAGGATCTATAAAAATTATATATAATATACATAAATTATACATTGAAATTATATAATATCAACAGTTACAATAACTATTCATTATATACCAACCACAATAGAGCAGGAACTGGAAAAATAGACCACAGTTCATAATATTACTATACAAATGATTAGGACAACAAAAGGTAGGACAGTGCAGTTCAATTTTGAATTTTAATAGCTCTGAGCTAATGCTAAACTTTCTTTATTTGTCATCCTTACTCCATTTCATGTCTCTTTTCATGATTTTATTTACTCTTTCAGTATGTGCCATTAAACCAAGATCAATCCCTCTGATATATTTTTCGAAGTGTGCTGTAAAAAATAATTCATAATAGGGGCCTGCACTGTGGTGCATTGGGTTAAAACCCTGGCCTGAAGCACAGGCATCCCTTATGGGCACCGGTTCTGGTCCCGGCTGCTCCTCTTCCGATACAACTCTTTCCTATGGCCTGGGATAGCAATGGAAGATGGCCCAGAGCCTTAGGCCCCTGAACCTACCTGGGAGACCTGGAGAAGGCTCCTGGCTCCTGGCTTCAGTTCAGCGCAGCTCCGCCCGTTGCGGCCATCTGGGGAGTGTACCAGCAGATGGAAGACCTCTCTCTCTGTCTTTACCTCTCTCTATAACTTTGCTTTCAAATAAATAAAATAAATCTTTAAAAAACAATTCATAATAGATTTAAAATAAAATTGTCCAAAAAACATGTCTTCAATTCCATTTTGAAATGTCTTCAATTTAATAGCCCTCTTGGATGAGTCTCACCAACAATAATTTAGAGTCCTACTTCTCTAAACTTACGTCCTTGGAATTTACTCATTATTTTAAAATTTTGGTTTAAAATTTTAATGATGTGCTTATGTGCATTCCACCAGATCTTGGTGGAATGTAACAATAATACTTATATTGACATTGTGCAAATACTTTGCATAGATTATCTCACCTAATTATCATGATATTCCTAACAGAAAGGCTTATTCGCATTTCACACTTTAGACAACTAGATGAATAATTAATAACGTCCAACTTTTAATTGGTAGAAATGGGATTTAAGAATAGTAAAGCAGGGGCCAGCACTGTGACACAGCAGGTTAACACCCTGGCCTGAAGCGCAGGCATTCCATATGGGCACCGGTTCTAGTCCTGGCTGCTCCTCTTCCAATTTAGCTCTCTACTTGGCCTGGGGAAGCAGCAGAAGATGGCCCAAGTGCTCGAGCCCCTGTACCCGTGTGGGAGACCCTGAGGAAGCTCCTGGCTCCTGGCTGTGGATCGGTGCAGCTCTGGACGTTGCGGCCAATTGGGGAATGAACGATCGGATAGTAGACCTATCTCTCTCTCTCTCTCTCTCTCTCTTTGCCCCTCCCCCCTCTGTGTAACTCTGATTTTCAAATAAATAATAAATAAATATTTTTTAAAAAGAATACTAAAGCAAATGCTATAAATCACCAGGTAATAATTTCTACCTAAAGTCATGAATCTCTTCATAAAATTATATTACATCAGTCATCACCCGTCTTTTTCTATGTTTTTAAATCATTTACTTCTTTCTATAGTATATACTAATTTGCAGAGAAAATGTATTCATAGTTGCCGTTTTGTAGAGAGACCACTGCCACCACTGAATTTTGTTTTCAATTCTTTCTGAATTTCAGCATGTTCTCATAAACTCATTAATTCTACTGCTTTGTTAAAATGCTCAAAATCCCATTCCAAAACTTTCTGTGCAATTAAATTACATATTTATGGTTGTGCTCTCAAACACGGCTCTGAGGTTGAATTTGTATTATGTCCTTTTAATAACATATCCAAATGTTTGACTGTACCTGTATTACCTCCCTAGATCAGCTTGTATCTTACAAAATTTGGATCTGTGAGGTATCAACAAACAACCTGAAGCTGGATATTCCCTTGAAGAATCAATAAGAGAGCCACAACCAGCTCTGCTACCCATATTCTGAACTCTTTATTGTAAGCTTAGTGAAGATGCTTCCCAGAAATTATTCAGAGATGTAGGATTGCTTTCTTTCCTTATTGAAATTAAACTTCAATACTTAATTAACCAGGGATGAGGAAAGGCACTGAAGTGATAGTCCTAGACAGAAAGATGGTGCAGAATAGAGTAGCAAGCACAGACTTCACTTGTGGCAAAGATGCATGAGGTTTCGATTGTTTTTATAACAGGTGATAATCAAACTTGACACGTGATCCCGGTATCTCCACCAAGTAAACCCTGCCAAGTAAACAAAAGATTTTGGAATGGTTGAGAGCAGGCAAAATGGAGGAATTCACCCTCTTTATGGAGCTCTCTTGAGCAGGGTCACTCATATATGGGGGAGATTGTCACATTCCAGACTTTTGTTAGAGAGGGTATCAAGAATTACATATAGAAAGGAAAATTCACCTAAAAGAGATGCTTACTGCTTTCTGCACGTATTTTTCCTTTACAAACCCAATGGAAGAGAAAGAAATCCAAAAAGGAGAGGAAATCATGTGGAACAACATGCATGTTACTAGGATCATGAAGCCAATCTGATTTAGACAGAGAGGAACTAGATTGTCCTTGAATTAAACATGAAATTAGAGTACTAAATTTGACCAAACTTGGTTGATGTCTTCACATCTTGAGAGACCACAACATTATAGAATCTGCTGATTAGATGAAGGGACACGTCATGTCACTGAATGTTCAGTACTTGGTTCATGCTGTTTAATAAATAAGTGAAAACAAAAATTGAATTATATTGTTGAAAATAGTGGAAATTAAAAACCTGGCTTTCAATTTTTACCCTTCCGGTATTTTACTTGCCAGTATTGCTCTATGTTGTTGTTAGTTTAGCAGTTTTCAGAGTGTTGTGTTCAGTGTCAGTACTGGCATCACTTGCAAACTTGTTTGAAATGCCTGTTACCAGGCCTCAGCCCAGACACTCTCAATCTGAAATTTGAGACCCTGGCTTGGTTTTTAACAGTTGTCTCAGGGGAGCTAGTGCATTCTGAAGTTTAAGAACCACCATAAAATTTGTTTTCTATATTAATTGTATTGAGGAACAGAGTTACATAGATGTAACTATTTTTTTTTTTATCTACTTCAAAGGTAGAAAAAGGGAGAAAGAAAGAAAGAGGCAGAGACAGAGATAGACAGAGATCTTCCATCAAATGATTCATTCCACGAATGCCTGCAATCAATCAGTCGAATATTGGACCATCAATCTGGTTTCCGTTAAGTGTGACAGAGATCCTAGTACCTGAGCCTTCAACTGCTGTCTATCAAGGTGGACATTAGTTGAAACCAGGAAACTAAGCCAGAACTCAAACTCCAATGTCGAATGTGGGCATCCCAAGTGGCCTTTTATTTTTTCAAATGTTAATGTATTTTTTAAATGTTAATGTATTGATTTTCATTTTTTTAAAGACAGGAAGCTGAGTGGGTGGAAGAAGAAAAAGACAGAGACAGAGACCTGTGCCAAATGTTAGCGCCTAACTTTATTTCTCATGTGTTGTGATGAAAATTTGCAGTTTCAGGTTTCTATGATTTCCTAATGATAATGGTTGATCTGAAATAAATTATTTCAGGTATTTCTTTTTTATTAAGATACTATATGTGTATCCATATTTCAGCATAATACTATTCAGTAATTTAAATTAATACATTAGTTTATTTTCCCAAATAAAATGTTTCATTTCTTAAATTTATATTTATTTTATTAATCAGTGATTATTTGATATATCCATTAATGAGTGGCTTTTTTTAAAAGATTTTTTAAAATATATTTATTTCAGAGGTAGACCTACAGACAGAGAAAGGGAGAGACAGAGAGAATGGTCTTCCATCTGCTGGTTCACTCCCCAGATGGCTCCAGTGGCTGGAGCTGGGCAGATCCAAAGCCAAAAGTCAGTGGCTTCTTCTGGATCTCCCGCATGAGTGCAGGGGCCCAAGCCCTTGGGCCATCTTCCAGTGTTTTCTCAGGCCATCAGCTAAGAGTTGAATCAGAAGAGGAGCAACTGGAACAGGAACCGGGATATTGGAGCCACAGGTGGAGGTTTAACCTACTATGACACAGCACTGTCCTTGAGCTATTCATTTAAAAATGTTTATTTGTATTTGTAAAGGAAAGAGAGAGAGAGAGCGCGCATACACTTGTTCACTCTTCAAGTGCCCACACAGCTGGGGCTAAGCAAGTCCGAAGCCAGGAATAGGAATTTAATCCAAGTTATTCAAGTCTCCCAAATGGGTGGCAGAAATCTAAGCACTTGAGTTACCTGCTGCCTCCCAGGGTGTGCATTAGCAGAAAGCTGGAATTGGAAGCAGAGTTGTGATTGATGGCCAGGTACCCTTGGAAGGGATGTGGGCATCTTAACCACTATGCCAAACACTCACTTACCCCTGATCTATTCTTTCAGTAAGTTATTCTATGAAAATATCATTGTTAAAATCCATTACCTTTAAAATTTAAGCATTCTATACTTTTAGCATAATTCTTAATTCAAAAGAGTAAAATGAAAATATTAACACATTTCCTGATCTTAAATACAACTCAATGTTTCTTTAACATTTCACCATTGATCCATGTTTAGCAAGCTGCTTTTGAAAATTCGCCATAATGCCTTAATTAATTTGGCTTATTAAAATGTGTTGTGTCTATTTTATTCTTTAAAAATATATCTCTAGCCCTGACTGCTACCTAATTTCTTTTACATTTCTTCTCAGCTGTTTTTCTATCCAAAAATATCATCCTTGGAAGTTAAAGCCTGGTAAACTTACAATAACCTGATAGCTTGCTTCACTTACATAATATCAGAGTGAAAAAGAAGATTTCTTTCATGTTATGGTTGTCATACTTTTTTTCTAAAAATAAACATACGCATATGTATGTACACATATGCACACTTTCTAATTGAGCTGTGGTCCAAATAAATTTATCGGCAGCCAAATTAGATTTGCATAAATGCTTACTTGACATCACTCTGTAAGTAAAACATAAATTTCATTGTTTTCAGTTGTTATTTTTATAGGGGCAGCCATTTCACAGAGGTTAAGTACCTGCTTGAGATGCTTATATCCCATATCAGAATTTTTGATTGAAGTCCTGGCTCCATTGATTTTGTTTTTTAAAGATTAATTTATGTACTTAATTGAAAGGCAAAGCAAGAGAGAATATCTGCTAGGTCACTCTCCCTATTCCTTTGCTGGGCTGAGGCTGGTCAGGCTGAATCCAGGAGGCTAGAACTCCATCTTGGACTCCCAAGTAAGTGCCAGTGGCCCAACTATTTGGGCCATACTTGGGCCCCCTTGTGCTGTTTTCTAGGTTCATTAGTAGGGTGCTGGATTGGAAGCAGAGCAGCAGGGACTCAAATCCACGCAGATGTCAGGATTGTGAGTGCTGGTTTAACCTGCTATTGGCACAACATTGGCCTAGCTGGCTCCACTTATTTTTATCCTGCTTCCTGCTAACGCAAATCCTAGGAGATGGCAGATGATGTGTCAACTGCTGTGTCCCTGCCATTCACGTGGGAGACATAGATGAAATTTTGTCTGCTACTCATATCCTGCTACAGCCTGGATGTTGTGGGCATTTGGAGGGTGAACCAGAGGATGGAAGTTCTCTCTCAGTCTTTCTGTGTCTCTGGGACTTTCAAATGAAAAAAAGAAAAACATAAGAAATGAATAAGTAAGTCACATTTTCAAAAATGGTGATTTTTTAAAAAAAATTTACTTCTGTATGCTGTGTTATAAAATGTAAGCCATTGCCACATTGTATTTGGAAAGATATTAGAGAGAAATTAGTGAAAATTTGCACAATATTAACACAAACACAAGTTTATTCTCTTCTGACGAAAAGAATGTTCAGTGCAAAAATATTGTCAATTTCATACTGGCATCCAGAATGTAGCATATGCCCTTATGTGTATAGAATTTTCTGTAACTCCTGCACTTCTGGAATGGATTAATAACAAAAATAACATCCCTATATTTTGCAATACTCTACAGATGTCAGGAATCTTCATAACTGGTAAAAGTACAGTATTAGTTTACCAGACAAAGGGATGCTGAGAACATGTGAGTCTCAAATTTGTGGATTTGAGCCCGCTGAGCACAGCAACAAGTAGTTCATTTTAACAGCCTGAACAAACACCTCTTTCATAGAGGAACACTCTGTCACTATCCCCTTCCCCTCTTCTCTCTTTCTGAAAAATCCCATACATGACATTTGCATTGACTTCATCAGCTTCAAATTGCACCATCATGAATACTAGCACGTATTTTGTATTCTTCCCACCAATAGCCAGGGCAGGAGGCTAATTAGCGTACCACTAATGCTTTAAAGAGTGAGCATAAAAAACAAGCCTCCCAAAAATCTCAACTTCAAAACTGTCAGTTTAATCAGAGGATGAAATGTTTTGACTCAATACAAACTGAACATAAATAGCTAGCTATGTTAAAATTTAGTTTTATACTAAGCTGTGAAATAATATTTTAGATAATTGCTCTTTTTATTTATACAAAGGTAAAAATTTCCTGTGTTTCATATATACAATTTTAAGAGCATAATGATACTTCCTACACTATCCTCACTCCCTCCCCCCAAAATATTTTTAAAAGTGTTCCTTTTTCCGAATAATATGACTGTCTTATGAATTTTAACTTCTGTTTTACTTGAGGTGAAATAATTTACCAAAAGATATTATATAGCAGCATGACATGGTTTTAGTGACAGAGATGAAAATGAAATTCAAAGCTTTTCTTTGCCATATTTAATCCTAGATGTGGACAGGGATACATCTCCTTGGATTTAGACTTGCCATCGTTCTTTGAAAATGACAGAGTTCCAAGCAATAATGAATATTTCTTAAACACAGTAGTGAGTAGCTATAAGTAATATTTCAGTAGAATAAGAATTTGAGAAATGTGTAACTATATAATTCTCATGATTATTTAAAATGGACTTAATATGGCTTAAGTCATATGGACTTAAATTGATTCTGAAACAATATAAGATACTAAGTTTATATATACATACATATGCAATACACAAACATGTACAATTATATAAAACTTTAGTTTCAATTATAAATGAATATAAAATATTATTTATGACTTTTTTCATAAGAATTCAATATATAATATATTATAGAATTTAAGCCTAACCATCAAGTTGGGAAATTAGAATCATGCGACAGTTTGCAAGAATTGCTCAAGGCAAAAGAATACAAATATCCAAATGTCATGCAATTATGCTTAAAATTCTCCATTTATATTTATTTAATAGCTACTATTGACATAAAACCCTCCAGATTGAGATAAATCACTTCTGTTTCTCTTTTGTAGACATAGTAAACAGGTGATTATTGCTACCCATTCAGATTATTATAATAAGGTCAAATATTTCCAATAGCAAAAAATTTGGAGTGCATTTATAATTGAAAACCATTATTAGCAATAGTCTCTGGAAAGTTGCTTTGTGCCTCTTATAATAAGATTTGACCCATGAAGACTTTTATAGTACACCATGAGTATAAGTTAAGTATAAGATTTCAGGCCTTTAGAAGAGATCTTTGCAATAAGAACAAACTATTTTTTTGCTTTACTTTTCATAAATCACTAACAAAACAAAATTTATGAAAAGAATATTCAGTGTTATCTTTATTAAAGATTTTAAAAATACAACATATCCCTTTTAACACAAGAGTAACAAAGAGCATGTCAACAATAATTTTTTTGAAGATTTATTTATTTGTTTGAAAGTCAGAGTTACACAGAGAGAGAAGGAGAGGCAGAGAGAGAGAGAGAAGTCTTCCATTCGCTGGGTCACACCCCCATTGGCCACAACAGCCAGAGCTGAGCCAATCCAAAGGCAGGAGCCAGGAGCTTCTTCCTTGTCTCCCACGTGGATGCAGGGGCCCAAGGACTTGGGCCATCTTCTTCTGCTTTTTCAGGCCATAGCAGAGAGCTGTATGGGAAGTGGAGCAGCTGGGACTGGAACTGATGCCCATATAGGATGACGGCATTGCAGACTGGGGCTTTAACCCACTACACCACAGCATCAGCCCCATCACCAATAATTTTCTATGATGATTACCAAAAAGTAGGTTAAAAATTGGAAAACATTATTGGATATCCTTCAACAAAAATTTGATGAAGATATAACATCAGGCTCGCAAAGAGTAAATTAATGAGTTTATTAATTTAAAAATCATTAATACTTCCTTTTCAGCCATACTACTAAACAAATCAGAGTAGGGTTTTAATTATTCAGTTAAATATGGTCTTAAATTCTTCTGCCTGTGTTGAAAATAGACTGCAGATGATTACATTTCCATAGACTTCACAACATAAGCTTCTTTTGGTTTAGAAATAAGAATGTGAAGGTTGCCAAGTATAAAGTTTATAACTGCTGTTATTTTGGATTATATAGTTATGAAAATCCAAATGTTTTACAAGTTACAAAGTATTCTTTTTTTGCTCACTTATAACTCAAAAATCACTAAAGTCATTCTGTTAAACGTGCCAAGAGCCAAGCTTCTTGCCATATGCCTGCATATTCTTATTAAATCACTGCTATTCACGTGCACATTCTCACACACATACAAACAAGGATGCCAGAGATTAAAAATACATTTTATGTGTTTTACGGAAGTTTCAGTGAGACTATGACCTCATTTGAACGCAGCATGTGGCCTATATCTAGTGTTATTTTTAAGCCACCCTTAAAATCTTCTTGCATGTGTATTTCACTTCACCTTTTTGTATTCCCCACAGTATTTCAATGTGCTCTCATACTGGAGTGATTGAAAAAGAGTGACTAAAATAATCTAACAAATACATAATATAATTGTTTTGAAAATTTTATTTACCATGTACAATCTTGATGTCAATGAGTTAATAACATGAAACAATTGAAAGAATTATATGGCATGCAGGAATCATTGAAAAAATGTTACTAATAATATAATAACAATGAAATGGTTATGGTGTTATTAAAATACATGCATAAACAGTTCCTAATTAGCAGCTCTTAATTGATGTCTTAAGTTCCTAAAATAACTAAACTCTATCAACAAATTCTTCATGTTATTTTTCCACTGTGATATCTAATAGTTCAAAAAAAAAATCAGTCCTGAGGTCATGATTTTCCAAAGTTAAATATTTTCTGTTTGTTGTTACCACATTAAATATCTTCTTACAGTCTCAGGCACTGTTTCTAGATCTTTGCAGACAGTAGAGACAAGGATTGTATTCTCCTTTGAGACATGGACCAAGAAGGAAATTTCTAATTTAGATATTCTGAAGTATTTAAAGACTACATCATTCATGCCAAAAAATAATTTACAAACTGTTTCTATATGTGTATGTGATGAGAAAAGAGGAGTGAATGGAAAAAGACAGGAGGACTGTGCTTCTCTGTCTCAAATGTCCCTAAATTTTGCTCTAGGACAAGATTGAAATGCTTTAAAGTATATGATGCCTTCTCAGGCTACTCTCGGTATACCACTGTATCCTAATATTTTTCCGACCTCCTAATCTACATCATCACTTCAAGATGTTTCCTTCAAGAATGAGATTTGCAGCTTGCCCCTTCATCTTCCTAATTTAATATATTCCTTCTTTAAATAGTGACACTGTCTTGAAATTATTAATGTCTTTTTCTAATTCAGTAGATTGTGAGAAACTTTAGCTTTCCTTTAATTCTTATCAAAAGGACTTACTGTTTCCTTAATATTTGAATAAATGAGAAAGTTATATTCTAACCCAAAACATATTGAAATCTGTAAAATGCACCCAGTGGGACTGCCATTCACTTGCCTTGTAATGAAATTAGATTACATCAGTGGCTCTCAGCCCTGGATAAAGGAAAAGATGTACTTTGATGGAAGGATCCCCTACTAACAATTAACTAGTGATAGAGAAAACTGTGAACTGATGAATGTTGAAAGCCCCTCCAGTGACTCTAATGAGCAGGAAGTACAGAGTCACAAGTGTAGAGATGCTCATGTGCCTACCTGCATGCATTTGCATATATAGGCCCAAGGAATCAGTGAGATGAGTGTTCGTGAACTTGAGTATCATATGAATAATATGGATCTATTTCTTGTGCTCTGTTCTGTTGCACAATAACATTACATATTTTTCCAGATTCCAGAACTTGATCTTGATTATCTGTCACTCATGATCAGATCTGAATCTTCTTTTGTGACTTAACTGTGCATTCTATTTCTTTTTACAATTTTTTTTTTCCCAAATGCATATCTAAACTCTGTGTGAACAAGTCATGTTGTGCTTCTTCTGTGACTGGGAAAATCTATTTGTATTCATGGATTGTTCTCATTCTTATAATTTTCCTCATTGGACTGATTAAATATCAGCTTCCTTAAGGTTTGTCCTGATCCTTCCACATGTAATGAATCTGCTTTCTTCTATCTGATAGACTTTCAAGTGTTTGAGGGTGGTCATCTTGCTTACTTTTTCAAATTCTATTTCTAAATTCCTCTTATAATTTGTTATTTAGTTTTTTGCATTATTTTGATTTGTTTAATTCCAATTAAAAGATAGTACTAGAATTACAAGATTTTCACAGATAAGCATCCTTATTGCTATCCTAATTAATTTTTCTGTCCTTAAATATTGAAAGCATTATCTATTGTTGTAGATGGATAAGGAACAAGCAAACATTAAAACAAAATGAGACATGTTTGAGTTGAATGTTTTCTTGGTACATCAAAGTTACCCCTGCCTCTCTCCACTTATAATGTGGTTTTATTATTGTGTTTTTGGGTCTAAACAGAAGCTCCCTCTATCATGAATAGATTGCAGGCTGTTTATTTCATCAGGGCTTTGTAGAATCTAGTAGTGTTATTATAGTATGAAAGACATGTTATTGAGAAACCTAGAGGCATTGATATCTTCCAGAATGTCATTAGGACAACCGTGATTTTTCATCTAGAAGAATATGAAACTTCACTGGTGCAGAGTGGTTCAAGGCTTCCATACATCTTCTTAAAAACAGTGCACTAACTGATTAATTAAGATTTTTTTAAAATAGCAATATCCAGTGCATGAAAGTTCATAATCATAGCACAGCTTTCTTTTTAGTTTCCAACAAGACTTTCCCTGTTAAGGTGTGTTTTCTAGACAACAATCTTCCCTCACTTACTTACTTCCTTTCCATTTATATATATATATATATATATATATATATATATATATAAATGTGTGTGTGTGTGTGTATATTCATATAAATGTGACTATGTGGCTAAACACTGCCATTCTAAAACCCCATGCCCTTAAATGATCCTATCTAATCTTGGTGTTTTACTGTTTTACAAAATAACAATTTATCAGGAGGATCATACTGTATCATTAACTGGCTATTTCTGCAAATGCCACTATAAACCTCTATAGGATTAGGTGACTCCACATGGTTCTCTCAGGTCGTGAACATGGTAAGTCAGACTGTACTAAAACCCAACCAGTGAGTCTTCCCATTTTAGATTTTACCAGGAGGAAAACATGAAAGTGAAAATATTATGAAATGGAAAGCAAAGATGGAATCTAATAACATTTATGACAGGACAAAAAATTTCAGACAATTGGCAGGACATTTGAAGTGAGTTCACAAACTTTCTTTCAGATATTCAGGAAAGTGTTAACATCCTTTCTCAAAAATAAAATGAAACAAAATAAACTTATGGGCTACATAAAGCAGGCAATAAATGTTATCTATATTAACTGCATATGTTTATTTATCTTCTTTGTGAAACAATTAATATGTAAATGCTTAGTATGCTTAGTATTTTTTTAGATTTTTATTCATCCTCTGTATATAAACACATCTACTAAATATATTATTCATTAATATATAATAAGATGCACCATATAAATTCCTAATGAATAATGCATTGTTAGTTCCCTGTTTCATCTACTTAATTTATATTTTTAAATCTGGGATCACTCCTAGGAGATAAACAGGAACATTCCTATGATTGTTATTGATGACATGACATATATTGCATATATTTAATACTTATGTCTATAAAAACAGTCTCCTCATAATACAGAGCCATACCCCAATATCCATCAGATATTAGCTCAGACCTCAAGCAGAAACCAAACTCTTCACATGATCAAGCAAGTTCCATACAAAAAATGGCAAAGTATTCGCAAATAACTTATGCATATCTTCCTGTGTATAGCTAAGACAATATAAATACTATTTAAAGAGCTGTCATAATATATTGTATAGGAAACAATGACAAAGAAAAAAGTCAGATGGTGTAGATGTGATTTTTTGCTAATATTTTCAATTTCTGATCAGTTCAATATCCAGATAAGAGTCTCACTGCCTTTTATGCCCAGCTGTTCTGATCAAGAGTCCTTATGTTGGCATTCAGTTCTCAAAATTAACCATATAAAATCGCAATTAATTCATGTATAACATATGCATAGACTGGTACCTATCTTACAGAAGCCTGAGGGTGAATGAATATGATAGGTAAAGACATAATGCATGGTAAGATAAACAGCTAGTTAATATTAACTTATTATTAGACACCAATCCCACTATATAATATTTATGCATGAATAATGACCTATTTTGTGCAAGTTTCAAATTTGAATCCAATGCCTATTTGGCTCTTATCATGTTGATATATCAATTTAAATATTTCTGAAACATTCATTGCATTTTATAGTACGTTTTTTACAGAAAGCACATGTGAGAGGTAAACATTTTGAATCCTTGTATTTTCAGAGGTTTTTTTTTTTTTATGAGTTGCACAGAGTTGTTTTTTTTTAACTTTTATTTAATGAATATAAATTTCCAAAGTACAGCTTATGGGTTACAATGGCTTCCCCCCCATAACGTCCCTCCTACCCGCAACCATCCCCTTATCCACTCCCTCTCCCCTTCCATTCACATCAAGATTCATTTTTGATTCTCTTTATATACAGAAGATCAGTTTAGCATACATTAAGTAAAGATTTCAACAGTTTGCTCCCACACAGAAACATAAAGTGAAAAATACTGTTTGAGTACTAGTTATAGCATTAAATCTCAATGTACAGCACACTAAGGACAAAGATCCTACATGAGGAGTAAGTGCACAGTGACTCCTGTTGTTGACTTTACCAATTGACACTCCTGACTATGGCATCAGTAATCACCCTAGGCTCTTGTCATGAGCTGCCAAGGCTATGGAAGACCCCTGAGTTCACTGACTCTGATCATATTTAGACAAGGCCAGGGTCAAAGTGGAAGTTCTCTCCTCCCTTCAGAGAAAGGTACCTCCTTCTTTGATGACCTGTTCTTTCTACTGGGATCACACTCGTGGAGATCTTTCATTTAGGTTTTTTTTTTTTTTTTTTTTTTTTTTTTTTTTTTTTTTTTTTTTTTTTCCCTAGAATATCTCAGTTTCCATGCCTGAAATACACTCATGGGCTTTTCAGCCATATCTGAATGCCTTAAGGGTTGATTCTGAGGCCAGAGTGCTGTTTAGGACATCTGCCATTCTATGGATCTGCTGTGTATCTCACTTTCCATTTTGGATCATTCTCTCCCTTTTTATTCTATCAGCTAGTATTTGCAGACACTATTCTTGTTTATGTGATCCCTTTGGTTTCTTTGGAAAACATCATGCTGAGTGAATTAAGCCAGTACCAAAGGGACAAATATCATATGTTCTCCTGATCAGCGACAAACAGTTACTTGATCAGCCCTCACCCTGACTTTGATGAGCAACTTGATATGTTAGCCCTCTTAGTATTTTTTTTGTTTGTTCTACTTAATGCTTTTGGTTGAATACTGTAATCAATACACAAGTCTTCTTAAGTGCTGAAACTCAACTGAAAAGTGATCACTGTTAAATGGAAGAGTGGGAATAAGAGAGGGAAGAGATGTGCAATTCGGGACATGCTCAAGTTGACTTACCTCAAACAGTAGAGTTAGAAACATACCAGGGGATTCCAATTCAATCCCATCAAGGTGGCATGTACCAATGCCATCTCACTAGTCCCAGTGATCAATTTCTGTTCACAATTGATCATAATGATAGGACAGAGGTTTTTTTTTTTTTTTTTATACTCTCATTTTGAAAATTTGCTTGGTTTGGATATAGAATTATATATCTTGAAAATGTTTTTCATTCAAATACATTGAAAATATTTTCTGTATAATCCAATCTTGTTAATAAAAAGGTTGAGAACACATTCATTTGTGTTCCTTTGTAGGCAAGTTGTCTACTCTCCTAAAACTTTTGTATTTTCCTTGTATCCTCATAAAATGTTGCTGTTTTTTGTTCATTTTCCACTTATTCACTATGAACAGACCATATAAATGTACAGAATATGTATTTCTTTAACTCTGAGGAATTATCTTTTAATATTCTAGATTTATTTCAGTGGCTTCAAGAGACTTTATTTCAATGTAGTCTGTAGTATGGCGATGTATTTTTTTTTCATAAATAACATTTTGTGCTGAAGAAAAGATACACATCTATGATCACATATTCTTATTGTTAAGTCTCCTACTCATTATTTATTTTATTTTTTGCTTGTTATTTATAGATTTTAGTGTTTTAGGAGTTGATTGTGGGTTTTGTACTCATAAATTAGTTAATTGAATAGTATGTTTCCAATTCATAATTTTATTTAAACATGTCTGAGATTTAAAATACATTAATGAAAGCATCAGCAATGTGGCATGGTTGATACAAAGAATACTGAATTTTGAAAGAAATTTTTCTTAGAAAAGTTTTACTTTACAAAAACTGAGCAGAAATCAGAGAAACATGTATCCCCTCATTTTACCTCCAGTTTTCACTGTTAATAATATCTTGTGTTAGTGTAGAGTGTTTGTTATGATGGCTTGGCCAATATCATTCCATTATTATGAACTGAAGCCCATAGTTTAGAGTTTATGCTTTGTGATGAAACTTCTATTGGTTTTGACAAATGTATAATGAAATTTTTCCATCATTATAGTAGCTTAAGGAATGATTTTATTGTTCTAAAATTTTTCTTTGCTGCACCTATGTTTCCCTTCCCCCACCCCAATGTTAAAAACTTTGATCTTTTTACTATCTCTGTAGTTTTGTCTTTTTCAGAATGTCATATAAATGAAATCAAGCCACATGTAACTGTTTCTTATTTCATATATTTCCCTTATCAAAACATATTTATTATTCCTCCATGTCCTTTGTTTTTGTCTTGATAGCTCATTTCTTTTCAGCTTGAAATAATATTTCCATTGTGTGGACAAATAAGACTACCTCTGTTTATACATTCATCCAATGAATGATGTCATGGTTGCGTCCAGATTTTGACAATTATGAAATCTTAAGTAGACATTTATGCACAACATATTTTTCTACAGACATAGTACCCATTTGGGCAGATACTAACAAATGCGATTGTTGCATCAAATGGTAAGACTGCTCAGCTTTCTGAGTTTAGCAAATTTTTTAAAGGGGATATGTAGATTTGCATTATCACAATGAATCAGAGTCCCTGTTGCTTCATGGCCTTGTTAGCCTTTGTTATTGTAGATTCGCATTTTAGAAATTTTAATGGGCTGTATTGATACAACATTGTTTAATTTCCTATCTTATAATGACATATGACATGGAGTTTATTTTCATATGCTTATTTGCCAACTCTATACATTATTTGATGAGAATTTTGGTTGATTTTGTTACCTATTTTTTCTGTGTCTTTATTTTCTTATTATTTAGCTCTACTATTTTTGGATGATTTGCATATAAGTCTCTTATCAAATAGACTTAAAATGTCATGTTTTACACTAATGCAGATTTGAGGCATATTTTGAGTTAACATATTTCAAAGGTTTAAAGTCAGCGTCTATAACCATTGTTTTGTTTTTTTTTTTTTTTTTTTTTTGCATGTGGGTCTTCAGTTTTCCCAGGATCATTTAAAAAAATGAACAATAAAAACCTGTCCTTTCCTCATGAGATTGTTTTCTCCTGTGCCAAATATCAGTACCTATATTTGTGCAGAAAGATAGCCTTTTAAGAACAGATTATAGGAGCTGGCGCTGTGGAGTGTTGGATTAAGCCACTGCCTGCAGTGCCAGCATCCCATATGGGTGCCAGTTTGAGTCCCGACTGCTCCACTTCTGACCCAGCTCTCTATTATGGCCTGGAAAAGTAGTAGAAGATGACCCAAGTCCTTGGATCCCTGCACCTGTATGTGAGACACAGAAGAAGCTCCTGACTCCTGGCTTCGGATCGGCACAGCTCTGGCCATAGCGGCCATCTGGGGAGTGAACCAGCAGATGGAACACCTCTCTCTCTCTCCCTCCCTGTTTCCCTCCCTCTCTCTGTCTCTTCCTCTCTGTCTCTCTCTGTGTAACTCTGACTTTCAAATAAATAAAAATAAGTAAATCTTAAAAAAAGAACAGATTACAACAACTTAAATAATAATCTAATTGCCAGGTTATATACTAAACTAATTTATGTTTAAAAGCAATAAAATCATAACCTTGGTTTTTATTTTCTTTCAGACAGAAACTACTTGTATCTTTACTTGATAAAGTACATCCATAATTTACCATGTAACCTCAGAGTCTGGGTCAGAATTCATAACAAGTGCATTTCAAACAAGACCACTAACTACACAGGTCTGATCTCAAATGTCACATCTTTGTAGAGGCCTTTCATGACAACATCACTGAAATATTCATCCCAATAGCATTTTCTAATAAGTTTTTATTTCCTTTTTCATATTCTTAGTCCTTGTAGCTTTTATAAGCAAATAATAAGTATAAAATATATAGTCTTTCAAAGTTAAGTGGGCTATGTGACTCTGACTAGAGGTATTTATTAATCCCAGACAATGTAATAGAAAGTCCATGTGCAAACTTCTGCCTTCACCATGCCTTGTGCCAAGTATGAGAAGGCTTTGTTTTGAGAAAGTGGGAGAATACTGAGATCTGAGCAGCTGAGATGACTTATTTGCCACCCAGAGGCTTGAAACTATAGTCTAGATAAATGCTTTACCCCACAGAAGAAATAGTGGAACAAAGAAATGAACTTTTGTTCACATGAGACTTCGGTGCTTTTTTTTTTTTTTTTTGGTACAACAAAAGCTATTTTGACTAATGCAGTATGTACATATTCATATAATTGATATTTATTGTAGATGATGATGGATAAGTAAAAAATGATTTTACTCCAAGAACAATCCTATATGATGGAAAATAATTCCAATGCAAAAGAGAAATTAGTTTATTGGATCCAGTCAGTCTTTTAGATAATTGTGTAAGATTTCAGTTTTATTGTATGTATATGCCTCATATGTCAATGGAGCCCGTGTATTTAATAATTTTTAAGTAAACACAAAATTTAATCTAGTAGAAATAGTCCCTGAGTTTCCCCAAAATTTCCAGATATAGCTTAAGAAGCAATTGTGAGGTAAAGAGCAAAGATCTTAGTCATATCCAACAACCAACAAAATCAATCTTCATTATCTGTTCACATGTTTTATCTTCTTAAACTCAAATTTGACCTTCACTCTATTTTTAAAGGACATTTTATTTATTTATTTACTTATTTATTTATTTATTTATTTGAAAGTCAGAGTTCAGAGAGAGACGAAGTGACAATGAGATCTTCCATCTACTGGTTAACTCCCCAGTTGGCTGCAAATGGCCAGGGCTAGATCAGGTTAAAGCCAGGAGCCAGATGTTGCATCAAGGATCCCTAATTGGTGGCAGGGACCCAGACATTTGTGCCATTTTCCGTTGCTTTTCCTAAGCAATTAGCATGATTCTGGATCAGAAATGGAGTAGTTGGGGCATGAACCAATGCCCATAAGGGATGTTGGTGTCACAGGAAGTGGCTATACTTACTATGCCACAATGCCATTCCCTTGACCCTCATTTATGTCTTTCCCTGTTTAGACCTCATTAATGGGCTTCCCTGTTATGCTATACGTTGTATGACATAGGAAATTTATAAACAACATTACTCATGTGTCATGTTCACTGTCTTTGTTTAAACATAAATTACAGTGGTTGGTAGCAATGAGATATTGAACTTGAGCACTTTTTTGATTGTTTCCAATGTTGATCACAATGTTACTACATTAATGGAACCAGAGTTATCACTAAGGTTTTGTATAGAATACAATCACAAGTGCATTTCAGTAGCATTCAGCATAAAGGCATTAGCTACTTTAATTAATTAGTATAATTTCTTTTCCTATTTCCTTCCATCAGTTGGCATCAACTTTCTTTGGATTTTTTTTTATCTTTTTACTATCTGTATGAATCTTCAGTCTGATTGAACAACAGGATTAATTTCCATTTTTCTGACGAGACTCTGACAGACACAGTGACAACATACTTGACATATTACTAAAATGAAACAGTAAGAAAATTAATAATTTTTCCAAAATTCATTTTGCCATATAGAAAGCAAATGTAATGCAGTGCACAGAATACAATGTACTTTTTTCATTTTCCATACACTGATTCTTTTAATAATCTGAACTGTCTTGTTGAAGACAAGGCAAATGTTGAAAATCTGAAGTAATCATAGGTCTCTGGGTAATTTGAAATAGCTGTCTGAAATTTCATGCCCTAAAATACATGCATTTAACTCAGTTGGACTCATCTTGGCATTTTATTTTATACACAATTCTGGAAATCTCTTTTATCTCGTTGTGCAGCCCAAAGTAACCTACCTTGAAAAAATACTTTCATGTGGAGGAGTTAGAATGACTTTTTTTTTAAGTTTTATTTATTTATTTAATTTATTTGAAAGGCAGATATATATATATATAAGATATATATCATATATATATATATATATGAGAGAGAGAGAGAGAATCTTCCATTTGCTGATTCACTTCTCAAATGGCCACAATGCACAATGACAGGGGCTGGGTCAGGCCCAAAGCCAGGAGCTTTCAGGTCTCCTATGTGGATGCAGGGACCCAAGCACTTGGGCCATCCTCCACTGCTTTCCCAGGCACATTAACAGGGATCTGGATTGGAAGTGGAACACCAGGACTTGAACTTGAGTCAATGTGGTATGCTTTAATTGTAGTCAGTGGCTTAACCTGCTATACCACAATGCTAGCCCCTAGAAGCATAGTGACAAAAAAAAAAAAAAAAAAAAAAAACAAGAATACTAATTGAAAACAGAGAGGAAAATGAAATGATCAAAAGGAAGTAGGAATTCATAATGTTTAATCACATAGTATAAAATGCTTAGAGACCTATATATTTACCCATCTCAGAAAGGCACCAAATGTTTAAGTTAGTCAGTTTTCCATTGCTATAGAGTTATGAAGAAAATATACTTTATTTACATTTTAATTAGAAAAAGGAGTATAGAGTTGCTGTGAAAAAGACACATAACAAATAACAAGAATAAAAACATGTAAAGGATTCTAAAACCTAAATGAGATTGTATGTTTATAAGTTTTGATGAAATCTTTGGCCGATTTCAATATTTGCCGATTCTCTCAGCATAATTTTAAATGTTGCCTTCTTTCACATTTGAATTATTCTGTTTTTTCAATGTTATGTTATTACCCTGTCTATTGGTATCATATGTGTCATAATATTGCTGTAAATGATGCATTTTTTTGCTGTTCAATAGCCAGCACAATCCTTACCTATAGTGTTAGTGGAAGAGATTCTGAGTCATTATCAGTTTCTGTACATGCCACTTTCTCCGGAAATGCCAGTGTAGATAACATGTGACTCTTTTTTGTTGGATAATTTGCAATTTTACTGTGCATACTCAAATACAACATATTTTAAATGGATTTAACAGTACATAACTTCACAACTACATAATTGTGATCATTTTCTTTTTTCTTCTACCACAATTAACTTATCTGCTAATTGTAGAACAGTGTAGAAAAGACATAACTTATTAAGAAAGCTCATTGAGGGAAATTTAGATAGTATTTTTTTCCAAAGAAACTTAGTTCTCTTTCAAAAAAAATTGAAGTCTCATTTTAAATAGCTGCATATGAAATGATGGAAACTTGTCCTTTAATTTAGCTTTTTAACTTGCTTTTCTACATCCTTGTGATCATCAATCAAACACCCAGTCTATATTTTCCTTTTTTTGTATATGTAGATTTATTTATTTGAATGTCAGGGTTATAGAGAGATAGAGGGAGGGACAGAGAGAGTGATCTTTCAACTGCTGGTTCACACCCTCCAAATGGCTGCAACATCCAGATCTGGAAGGCAGAAGCCAAAAGCCAGGAGCTTTGTCCAGGTCTACTACGTGGGTGGCAGGAGCCCAAACACTTGGGCCATCTTCCACTGCTTTATCCATGCCATTTGTGAGGAGCTGTATGAGAAATAGAGCAGCTGGGATATGAATGGGTGCCCATATGGGATGCCAGTGTCACAGACAGCAGCTTTACTGGCTATACCACAATGCTGGGCCATATATTTTCTAATCTGTTTTTCTTGTTTGCTTCTTGCTGTTCACCCTTTTGCCTGCACAATGTGAACTTTAAGTGTTCTTGTTCTTTCATCTCATTATCTGTATTTCCTCCCTCTCTTATAATTATAACAAGAGATTTGTTTATTTAAAAGGAACAGTAAGAAACTGAATGAGAGAGAGGGAGAGAGAGAGAGAATTGGAGAGAAAGTGAGAAAGAGAAAAACAGAGACCTTGCATCCATTGGTTCAATCCCCAAATGGCCACTGACCAGATCTGGGCCAGGCAGAAGCCAGGCACCAGGAAATCCATCCTCGTCTCCCACATGGGTGACAGGGCTCTAATCCTTGGGTCGTTTTCTGCTGCCTTCTCAAGTGAACCAGCAGGAATCTGGATTGGAAGTAGATGTGCCAGGTCTGTACCCAGTATGGTAGTCCTATGTGGGATGTTGGTATTGCAAATGGAAGCTTAAAACACACTGCATTGCAACAGTAGCTTCTTCTTCCTTTCAAGAGGTTTTCTTTCCTTTTCTTTGAAACATAGTGGTCTTAATTGATACTTGTCTACTCATTACTGCAGCCTCAGTTACATATTAGGATGAACCTTTGTAACCTAAAATTAGAGTCCAACTGTAGGGAATTGGAGGAGCAACCTTTATTCCTCATGAAATTTGTCTGAGAGCTAAACTTGCACTTCCAGAAAAAAAAAGCAATTAATAATAATTTTATGTAGCAAAGCAGATAACAACTAGAATAAAGTCATACACACTGACAGTGGTAATTCTTAAGTCCTGGAAACTGAGAGCTGTTTATCCATCACATGAACGTTGCAAGCAGGGAGGGGTAAGGAAAGGTGTAAGGAGAAGAGCAGAGACAGCCATGCCCACATTTACACATGGAACAGATCTTGGACTGCAAGCTGCCACGGAGCATGACTCACAATTCTTCTTTGTCATGTTATGCTTACAGCTCTATTCACAGATGAAATGAGGGCAAGCAACCCAACATGCAATTTCCCCTATTTAGACAGCAGATTTTGTTCAGGTTCTTACTGTCCTGAATTACCAGCAGAAAGAGAATGCATGAATTACAAGCATTTCCTGTGATGGGTCAGTATCACCACTGAATAATAGTTTTCTCTGAGATGAATGTACAAGTTCACAGTGGCCCATCCCATTAACTGACTCCCATCTAAACACTGGAAATGACCATAATCAAAATCACAGTGGAAGAGAGGTACTCCATCTTCCTAACATTTCTTAATAGTCTGGGTGAGAAAAGTTAGCATGATTTTAATTCACATTCATTGCTGAAATAATGAAAGAAAAACAACTTCCTAAGTGAAAATGATAATGTGAAAGGAAGAATATCTTAGAAGAAAACTATACTTTTCTAGAAGGTCTTAGGAGAAGTAGGAAGAAACTTGGGGGCTCTCAGGCCTACACAGTGTTCTGACCTTGCACGGGGTCTAAACACATGTGTTTTTTTAGGGGCAAATGTGTCTAGGGAGATCATTCCAATTAGGTGCAATAGGAACAGAAATGTCATCTGTCAGTTTCCAGAAACTTTCCTGAAGATAGAACTGGCCCATACAGTTTGTTTGTCCTCTACATGTTATTGATTGGAAACTTTATACTCCACTTTTTTGAATAAGACTTTTTTCAAATAAAACATTAAAGTGAAGCCCTGGAATGATAGAGTTCTGAACAGGAGAGCCCATGGTTGTCAGGGGAATCCATGGAACAGGGCCATTTATCTCAGAACAGTAATTATGTAAGACAGAAAAAAAGGTATACATTAAGATACCTGTTTGCAGCCAAATATAGTTTTTTTTTTAACATTTATTTATTTATTTGAAAAACACACACATACACACACAGAGAGAGAGAGAGAGAGAGAGACAGAGAGAGAGAAACTTTTCATTTGTGGTTCATTCCCCAAATGACCATAAAAACTGAAGCTGAGCCAGGCTGAAGCCAGGAGACAGCAGCTCCATCCTGGTATTCTACATGAGTGACAGCAACTCCAGTCCTTGAGCCACCAACCCTGCTTCCAGCAGGATGCTGGATCAGAAGCTGGATAGCTGGACTCAATCCAGCTGTAATATGTGATGTGACTCTCTCAGGCAGCTGCTCAACTTGCTGTGCTCCAATGCCCACCATTCAGATATAGTTTTTTGAGATATTATTTAAATATTGAAAAGATAGTGGCAGGCACTGTGGCATAGTGAGTAAAGCCGCTGCCTGCAGCATTGACATCCTATATGGGTGCCGATTGGAGACCTGACTGCTCAACTATAGATCCAGCTCCCTGAAAATCGCTTGGAAGAGCAGCAGAGGACAGCTCAAGTGTTTGGGCTGCCTCACCCATGTGGGAGGCCTGGAAGAAGCTTCTGGCTTTTGGCTTCTGCTGGGTCCAGCCCTGGCCATTGCAGCCATCTGGGGAGCAAATCAGTGGATAGAAGATATCATTCTCTCTCTCTGTCCCTGACTTTCAAATAAACACATAAATATTTTTCAAAAATTTGAAAAGATAAGTCAAGGTGAAGTGAATATTCAATAAAGAGGCTTTATTTAATACACTTTCAGCTAAAAGGAGTAGAAAATTCAACTCAAATTGATTTGAATAATACTAATATATGTTGAGTCACATAACAGGAAGGCTACAGTTACCACCGCCCTCAGCGTTTCTTGATTTAATCATTCTTTCCAGTTAACACTTGGTCATTCCTTGGCAAGCCTGATTGGTTGAGGATGATTGCTGGGAGGGAAGGAGGGCATTTTATTGAAAAGCTTTTCCAGGAAGTAAGTGGTTAAGTATTAATGGATTGAATTGCACTCAGTCCTTTCACTGTGGATACATCACAGGCAATTGCAATTGATTTAGCTCCGGTTTCCTGCAGCAATACATTGCAAGGGGGCTGAGATAACCATTGGAGTAGTAGACTATTCAGAGCTCTCTTCACCAGCTACCCACATTAAAAGGAGGAGGAAGCAGTTGGATGTGATACAGGGTAAGAAGTGAATTTCCATGCAGTCAAGTAACAGTATCTTCTATTTTCTGGAACTTTAACAACCCAACATGAATACCTTCTACTCTGCTTTTTTTTTTTAAGATTTATTTATTTATTTGAAAGCCAGAGTTACACAGAGAGAGAAGAACAGGCAGAGAGAGAGAGAGAGAAAAAAAGAGAGAGGTCTTCCATCCTCTGGCTAACTCCCCAAGTGGTGGCAATGGCTGGAACTGCACCGATCTGAAGCCAAGAGCCAGGAGCTTATTCTGGGTCTCTCACTTGGGTACAGAGGCCCAAGAACTTGGGCCATCTTCTACTGCTTACCCAGGCCATAGCATAGTCGGATTGGAAGTGGAGCAGCTGGGACTCGAACCAGTACCCATACAGGATACCAGCACTGCAGGTGGCAGCTTACCCTCTAGGCCACAGCACCAGCCCCCTTCTCTTTTATATGCAATTTCAGAAATATCTTCAGGAGACAAATGAATCTTATTCAGTTTTGTCTGAAACTTCATGATCAGGATATCCACACAATATGTCTTTCTCTTCATCAGATAGAGTTAATTTTTCTCACTTGGCAATTAGAAAGACAAATAGCTAGATGGGTGATAGAGTACCCAGCCCCAAGGCACACATATAAATACAGAGAAATAGTAAAGATAAAATGAAGATTCTCATTTGTGAAGGTTTGAGTAGGAAAGTTGATCTACTTGTTCACTTTTAAGTTGGAGAGGAAAATTGAAGACTTTGGCCTGGTTGTGGAGTTCTATTTAGGAAGAATCCCATTGCTCATTGTCCTGCCAGGGTACATATGAGATTGATCTTATTATGGTTTTGCACCAAGTTTCAAACTTCACATCAAATCTCTTGTCTGTAAGGTAATCAAATAATATCTCCAAAAAAAAAGGCAAAGCACTATATTACTAAGTTACATCAGTATGATTAGTTATCATAGGACTAATGCACAACTGACCTAGAAACATCATTTTTCTAGAGAAATTATTTATTATCTTTACAAGTCAGGAAATAATCACATTTTTGTTATGTAAATTACAGAATACTTACATTTAATGAGAATGAATTTTGAAAAGTATAGGTTTGACATTGCTTATACATTTTTCTTGATATTATTTTATATATATACTCTTATGTGCATTGTCTACATTACCGGAAATCAAAGTTCCCCAGCTCATCCCTTTATATTTGACTTACTAAAGAAAGAAAAAGTATTCAAGAAAAGGAGAGAGATTTTTCTTTATAGATTTTTAAAAACTTTAGCTTCAAGTCCATTTTTATTTAAACATTCTTTGGGCTACAGTGATCCCTAATACAAAGATTTCAAATCATTTGATGTGAAAAGTTATACCTGGCAGGTAAGTCTTATTTCGGCTCTGTTATTTTCTACATTTGAGTATTTGATAGGACCAATCTTGTTGATTGATATGTGGTAAAAAGCGACTGCTGTGAAAACTGCTTCATAGCAATATGTTGCTGATGAAAATGATGCAGTTTAAGATTTTTAAATAAAGTTAGAATACGTTTAGTATAAGGAGATACATGAATTTCTGGGAGAATGAGACTGTGACTTCTATTTGTGCTGGTACTCTTTAATGGTTAAGCTCAATTACAAATATCATTAACATTTTCTGTCAAAAGAGAAAAACGAGGCTTAAAAGTGCCAAGAAAAGGTTTCTTTCTTTTTCCTTGTTTGTCGTTACATTATAAATGAAACTGGGGAAGTGTCTGACCATTCTGTGATACTTCGTGTTGTAGTTTAAATTAGATCTAGTTCTTAGGTACTATCAAATCAGCAGCACAGTAAAAAATCTCAGTGGAACTAAACCAAAACAGATGTAAAATGCTACCAGACAAGTTTCAGGCCCTAACTGCTTGCTGCTTGGACAGTCAATTCACCAGTGATGAGAGCTGATAAGAGGGAAGGTTTTATGGAGAATCCAGCAGTCTTGGGGAAAGCTAGATCTCTGGATCGGCATGTGCTTTTTCTGCCTAACAAGCCAGCACAAAAGGACTTTAAAGGGAAAAGGGAAGCTGCAGGGGAAGACTAGAGGAAATGAGTCTGCTCAGTTGATGATTAGCTTTTCAGGCTTTGTTCTGATGATTGTCGATGAAATCAGTCTGGTGGTGATTTCTTGATATGGAGCTGGACATCAGTTGTGTGCTGGTTTCTTTCATTTGAGTTTACCTGAGTGTAAAGTCTGCCTTGCACATTCCACATTCCAGTCATCTTATTTTAGTAGTCTCCTGAAATTCTTATGCAAACATTACTCTTCTCAAGTGTAGTCACAAGTCATTCACAATATTAGCAGTCAGTTTCTGTGAGTAAAAGTGAGAAAAGAACAGAAAGGAAGATGCCTTTATCATGTTTACAAAAACAATATTGTTGAGTGCCCACACTGTGGTGCAATCCCAGTTACTCTGCCTCCCATCCAACTTCTTGCTAATTCACCTGAGAAGGTATCAGAAAATGGCCCAAGTTCTTGGGCCCTTATTACCCTTTGGGAGATCAGGATCAAATTCCCGGTTCCCGGTTCCTGGTTCCTGGTTCTGGCTTCAGCCTGGCCCAGATCTGGCTGTCATTTGGAGAGTAAATCAGAGGATAGAAGATTCTCTCTCTCTCTCTCTCTCTCTCTCTCTCTCTCCTCTCTCTCTTTTTCTCTCTCTCCTAATTTCTGTCTCTCTATCTCTGTTTCTGCTTCTGTCTCTGTCTCTCCCCCACCTCTCTCTGGCTGTGCCACTCTGCTTTTCAAATCAATCAACCTTCAAAAATGTATTACAGAAAATGTGTAATATTAAAGCAAGCCAGAGAAGTACTGTTTAAAGTAGAAAAGAAAAAGGAAGGAAGATCTCTTTTGGGGGCAAGGTAATACCTGATATGGATTGTTGGTCTTGTAATTCTCAGTCCTGAGAATTCATATTAATTCTGTAGGACTTAAGTGGGAAAAGATTTGTCTAACACATTTTTAGAAACAAAGAAAAAAAGAAAAAAAAAAAGAATTGAACAGGAAAGGCAGACAACTAAAAGGGACAAAAGAGCCAGAGTGAAGGGATTCTCTGATTCTCTGTGATAAACAGCAGCATGTGTTCTTTTCAACATTTAAAGGCATGTTCCTAAATTTGTATATATGAAATGCATGAGGTTTTTATACCTTAATAAAAGCAAACTGTGGAAGCACACACTAACTAACTCAAAATTAAAATTAAGTTATATCTTTAAGTTGGATACCATTTTATAGAAAAATAAATCTATACTACTATAGCACCCAGTTTAAAAAAATAAAGGCATGTTCAGATTGCTTCCTCTAATCCTCTGACAACTTCTTTCTTGCAAGAAAGGAGTTAAAATTGTTCAGAAACAAATATATGTGTTTTCCATATCATTTGTAATAACTGTAAGCAGAGAAGAATCCCAGTAGTGGTTGTCCAAAGGAATCTTACTAGAAGTAAACACTAACACTGTGTTATGAATGATATCAAATGGATTACTGCATGACATAAACTGACCTTGCTATTGCAATATTTGCCAACAAAGCCATCAGATTCAACATGTAGGCTACATATACAGGAAGGGATTTAACTACTTTGGATGTTCTTTGAAGTTTAGAATGACCTGAATCATTATAGTTAAAACAAGAAATTGCCCGAAAACAACAAAAGTGATAGAATTTATTAGAAATTAATATCAGTAAACAAAATCCCACTATGAAATAGCTCCCAAAGTAATGCAATAGCCCTAGTATCTAAACTATTTTAATAATAAGAAAGACTGTACTGATGAATATCTAAAATCTGTATAAAACTGACATCCAAAATAGTCATTTTAGTTTTTAGTAGTGATTGCTATGCTTGATAGAGGGCTATGCATTATGTGAGAGCTGTTAAATCTGTTTCTCTATGTGTTTATCATCTATAAATACTTATATACATGGAATGAAGAATATAAACAGCATGAATAGTGTCATTTGTTAACTTTGAGTCTCAAATAAAGGAATTCTCTGAGCTGTATGAAGATGCTAAACTTTTGTTTGTCTTCCTAAATTTAAATATGATTTTAAAAAGTTTAGTCATGTAAGAAATTTTGTATTTATAATTATTATCCTAAATATTATGTAATGATAAAATGATTTGATTTTAGGTGCTGATATTTTACTAAAAATATTATGTTTGAAAGTGAGTTATAGCAATAAATTAATAACATAGGAACTATTATCACTGATGGGTAAATACTAATACTTTGAAAAATCAAATTATCCTTATGCATCCAGATACTATATTTGCCATAAAGATGCAAATATGATTATATTATGTCTTTCTCTCAATAAATGTGAACACAAATATAATTACCAAATGGGCTTTACATATTCTATACTATGCAATCACTGTGCTATCATAAAGTTCTTATTATTAACTAAATTTCACATGAAACATCAACTAGAATCAATCTTTTTACCTCTCCTTAAAACATGCTACCCCTTAAATGTAAGTTTTGTTTAAAGGATAAATGTGAATAGATAAATTAATTGTCTACTGCAACTTAAAGAGACAGGACAATAGGCCTCAATTGGGAAGTGAATGCAAATAAACTGACGAATTTACTGCTCAACTACAGTGCAACTTTACAATTGTTTTTGAACATGTGAAAAATATCAGGGATATGAAGCCTCAAAATCTTTACAGTCAACTCTTCCTGTTCCCAAACTACCAACTCATCATTGCTTTGAATATGAGTGTTGTGCAATTCCATGGTGAAAAAGATTTTAATGTGGCAAACTCATCTGTGTTGCTGCTCTCTGTGTTGAATACCAAATGTAATGATTCAATTATTTAGCACCTTATAAATTTGTGAGTTTGTGTGTATGAACTTATATCTTGCAAACACCTGCTGCTACCATGCATTATGTAGATACAAATACTCCCAAACAAGAGGGAAAATACATAGGATTTTCCATACTTTTTCAATTTACTTCATCCTGATAGTTTGCTGTGGTTGAAATTCTGTCTAAAAATGAAATAACATAAAATACATGTTTTACCTTTTAATGCCCAAAGTAAATAGGCCATCGTAGTTTAGGTGGCATTTATATTTTTCTTTATCTTTACAATTTCCAGAGAGATAACAATAATATGGAAACTACTTTTACTCATGAATATTACATATAGAACATTTTAGGTTGCATCCATATAAAAGAGAGCTCCCAACTTGGAAATTTTAGCATCTTCGATACCAGTTTTTTAGTACTGTAGGCAATTCAATCAGAGCCAGTAGGATCAAATGTGTCATTGTTTTTCCTCTCCATTATTACAGAGAATTATCTTGGGGAGTGGTACATTTTGTCATGTTCTTAGGTACTCTATGAAATATGCACCACCACAGCCTGGATATGAGTCCAATACCCACATTAACAGTGAAGGAGGGGGCAAGGGAAGGACAAAGCACAAGACTCCTCATATATATAATTTCCCAGAAAAAGGGAGACTGCATTTAATTATGCCTGTCAATGAATTAACTTTTTACTGATGGGATAAAAATCAATGATGAAGGTCTTGAGTATTTCATACTTGACTGTTACTCAAGTAACCTGACATTTTATTTTTATTTTTTTTAATGGAAGGATGTCTCTCAAATCTCTAGTAGGAAGTCCTTGTCATTGACTCTTCCCTTGAATAGAAAAACTATGTGAAATTTATTTTCTTGATTTATGATATGGCAAAACATAGAGGATGGATGCTGACACATTGCAAACAGTACTCAATCTAAATCTGACACCTAGAATGCATTGGTTGAGTGGTCTTGGAAGAGTAGTTCAAATTTCTTGGAGTTTCAGTTACTTTCCTGTGACATTCAATGATAGAATATCCTAGGTTTGGATAAGAAAATGTGTATAAATTACATATCTAACAGTGTGTATACCAGATATTCTAAAAATATCATATCTTTCACTCATAATTATGATCTCTTATATTTTAGAATAAACTGCATGAGTCATTAACTTTAATTATAAACAGTGACTTCCACAAAATAACCCATATGTTAGCTATTTTGTTCTGTCCTTGAGTCTGGTAATTCGTCTTTAATGCTTTAGTGATACATTATTTTAAATGTAATGCTATTTTCCCAACAAATAATATTGAACTGATTTATAACAACAGCCAAAACCTTGTTCAAAGTATGTTGCACATAAACTTCATATTCAGTGAAGTATTAAGCCTTTTTTACAGTAAAGAAAAGGAGAAAGAAGGAGGATAGGAAGGAGAGAGCAAGAGGTTGAGAGGGAGGCAGGAAGGAAGGAAATATCATCATGTTCTTAGAACTGTCTCTACAAATCACATTGAATCTGCTAAAAGCTAATTAAAAATGAAAATAAAAAAATTTAAAAACCAAACTATCTCACAATAAAATGTAACATTTGTCAAACGTTGTGTTGTATATTTTATACATGTCCTTTTTTTAAAGCAGTTGTCATGTTCATTAGGTTATAGGAAGTCACTGAGGCTAAAGATATTTAAATAATGTGCCCAAGTATTGTAAGCTGTAATTTAGGCTCAGGTTTCCTACTTCAAGGTCCATGCACCATGCAACACAGAACTTACATAAATGTGAAGGTGGAGAATGGTAATCAAGAATGCCCCAATGGTTCTTTAAATATTTTATATATTCCTGTTCAAAACAGATAACTAGGTACAATAGGAAAAATTTAAAAATTTTAAAAGATAATCTAGTGTGTCAAGAAGTACTTTTAATTTTGTCAAAACTATGATTCATGTGGTACTTGAAGAAGTATTGAAAATACATTGCCGTGTATGACCTCTATCCTTACTGAGTTGTACTATGAGAATTAACTGTAAAACTTTTTCAAACAGTACTTTATACTTTGTGCTTCTGTGTGGGTGCAAATTGTGGAAATTGTTACTTAGTATAGAGTTGGTCTTTTGTATACAAAGTTAATTAAAAATAAATCTTAGTGAAGAATGGGATGGGAGTAGAGAGTGGGCTGGGAGTGGGGGTGTGTGGGTAGGTGTAGGGGGAAGGACCACTATATTCCTAAAGCTGTAGCTATGAAATTTATATTCATTAACTAAAAGCTTTCTTAATAAAAGAAAAGAAAAATAGTACATTGAAGATAGCTATAGATCAGGAATAGCTGTAGCATTAACAAGGCAAGGAAAATATTTCACATGTAGATGGAGAGAGGAAAAAAAGTAGAAATGAGGATAAAAGCAAAGGTGATTTTTTGAATAAGTTGTAAAGTCTAAAGTTGCAATTATAGGTCATTTCAGAATGTATCAAAAGGGATACACATCCATGCTTCTTTTTGAATATCAATCCTGAGGTTTTCTTCCATTGCAGTGTTGTCATCTCTACTTTTTCCTCTTTTTCCTGTGATTTTAATTAACATTCTTCTGCTTCAAGCCTTCATATATATATATTTTTAATTCTCATCTCACAAAGCTGCTCAACTTCTTTGTATTGACTTACTCTTGCTCAACTTGTTGTCAACATATTTTCTATTTCATCTCTCCTTTGGAGTACATTTTAAAATTTCTTTTACTCTCCCATATACTCTTTATTACTAGTGCTTTGTCAATGCTCAATATGCTTTTTCCATCCACACCATCATGGTCTAGCTGCTCTCCTAATCCTTGTCTTCCGAACTTCATAGTTAAATCAGTTTGCTTTCTCTGTGTCTTCAGGCTTTTCCCTTCATCTGGCCGTGCACTACCAGCCTCTATCCCTTACGATTCTCTTATCTAGAATAAACATTTTAAACTTTGATTTTTCCTTTCATTAATTAGGCTTATTTTGGCTATATATATATATATATGCATATATATATATATATATATATATATATAAAACTTTCTCTATTTTGTTTTTCCGTTACAGAAACATTTCCTGCAATTATGTTTGTATTTGATGTCTTTATTTTTTTCAATTTCACATTTCTTTTCACTTTACTCTCACCAATCAATTGCAGTGATTTTTCTCCATGTCGGTGATTCTATCAGGAAACATTTGAGAATTTTTGATCTTTCAGAAATAATAAATCCACATGCAATCTTTTCTTGCTCTTCCCTTGGGTAACATATTACTACACTGTTCTTGGTTTCTGACTGTCTTCTGAGGACATTTATCCTCAATACCCTTTGCTCGCTCGCTCTCTCTCTTCTCTCTCTTAAATGGTGTATGTTTTCAAATTGCTCTCAGGCTGACTTTTCTTTTCCAGTATAATTCCTAACCTTCTTTGACTCACTGAAGTTACTTCTATCACCCCAACTTTTAAATGGAGTTATTTCTGTCACTATCAGCTTTTCTGTTAACAACATTCTCCCTTCACAGATCTAGAACGACCACTCCACTGTAAAACTGACATCTCTCTTCATTATCTCTTTGCAAGCATCTCAAATTGATTGTGTCCTTAACTGGGATTACTCATTTAATACTATACTTGATTCTCCATCAGTTTCCTTCTGCAGTTACAATAACCATCTACTATCACCCTCCTAGAGCTAGTCACACAGGAGTCATCCTTAATTTCTCACTATTCCTAATACATGCTCTTCATGACTAATCAATCATCAAAACTCTTTATTTCACAATTGGTTTTCTTGAATTTGTCCACAGAGCTCCATCCATCCCTAATGCCTATATTGTAAATAAAGCAACATAACACTGCTAATCCCCTACAAACATCTTCTTATACTTTATTCTACTCATTACATCCAGAATGATCATATATTTAAAAATGAGTACAAAGTAATTAATGCCCTTTAATGTCTTTACATAGACTTTTGGTAAAGGCCTATAAAATACATATAAATTGCACCTGCTTTCTTTTTTGGCACACTTTTTATTTACTTGTTTTACCCCACTGGGGCTTTCTTTTTTAAAAATAAAAACTTCTTGGGACCACTGTTGTGTTGTAATGGGTTAAACTTCTGCCTGAAAAACCAGCATCCTGTATGGGCATTGGTTCAAGTCTCGGCTGCTCCACTCTGTGTTACTTACACTTATAAACAGAACAAAATTTGAACAATCAGGGAACCCAATGGACTTTGAAAAATCCCTTATTTTTAAAGGAAAGTTTAGATGAAAATAGTGTACATAGAGAGAAAAGTTATGAGTGATCCTATACAAATTTTATGATAAATATTTGTTATGACAAATGGCAAGATAATGAGATTCTGTCAGCTGAAAACAAGATAAGGTGATCCCTCTTTATTATGGCTCTCTACTGCAATAGTACATATAATTAAGATCAGAGAAATTTCTGTCAGTTAAATTCTCTTGGGATTTGCTTGATTATATTCTGCTTTTAAGCAATCTGCAATCTATTCAGAATCTTTTTAAAGATCCTGGATTTGATTGTTTTAATTATAACCCTGCACTACGTGTGAAAACTCCATTTCCTTTTCTGCCTTGGCTTATGCAGACATTCACAAACAAACACATGCAAGATAAGAATCATGAGCAGTTGTACCCAAAACTACTTTTTCCTTCCATTCTTCTTAAAAACACATACATTGGAACAACTTAATAATACAGGAAATGCAAAATGTCTGGCTCTGCTTATTGCCAGCCTTGGTATTTCTCTTTAAATCCTATTCTGAACAAGTATGTTTGAATTTCCCTATATACTTTTTTTGGGTGAATTTTAGTACAAATTTGGATTAAGGAGTGATTACAGAAAATATTTCTTACACAAAAGTAATCACATACATACTTTTTAGCCTTTTTATTTTTTAAATTCTTTTAAGGTAAACATATTTCATATATTTCACATATATGGATTTAGGAGCATAGTGATACTTCCTAACCTACCCCCTCCTTTCCTTCCTTTCTTATTCTTTCTTTTAATTTTTACAATGTTTTACTTTCAGTTTATTTTTTACTCATAAGGATAACCCTACACTAAGTAAAGAATTCAACAAATAGTAAGGAGAAAAAAAACATTGTTCCTCAACAGTAGAGACAAGGATTTTAAATTAATAATAAATTTATTGCTATTTGTTCTAAATTAATCTTTTTGTGGCAGGGTTGAGGAGAAGGCTCTGTTCCCATTTATTTATATTTAGATCTTGACATAATTCTTCCAGACAAATCTGTGTATGAATTTAGCAAAATCTACTCAGTTTCTTATTTTTATTTATTGCTGTGGTAAGTTCTGATTTCAATATCCATATTAGCTACTTTGAGTCACTCAAATGTTCTAGTCTATACTTGCAGCACTAAGAAAATGAATTTTCTACCAGGATATTATCCCTAAAATCATACCTCAGTGTTTAGCTATGCCTCAACGTTGCTATTTTTTTTTTAAGGAAATAAGATTTGAGGTTCACTTCCTGTGAAGTAGTGTTTCACAGTTCCCCACACCACGACTATGCTCCTTTGAATTGGAATCACAGACAAGGGCACATATACTGTATGTTGAATTTCCCCCATTTCCTCTTCATTCTGTCATTTAACCAAGTATTTCAGTGTTTGACAGGAGAAAACATACTTGCGTAACACATAGTACCGCTAATCTGGATATTCCCGACTACTTTGTGAGCTGTTACAATCAAACAGAAGATCATGGAATATTGTTGTCTAAAAAGTTTTTCTTCTTCCTTGAATTCTTTTTAAGCAGAGGACTTGGCTTATGAAAACGTTTCCTCCATCATGAGAGTGTTGATGCAGAAATGAAAGTTCAGTCATTGACATTCCATATCAATGCAATTCACCTGCAATTGTCTGGCTTTCCTTGCTATCTTAATGAAGAAATAGTACTCATCTCATGTCTGGTAGTGTGTACAGAGATAACTAATTCACATTAGTTATGTTTGCATAGTCTTCCCAAGATTCATTTAACCTTCTAGAAAATGCTTACTACATGTGGATCACATGCAGTTGCCTCCATTGGTGCACTGAGGTGTTGGACCCCTTAATATTTCTTTACATTGAGATTTTTTTTTAAACAAAATTATTTATTTGAAAGACAGAGTCTCAGAGAGTGAAGGGGAAGAGAGAGGAAGAGAGAGAAGGTGAGAAGGAGACAGAGTGAAAGAAAGGGAGAGGAAGGGAAGGAGGGAGGGAAGGAGAGAGAGAGAAAGAGAGAGAGGGAGAGAGAGAGAGAGAGGGAGGTCTTCCAGACCCTGGTTCACTCCTCAAAAGGCTGCAAAGGCCAGGGCTAGACCAGACTAAAGCCAGGAAACAGGAGCTTCACTCAGGTATCCCATATGGGTGGCAGGGGGTGTGGCAGGGGCCCAGGCAAATGTGCTGTCTTCTGTTGCTTTCCCATGCACCTTAACTAGCAGGGAATTGGATCAGAAATGGAGCAGTTGGAACTCGAACTGGCGTTCACATGGGATGTGGCATTGCTGACTTTGGCTAAGTGCATTGCACCATTGTGTAGACTTATTCTAAACAAAAATTTTATTATTTGTCTGCATCACAGAACAATAAACACCTTGTTCTAGCATGGAGTATTATCGATTATCAGTACATGAGAATCAATTTATTTTACCAAATATATTTAGTTTCCCTTTATGTTCTCTACTTTTTTTTTTTTTTTTTGACAGGCAGAGTGGACAGTGAGAGAGAGAGACAGAGAGAAAGGTCTTCCTTTGCCGTTGGTTCACCCTCCAATGGCCGCTGCGGCCGGCACGCTGCGGCCGGCGCACCGCGCTGATCCGATGGCAGGAGCCAGGAGCCAGGTGCTTTTCCTGGTCTCCCATGGGGTGCAGGGCCCAAGCACCTGGGCCATCCTCCACTGCACTCCCTGGCCACAGCAGAGGGCTGGCCTGGAAGAGGGGCAACCGGGACAGAATCCGGCGCCCCGACCGGGACTAGAACCCAGTGTGCCGGCGCCGCTAGGCGGAGGATTAGCCTAGTGAGCCGCGGCGCCGGCCCTATGTTCTCTACTTTTAATAACAGCTGGAGCTAACAGTTCTGATGGGTTGATTGTGTCTCCTATTTCATGTGAAAAAAATCCAAATTTTTATGATAATTTATTGCTATAATAAGATGAAATATATTTTTATATATTTTCCAAAGCATTTCAAAAATTTCTTCCTTTGAAAATTTTTAGAACTTTTGTTTTATTTAAGGAACGAGGATGAGAAGGAGAGATGGGAGGAGGGAGACAGAGAGGAGGAAAGATATATCATTATGTTATTAGAATTGCATGTACAAATCACATTGAATCTGTTAAAAGTTAATTAAAAATTAAATTAAATAAATGGGAGAATAAAAGCTATTTATTTGAAAGGCACAGGTACAAAGAGAGGGAAAAACAGAGATCTTCTTTTTTCTGGTTCACTCCTCAAAGGCCTGCATGGCTTGGGCTAGGTCAGGCCAAAGCCAGCAGCCTGGAACTCCATCTGGTTTCCCACATGGTTGCAGAGACAAGCAATTGGGCCATCTTCCACTGCTTTTCTAGGTTCATTAGCAGGGAGTTGGATCAAAAGTGGAGTACCTGGCTTCAAATTGGCATCCATATGGGTTGCCATTGTAGCAGTCAACAGCTTAACCTGCTGCACTACACCAGCATCACCTGGAATATTTTTTTAAGAGTACTCTACTTTCAATATTTTTTGTTAAAAAATTTAAACTTAGTTTAACCACTGTAAATGCGTCTTCCTTTGAAGATTCTCAAACCTACTTACTCCACTGTCCTCAAGAACTAGAAATAGAACACGATCAGGACTTTTTTTGTTGTAGGGACAGTTACCAGATTTACTCCCTCTAATAACAGTTTAGATACAAAGTACAGTGGCATTGACAATAGACACAAAGCTATTTAGCAGAAATACAGATCATTTATTTTGTATAACTGAGATTCTATATCCATCAAAAAACCAATCTCATTACCTCTTTCCTCCAGCCCCTGGCAACCATCATTCTAATCTCACTTTCTGTGAGTTTGCTCATTTTAGATACTACATAAAAGTGGAATCCTGCAAAAATGAACTGACCCTTCTGTTAGTAACACTATTTCTAATTTCCATCCATTTTTTTCAGATATGGTAAGTTTTTTTTTTTTTATTTTTATTTTTAGGGCTATAGAGTATTCCATTGTGTGTTCTTGACATATTCATCCACTGACAGACATTATGTTATTTCCATTTCTTAGCTATTATGAATAATGCTGAAGTGTATAGGGGGTACAGTTATCTCTTAAAAATTCTGGTTACAATCATTGCATATATGGAGTCTTAAGTAATAATGCAGGAGGGTCCTATTTATTAAATTTTGAGGAAACTTCATTGTGTTTTCCATAGCAGCTAAACTATTTCCTAAGCCCACTACTTTATCCATATACTCACTGATTTTACCTGTTGCAATAACTGTCTTTACACATGTCAGCTGATAGCTTAGTATAGCCTTTCGTTTTCCTGATGATTAATGATGTGAGAATTTTCTCATATACCTAACAGGAATTTGTATATCTTTTGGAAGAAGTGTCTTATTATTTTTTAAAAAATTTGGAAGGCAGGTGAAAGAGACACAGAGACAGAGACAGAGAAACACAGAGAGACCCTCCAGCTTCTGGTTCACTCCCTAAATAGCCACAACAGAGAGGACTGAATCGGATTGAAATCTGGAGATTGGAACTCAACCCAGATCTTTCATGTGGGTGGCATTGCCTGCTGCTTCCCAGGATGCACAGTAGCAGGAAGCTGAAATGGAGAGCAGAGCTGGGACTCAAATTCATGCCATTACCCTATGAGATGTGGGTGTCTCTGATGGCGGCTTAACAGACTGACCATATGCCCACACATTTTCCCTTTTTAAAAAATTTAATAATTAAACCAGTCATATTAAGTAGAACAGATAAAAAAACTACTAAGAGGGATAATGTATTAAGTTGTTCATTAACAGTCAGGGCTATGCTGATCAAGCCACCATTTCCCATAGTGTCCACCTCACTCCAACAGGTTTCCCTCTTGGTGTTCAGTCAGTCGTCACCGATCAGGGAGAACATATAGTATTTGTCCCTTTGGGACTGGCTTATTTCACTCAGCATGATGTGTTCCAGATTCCTCCATTTTGTTGCAAATGACTGGATTTTGTTGTTTCTTACTGCGGTATAGTATTCTAAAGAGTACATATCCCCTTGCGGCGCCGGCACACCGGGTTCTAGTCCCGGTTGGGGCACCGGATTCTGTCCCGGTTGCCCCTCTTCCAGGCCAGCTCTCTGCTATGGCCAGGGAGTGCAGTGGAGGATGGCCCAGGTGCTTGGGCCCTGCACCCCATGGGAGACCAGGAAAAGCACCTGGATCCTGGCTCCTGCCATCGGATCAGCGCAGTGCGCCGGCTGCAGCGGCGGCCATTGGAGGGTGATCCAACGGCAAAGGAAGACCTTTCTCTCTGTCTCTCTCTCTCACTGTCCACTCTGCCTGCTGCCTGTCCAAAAAAAAAAAAAAAAAAAAAAGAAGTAAGAGTACATATCCCAAAATTTCTTTATCCAGTCTATCGTTGATGGGCATTTAGGTTGGTTCCAGGTCTTAGCTATTGTGAATTGAGCTGCAATAAACATTAGGGTGCAGACCTCTTTTTTGTTTACCAATTTAAATTCCTTTGGGTAAATTCCAAGGAGTGGGATGGCTGGGTTGAACGGTAGGGTTATCTTCAGGTTTCTGAGGAATCTCCAGACCGACTTCCATAGACTGGTTTAGTTCTGTAATTGATGCACAGTTATTCTTAAGTGTTGAAAATTAACTGAAATGTGATCCCTGTTGAACATGGGAGTGGGAATAGGAGAGGGAAGAGATGTATAATTTGGGACATGCTCAGGCTGACTTGCCCCAAGTGGTGGAGTTGGAAGCATACCAGGGGATTCCAATTCAATCCCATCAAGGTGGCATGTACCAATGCCATCTCACTGTTCCAGGTGATCAATCTGAGTTCACAGTTGGTCATGGTGGAGGGACTGGGAGTCAAAGGGAGCACATAGACAAGTCTAGTACCTGCTAACGCTAACCGATGGAGTAAATAAAGGGGAGAGTGATCCAACATGGGAAGTGAGATACTCAGCAGACTCATAGAATAGCAGATGTCCTAAATAGCACTCTGGCCTCAGAATCAGACCTAAAGGCATTCGGAGCTGGCTGAAAAGCTCATGAGAGTATTTCAGGCATGGAAAGCCAAGACACTCTGGCAAAAGATCTCTGCGAGTGAGATCCCAGTGGAAAGAACAGGTCATCAAAGAAGGAGGTACCTTTCTCTGAAGGGAGGAGAGAACCTCCACTTTGACTATGACCTTGTCTAAACAAGATAAGAGTCGGAGAACTCAGAGGGCTTCCATAGCCTTGGAAACTCATGACTGGAGCATAGGGAGATTACTGATGCCATAGACAGGAGTGTCAATTGGTAAAGTCAACAACAGGAGTCACTGTGCACTTACTCCTCATGTAGGATCTCTATCCTTAATGTGCTGTACATTGAGATTCAATGCTATAACGAGTACTCAAACAATATATTTCACTTTATGTTTCTATGGGGGTGCAAACTGTTGAAATCCTTACTTAATGCATACTAAACTGATCCTCTGTAAAAAAAAAAAAAAAAAAAAAAGAAATTATCAATTCCCGACTTGACTCTCACTGGGATTAAACATGACAATAGGTCTGATCTGATTTCATCATCATTAAAAAAAATCATCTATTATTTTTCACTTTATGTTTCTGTGTGGGAGCAAACTGTTGAAATCCATACTTAATGTATACTAAGCTGATCTTCTGTATATTAAGATAATCGAAAATGAATCTTGATGTGAATGGAAGGGGAGAGGGAGTGGGAAAGGGGAGGGTTGTGGGTGGGAAGGATGGTATGGGGGGGAAGCCACTGTAATCCATAAGTCGTACTTTGGAAATTTATATTCATTAAATAAAAGTTTAAAAAACAAACAGACAAACAAACAAAAAATTTAATAATTAGTTGTTTAGTAGGTTGTACAGTTTACATCTTTCACATTATTTTAAGGGGAAGTGGCACCCATGTCTGTTCTTAAATGCATTAGTGTCTTTTTGTTGTTGTTTTTGATAGGCAGAGTTAGACAGAGAGAAAGGTCTTCCTTCCATTGGTTCACTCCCCAAATGGCCGCTACGGCCTGCGTGCCTGCCCGAAGCCAGGAGCCAGGTGCTTCTCCTGGTCTCCCATGCGGGTGCAGGGCCCAAGGACCTGGGCCATCCTCCATTGCATTCCCGGGCCACAGCAGAGAGCTGGACTGGAAGAGGAGCAACCGGGACAGAATCTGGTGCCCCAACCAGGGCTAGAACCCAGGGTGCTGGCACCGCAAGCGGAGGATTAGCCTGTTGAGCCATGGCGCTGGCCTGCATTAGTGTCTTAACCTAGCTGAGCCTGAATGATTCTTCACAGCAACTGGCAACTCTTCAGCATGTATTCCTATAGTACTGCTGTTAGTAGGGAAGAAGTCACTCCATGTTCTATACAGGGAATGTGAATCAATTAAGAAATACTTATCTACCTCATATTTTGGTTGCTTTCCTAGAATAAAATTTTCACCTTGTTTAGGCTTGAAAAATTCAGCCACTGTAGACAGAATAAAAAAACTGCAGAATACCTACCCACAAAAGTTAATATAATCTACCTTTACTACATTTGACCAGTTTTGGTTCAGCTTGTTATTTACCTCTGCTGTTAGCATGAAGAACATTGCTATCCTAATTTTCAAATTTTCTTTCAATAAAAAGGCAAATCTTGACTAGCTGCTTCAAGTTAAATTGGAAGGAATATATATTGTATAATATGTTCTCTAGGATTAGTGTGACTCAGTGAGTTATTTAAATGTTAAACCCTTCTCTTCCTTTTTAAATGTATCATTTTCATTTATTTAAAAGACAGACAGAGACAGCAACAGACACACCCATACACTGGGACAGAAAGGGAGAGGTATTTTCAATTTTCTAGTCCACTCCCAAGTTCACAGCTGGGAATCAGCTAGACCAAAGCCAGGAGCCCAGAAATCAATTCCGGTGTCACACACCACACCAGCGACAGGAATCAACTGCTGGAGCCATCACCTGCTGCCTCTCTAGGTACACATTAGCAGGAAGCTATAATGGAAACAGAGCCTGGACATAAACCAAGACACTCAGATAGAGGATTCAAGTGTCCTAAGCAGCAGCATAGCCTCTGTGCTTAATGTTCACCCCGATCTTCCTATTTCTCCATCTCTCTTTCATGGGGAAAGATAAAATGACTGGTTAGTCAACCTCTGTGGACAATGACCAAGCATCATTGACATCCAATAATGAAATGTCCTGTTTCCCTTTTTGTCCATAATAACATGCCCTAGAGAATCAATGTCTCCATTATCTCATTGAATCATGTCAGCAAAATAGCTTTCACAGAAACATATTTAACATTGATTGTCAGATGCATTTTTCAAGGCACTATTTGTACAGACATATAGCTTAAATTTGTGTGGCTGCTTATTGGGTTTTACTTAAGTTCTTGCCATAATATCATGTGTTGTTGTACATCCTCCAAAATCTGAAAATAATACCTTTACCTTAGTATAAAAGTCCAATTAGTATGTTTAATTTGGAAAGATTTAAATATAAAAATACAATAAGATGTGATAATACAGTAAATGTTTCTAGTGGTAAATAATACAGAAAAAAGGGAATTTTTGTTTGGTATGTACAGAGTGCATTTTAATGCATATTTAAAGTAACCAGGGGTCAGTGCCATGGCACAGTGGGTTAAAGACCCAGCCTGTGGCACCGGCTCCAGTTCCAGCTGCTCCACATCTGATCCAGCTCCCTGCTAATATGCCTGGGAAAGCAATGAAGGATGGCTCTTGGTTTCAGATTGGCTCAGCTCTAACCATTGCAGCCATTTGGGGAGTGAGCCAGCAGATAGAAGACCTCTCTCTCTGTAACTCTGTCTTTTAGAATAAATAAAATAAATCTTCAAAATAAATCAATACATAAAGTGACCATACTATGGTAGACTGTACCATTAATGTTCTAAGAATAATAATAAAAGAATACATGTTGCATACAAAAATACTTGCTTTCAATGATATTAAACCCTTATTAGGAAGATGTTATTGAGGTCTTCAAATTCTAGGAAATACTGTATTTATAAAATGTTACACACTATAATTTGCCATGATCAAATGATATTAAAACAGAATATTCTCAGAATCTACAGAGCTTCCAAATGGGAGCATATTTGCAAAATTTTCCATTTATATAAATACATTATGGCTAGCACTACAGCAATTCTCTTAACAAATTAATTTTACCCAATAATATTGTCCTCTTCACAAGAAATTCTGAGAGCAATCGGGCATTTAACATCATTTCACTTGAAATAAATGGATTAATGTAATCCCGCTGTGTAAATATGGTATATCTATGGTATTTCATGTTATTTGAAACACTATGCTGAGTAACTTCTTGTACATTTCAACAATTCTGTGAATAATGAGTTCATATTTCACAATTTGAAGATTTAAATATATGTCAGTGTACTTACAAAATTGGTCTGAAATAATGTTTTAGATATTAAGTTTTACAAAATATGCTTTGTAACTGTATGTCCCATTTAAATGAAAGAAGTCTTTATGGTAGTTTTTGATTGTGGTTGCCATCATCATTTCAAGTGTGTGTCTGTACGTCCAAAATCAGTTTCATAGTATGGTAACATTTATTTGAATTGACATATCTAATTTCAGATGATCCTGACATTTAAGGAAAACTTAACTGCTATTGCTTCAAAATATCTTGTTATTGTTGGTGAGGATTTGAGGGAATAGAGATAGCAATTATTTGATAATGTATAAGTAAATAACTTGATCTCAGATGCTCACTAAATAGCATCTATGATTGCTTTCACAGTGGCAAGGTAAAAATAGTCCTATTCTTTTCTATTAGTCTCCTTTAGGTATTTCCCTACTAGTCTTATAGTGTTAACTTCATGATACTGAATAACATTTCCATTTTAAGCCATGACAGAGAGAGTTTAGCAAATAAAATAAGTAACAGTAAATCAGACTATAAAATTTATTCTCATGTGCAATTCAATTTATGTACAACCAGATGCAGAAAATAAGATGCTTTGTTTGAAATTACTTTTTGTAAGAGAAATAGAAAATGAAGAAACTTATGGAGTGATACACATTTCTGCTCAGACTCCCTACATTTTCCAAATTTTACTGTGCTTTCAGATGCGTTTGAATGTATGTGGAGGAAAAATGGAATTTTGGGTAACTCATAAACACTATTGCTTTTCAAAAAAGCAATATGCTTAACTACATTATGTTTAAATTGTTATAATATTATTGTAGACCTAATGGTTTTCCTTGGTAAGAAGCAATTTTAATGTGCTTCTATCAGAGTTCGTGCTTCAAGTTCAGGCTAATCCATGCTTTCTGCTAACTCACTGGGAGGCAAAGGATCATGGTCCTATTATCTGGGTTCTTGCCACCCACGTGAGAAACCTGTATGCATTTTCTTACTGTTGATTTTGGCCTGGTCTAACCCTGGCCATTGGCATGTGAGAAGCCAACAGATAGAAGATCTCTGCTTTGACTGTCTCTCCCTCTTTCTTTGTCACTCTCCCTTTCCAATATTTTTTTTTTAAGAGAGAAAAGCTGAATTCTTTTTGTCAAAGAATTTTACACTTAATTAGTATTAAGGGAGCAGTCATTTGACCCAGCAGAGAAGACACTATCTGGGACACCCACATCCCTTATCCAAGTACCTAGGTCCAAGTTTTGGCGCTGATTCTGATTCTTGCTTCTGGCTAATGCACACCCTGGTATGTAGGCAGGGGTAATGGTTCAAGCACTTGAGTCTCTGCAACCTCACAAGTATTCAGCAGGCCAAGGTGTGTGGGACAACCAAGACTGCTTGTTCAAGCATTACTTCACAAAAGAAGGGTTGCGTCTCAAGAAGCAAGAGCCCACAGGAGTTTGGGAGAAACATTATATAGGGGTCGGTGCCGTGGCTCACTTGGTTAATCCTCTGCCTGTAGCGCCGGCATCCCATATGGACACCGGGTTCTAGTCCAGGTTGCTCCTCTTCCAGTCAAGCTCTCTGCTGTGGCAGTGGAGGATGGTCCAAGTGCTTGGGCCCCTGCCACCCACATGGGAGACCAGGAAGAGGCACCTGGCTCCTGGCTTCAGATCGGTGGAGCGCTGGCCATAGTGGCCATTTGGGTGGTGACCATGGAAGGAAGACCTTTCTCTCTGTCTCTCTCACTGTCTATAACTCAACCTGTCAAAATAAATAATAAAAAATTTAAAAATATAAAACCACACATTAAAAAAAAAACACTATATAATGCTTTTTCAAAGGCCTTGTGTTTGCACAAGACCTGAGCTAGCATCAGTGGTCTGCCTTTGTGGCTCGAGGTGACAGCCAGGGGAAAATTTTTTTATTAGCTGGGAAGGCAGTGAAGCAGGTCTGGTTCTGAGAACGGGGCATGAAGATTTCTTATAAAAGAAACCTCAGAGGAAATAGGGCCTAACATCTTAACTGAACGTACATTTTATTTTGAGCTGTAGAAAAGGGGGGTGTCCTTTTTATCTAACATAACCCATGTAGGAGATTGAGTTCCAGGCTCCTGGCTTCAGCCTGAAACAGCCCAGACTATTGTAGGCATTTGAGCAATGAAATGGCAGACTTCTCTGTCTCTCTTTTTGTCTCTGTCTGTCTCTTCCTCTCTGGTTGTGTTTGCCTTTCAAATAAATTAATGTTTAAAGTTAAAAACATTCATTAAATAAAAGTTAAAAAAAAACAAAAAAAAATTTAATATTAAGACATGAAAATATATATTTTTACTAGTCAATGATACTGGAAATCTAATAAAAATATAAGTAATGATGTTGACCCTAGTTCAATTTTGTTTTCTATTTTTTAGTTAATTGATAGTTATTTTATAAATGCATCTTGTGCAGACTAATTCTTTAGCATGTCTGGTATTTACTGTATTTTATAATCCTTGACTTCGTGCCTTGCCTGCCCTCTGGAATATTTCACATTACATTGTAGGTTGAGGGTTCTTTTAGTAACTGGTAATAATGAGCTCCTTTAAATGTATCCTTTTTAAGAATTTTTATTTACATAAGGGGAATAAATTTCATGGATTTCAAATATAGAGATTTATTACCATAATGATATTTCCCATCTTACCCAGCCTCCTCCTTTATTTCTTATTTTTATTTTAATTCTTATGATGACATGTTTTCAGTTTACTGAAATCCCAAGCTTAACCCTCCACTAAATAAAGCATTCAAAAATTACTAAGTAGAAAAAATACTGTTCCTAATACTTTTGGTTGAATACTGTAATCAATACACAATTATTCTTAAGTGCTGAAACTTAACTGAAAAGTGATCACTGTTAAATATAAGAGTGGGAATAGGAGAGGGAAGAGAGGGAAGAGATGTGCAATTCGGGACATGCTCAAGCTGACTTACCTCAAACGGTAGAGTTAGAAACATACCAGGGGATTCCAATTCAATCCCATCAAGGTGGCATGTACCAATGCCATCTCACTAGTCCCAGTGATCAATTTCTGTTCACAATTGATCATAATGATAGGACTAAGAACCAAAGGGATCACATAAACAAAAATAGTGTCTGCAAATACTAGCTGATAGAGTAAAAAAGGGAGAAACGATCCAACATGGGAAGCGAGATACACAGCAGACCCATAGAATGGCAGATGTCCTAAACAGCACTCTGGCCTCAGAATCAGCCCTTAAGGCATGCAGATCCGGCTGAAAAGCCCATGAGACTATTTCAGGCATGGAAAGCCAAGACACTCTGGGGAAAAAAAAAAAAAAAAAACACACCTAAATGAAAGGTCTCCGTAAGTGAGATACCAGTGGAAAGAACGGGTCATCAAAGAAGGAGGTACCTTTCTCTGAAGGGAGGGAGAACTTCCACTTTGACCATGGCCTTGTCTAAATATCATCAGAGTCGGTGAACTCAGGGGGCTTCCATAGCCTTGGCAGCTCATGACAAGAGCCTAGGGTGATTACTGATGCCATAAACAAGAGTGTCAATTTGTTAAGTCAACAACAGGAGTCACTGTGCACTTACTCCTCATGTAGGATCTCTGTCTTTAGTGTGCTGTACATTGTGATTTAATGCTATAACTAGTACTCAAACAGTATTTTTCACTTTATGTTTCTGTGTGGGAGCAAACTGTTGAAATCTTTACTTAATGTATGCTAAACTGATCTTTTGTATATAAAGAGAATCAAAATGAATCTTGATGTGAATGGAAGGGAAGAGGGAGAGGGAAAGGGGAGGGTTGCGGGTGGGAGGGACGTTATGGGGGGGGGGGAAGCCATTGTAATCCATAAGCTGTACTTTGGAAATCTATATTCATTAAATAAAAGTTAAAAAAAAAAGAAAAACTACTGTTCCTCAAGAAGATAGATGAGGGCCATAAACAATAGTCAAATAACAAAATGTCAATTTCACTTTTTTATAATATTTATTTTTTGAAAGGTAGAGCTACAGAGAAAGAGAGACAGAGACAGAGACCTTCCATCCATGGTTCATTCACCAGAATCAGTGTTGTGTTAGGCTGAAACCAGGAGACAGGAGATTCTGGTCTCCCACGGGGGTGCATGGGCTCAAGTACTTGGGTCTTTTTATGCTGTTTTCCCAGGAGCATTAGCAGGGAGCTGAATTGGAAGTGGAACAGACTGGTGACTATGTGGGATGCTGGCATTGCAGGTTGTGGCTTCCCCGCTATGCCACAGCACTGGCCCCAGATTTTTAATTTTTCTACACAGTTCTTACTACTTTGAGAAAACTTCCCATCCTTTTTCCTTGTGGGAAGTTTGGTTTATTTCAGTGCTGCAGTTTTGTTTAAAGGTGCAGAGGCAAATGTAAGCCCTGCCTATTCCACGTGCAGTCAGTTTGAGTTCTCATGCTTAGCTTCATCCTTTTTGTGGTTCATTTGCTTGTTTGTGTGATCTGTGAAATAAAGATGCTGTCTGGAGCTGCCCATCAGTTGCCAGCCAGAAGCCGTTATGAACTGCATAAGAATGGCATAAGACTTTTTGGCATGCAATGGAAGTTTGGCTGTGTAGGTGAAACCTTTTTCTGTCAGGTAATTCATTGTTCTCACTTAAGAACACAATATAAAAAGGCCCAAGAGAAATGGAAAATGATCTTAATGTAGATCTAACATTTCTAAAGCAGAAGAAAAATGAAGAACCACTTTTGCCTCCTTCAGAAATTTAATACATAAACTAATCTCTCCATTTTACATAAATAACAGAATGCACCAAAGATAAATCCAAGACCCAGATAAGAGCTAAGTAGTATCCTGAAAATTCTACAGAGTTTCAAGAGGCCATGTGTTTTTTTTACACGAAGCACATTCTTCAGGCTCTAAATTGTGTTAGATCTTTTTAAATGATGCAAACCAATGCAGATTTCAAGCAAGGGTAGGTGCTCAGAAAGAAAAACACACACTAAAATGTAGTTGCAACGTTGTGTTCTTAACCTAGTTCAAATTAATGTTAAAAAAACATCCTGTAACTGAGAAGATAAACTATGAAGACTTGAAATTCAAGTATGAAAAGCTCCAAGTAGAGATAATGGAATAGAGGTTTTTTTTTATTCAGTTTGATTCTTTCTTATGATTAAATACAAAGACAACAGAGGAAGTTGTTACTTAATTTGAAACTTGGGGCAGTGATTCTGTATTTAATTGTAATCATTTAAAAGTGCTGTTACCACACTTGAATAACTCACTGAAATTCAAAAATAGAAGCAAGAACCAGGCATAGTCAATAATCTACCTGTCAGAAGAAAAATTTTGGAATTAAGGATGAAAGCTACCAAAATGCACTTGACAATAATATTCTGCTCTGAATTATCTGATGAGTAAATAACAAAAAAAATGAAAGCATAGACAGACAAGACTCAGACATTTACACATTAGAGACCTGGACCAGGCATGTGCCAGCTGGATAAGCTTAAATCAATGATTTTTTTGTAGGCCTCAGATTCTTTATACATAAAGTGAATGTTCCAGTATTGTAGTGTAATAAGTTAAGCCACAGTCCACAGTGCCAGCAACCCACATGGGTGCTGGTTCATGTCCCAGATGCTCTGTTTCTGATCTGACTCCTTGTAGTGCTCCTGAGAAAGTGGTGGAAGATGGTCCAAGTCCTTGGGCCCCTGCACCCACATGGGAGACCTGGAGGAAGCTACTGGCTCCTGGCTTCTGCCAGGCCCAGCCCTGGCCATTTTTGGCCATTTGGGAAGTAAATAAGCATATGGAAGAATTTCTCTCTCCCTCTCTCTTTCTCTCTCGCTCTCGCTCTCTCTGTAACTCTGCATTTCAAATAAACACATAAATATTTTAAGAAATAATTAAACAAATTATGTTAGGGACCTGTTACATTATTGGCACATGATTGACTGGAAGACAATAATAATTACTGTTAAACACTATCCTTTCAAATTGGAGTCCCACATGAATTTTTCCTAACCTGAAGTCTTGTTTCTTTTTTAAAATTATATTTATTACTTATTTGAAAGACATAAAGATTGAAGGATGGAGGGAGGGAAGAAAGAAGAGAGAGACTGGGAGACAGAGAGAGATAGAGAGAGAGAGAGAGAGAAAGTGAGTAATTTATCAGCTGATTTATTCTCTAAATTCTTCCTGGGGCGGGGCCAGGACTGGAGCCTGGAGCTCTTACAGAATGCAATCTAAGTATCTCCTGTGGTGTTATGAACACTATTACTTGAGTCATCACCATCATCTCCCAGGGCTGCACTCATGGGAAGCTGGAGTCAGGAGCTGATATGGGATGTGAGCATCATAACCACTAGGTTAAACTCCTACTCTGCCCTTGAAGATTTTTTTAACACAATGAGTTTTATCTGTTAATCCAATCATTCTCTTTCATTCTGCTCCATGCATTAAAGTTGAGCCTAGTATTGTATAAAAACAGATTAGGTCATGTCTAGAGCTAATCTATTGCTTTTCAGTAATAAACTTTAGGGTGTGTTTCTTTTTTTAAATAAAGATTTATTTTTTGGGCCGGCGCCGTGGCTCAATAGGCTAATCCTCCACCTTGCGGCGCCGGCACACCGGGTTCTAGTCCCGGTCAGGGCGCCGGATTCTGTCCCGGTTGCCCCTCTTCCAGGCCAGCTCTCTGCTATGGCCAGGGAGTGCAGTGGAGGATGGCCCAGGTGCTTGGGCCCTGCACCCCATGGGAGACCAGGAAAAGCACCTGGCTCCTGGCTCCTGCCATCGGATCAGCGCGGTGCGCCGGCTGCAGCGGCGGCCATTGGAGGGTGAACCAACGGCAAAAGGAAGACCTTTCTCTCTCTGTCTCTCTATCTCACTGTCCACTCTGCCTGTCAAAAATAAAAAAAAAAAAAAAAAAAGATTTATTTTTTGCAAGACAAAGTGATGGAGGAGAGAGGGAGAGAGCAAGAGAATGAGAGAGAGAATTTTTTCATCTGCTGTTTCACAACCCAAATGCCTACAAAAGCCAGGACTAGACTGGTTCAAATCCAGGAGCCTAGAACTCCAGACAGGTTTCCCATAAGGATAGCAGGGACCCAAATATTTGGACGATCATCTGCTGCCTTCTCAAGTGTGTTAGCAGAGGAGCCAGAAATAAAACAGGCATTCCCATATGGGACATGGGCATCCCAAGCGGCAGCTTAAATTCCTATGCCACAATGCCTGCCCTTTTAGAATATGGGCCTATATTCATGTCTTCTAGCACTTTTTATTTATTTCCTGTTCTTAAAAATTGATTAACAGTATAATTACGCATACACATAAGCTATGATGTGACGTTACTATTTGTGTATACATTGTGAAATCATTAAGTCAGAGTAATTAGCACATCCATCTCCTTACATGTAAACCAATTTCTTTGTGATAAAAGCATTCGCAATCCTCTCTTCTAGCTATTTGGAAATACGTAATACATTATTGTTACTATAGTTTCCTTCTTGTGCAGTAGGAGGGCAAACCTTATTCCATCTTTCTAACTCTAACTTAATATACGTTGTCTAACCTCTTCGCAGTCACCTCCCTCCAACTACATTCCTAGCCCCTGGAATCACTATTTCATTCACAGTTTCCATGAGCACAACGCGTTTAGTTTTTAGGTAGGAGTGGTACGATGTTTTTCTTTCTGTTCCTTGCTAATTTCACTTAACATAAGTTCCTCTAGTTCTATTGAAGTTGGTTCAAATGAAAAGATATCATCCTTCTAATGACCGAATGGTATTCCACCTAGAAGATATACTGCATTTTCTTCATCCATTCATCTACTGTAGGGTATTTATGTGTCTTCTGTATTTTTACAATTGTGAGTCCTGCAGTAATAAATGAGGAAGGACAAATGTCTCTTTGTCATACTGATTTCATTTCTTTTGGATACATACCCTACAGTGAGATTGTGAAATTTTACATTAGTTTTATTTAAAATGTTTCTGTAAAGATCTGTACTGTGTTTTACAATGTGTGATACTGTGTTGATAATAATATATAACATTTCCACTTTCTCCACGTCCTCCTCAGCATTTATAATTTGTATTTTTGGTAACAGACATTGAACTGGGGTAACGTGTTATATCCCTGTGGTTTTGAGTTACATTTCCCTGATGTTTACTAATGTTCACTATTTTTTCCCCAATTTATTTCCAATTTGTATATCTCCTTTTGTGAAATGTCTATTCAGGTCTGCTTCAGTGCATTTTAATTTTTTTAAAAAACTAACATTTAAACTTGTAAATATTATAGGATATGATGTTTTGATGCAAGTATACATTGTATAATATCCAATCAAGTTAAGCATGTCCATCTCCTGAAATATTTAACATTTCATTATGTTGAAAACATTCAAACCATTTGTTATATTTTCTGAGAAAAATAGACAGTATGTTATGATTATCTATACTCACCACACTAGGCAATAGAACACCAGTACTTCTTATTGTTCTCTGACTATAGCTTAGTATCTGTTAAAGAACCTTTTCCCATTCTTCCCTCTCCCCTAATTTTCCCAGTATTTGGTATTAACCTGTGTACTCTTAACTTCCATGACAGTAATTTTCTTAAAGGAATTTTGGGATAATGAAGTATAATAGCAAATTATGAGAAAAGTAGTAGATCATATATAAAAGGAAACTTTGTTTAGAATTGGGATTTACTATTTTCTGTTAGTGCAACTGATTTTCAAGACTATCACAAGCACTTAATATTGTATTTTACTAACTTACTTTCAAATTCAATGTTCTTGTGTCATAAGGACTATAAAACACATAGTATGTCTATACATTCTCCAAGGTCATCAACATACATATAACAGAACTATAAAATCCAGATTTTTAGTTTAATTTTTAAACAGTTCCTTCTAAAATTTGTTATCTCATGAATTGGTAAGTAGTTCCATTAATCTACACCTTTTTCATCCAGAAGCTGGTTTTAGTTCTGATGTTCCATCTTCATCATTTTTTATTCTCCCCCTGAAATATTGGGCCATTTGATATCTTGCTGGCAATGGTGTTAGCGAACACGTTGAAGAAGAAAGTTTTAGCTAATATTGTATTATTTGGTTAAATTTTAGTATGAAAATTGAGATTAATTACAATCAAAGTTGTAGATTTTTGTGAGTTGTTGTTTTTACACATCATTATCAAAAATACTGTCATTCTAATTTTCTGAATATTGTATAATGACCGATTTTCTAATTTTATCATTTTCTACAGGGACCCACATTGATGATCATATATAACTAGTATTTTCTCTTACAGAGTGAAACATTGAAAAGGAACCACTGAAAAAATACTAGGATGAGAAAGTTTTTAACGTAAAAGGAATTATGACATCTAGTATCCTAGATTATTAATATTTTTCATTATACAAAAATAATATGATGAAGATATGTAACAGTGAAGACAGTGTTTTCTGGATAGTTATATATATATATATCTTTTAAAAGATAAGATGACTTACTCTTCTTAGTTTTATTTTAATTTTAGTTAATAAACAATAATTGCAAATACCTATGACGTAAAAAATGAAATTTCAGTATATGTTTACATTGTGGAATTGAAAAATCAGAGTAATATGTGTATTGATCACTTCAAGAATATTTAAAATTGTCTCTTTCATATATTAGTGTTAAATATGACCTCGAATATGTTAAATTTTTGATAAATTTGGATTTTCTTATTGGGCTTATGTAAAAATTTTAAAATTCTAATTGATAAATCTTTAGAAAAGTACATATTTTTTCTCTAGAATTCATTCAACTGGTTTTGATTTTCATAAGACAGTATTTATTTTTTGTAACAATATCCTCTCAAATATAAAGAGTAGAAATATCAAGGTCATTGTTTCATTTAACCTCAGTTCAGAGCACATATTAAATCATTTTGCAGTGTTTATTTATTCCCTTGTTACCACTCTATTATACATTGAAGATTTCACAACTTCTTGCCTAGAAACTATGTAAAAATTCAGAAAAAATGAATTCTTTATTTTACCTATATTCTTTTTTACTTATCCGTATGCCTCATTTTTCATGATATAGATAGTTGACCTCTTAAAGAACCATTTAAATTAAAACATTACTCTATTCACAAATATTTGGTGACTATTAAGACACAACTTCTTATATTTACATACAAAGCTTTAAATAAGACATGCAATTCTAGCTTTCTAACTTCATTTCATACTTTATCCCTGAACGCATCTTACAATTTAGCCACATACCAAGGTGTTATTTTCCAAGAAGTTAGATATGCAGTAATTTTCCTTATTTGTGTCCTTTCTAAAATTCTCCCTTCTTTCTTTCCTTACACATTGTGAATGAATTTATAAAGACTTTTAGTTCTTGACTCAAATGAAAAAAAAAAACATATTCTTATGATCAGCATGAATTATTTCTACTTCCATTACAATAAGGATTTATTCTGCTTTCCAATAAATTAGGTATAGGATTCTCTATTTGACTGAAGATGTATTGGACACAAAGACCATATTTTACTGAAAATTTTTTTCTTTTTTTGTGTTTCTTTTCCTGATCAGAAATATCTTTATCCACATATAATTTGAATGCCAAGTAGTTTGAGTATATCTTCTGTAATTCCATTATCTATTTATTGATATTTAGTACAATAGAAATTTAATAGCCACTCTCACAACCATTATATTTTGGAGTATTTTTGATGGAATAGTTTTTAAAATATGATTCAAAATAGGAACAATACTGCTGATTCTCAGAACTATATTGAATATCAACACACATTACATTATGTGTCTTGGCAATGAATTCCAAGAATATAAAAGGTCTTTAGTAAATAATTTTTAATTTAAACTCTTACAAAGCTAGATTTTGGGAAAACTAAAAATATTTATTTGTATTTTCCCAAACAAGATTGAAGTGCATATGCAATTAGTTACATATTTATTAGTTTCTATTTTCAAATATTATACAATAAGCCCTGCTTATCCATGAGTTCTACATTCATGGCTTCAGCCAACCTCAGATAAATAATACCCAAAAAATAATTGCTTCTGAATTTCTTTTAATAACTCTTTTTCTTGACATTGGTCACTAACAGAATACCACATAACAACTATTTCCATATAATTTACATTGTATTAGGTATACAAGTAATCTAGAAAGTATTCAAAGAATGTTGTAGAAGCTAAATAGATTTTATATAAACACTATGCCATTTTACATATAGGACTAAATTTTCTTTGGATTTTGATATCTGTGGGGTATTCCGGAACCAACTTCTTTTGTATACTATGTGATGAATCTATTCATGCCACTTTGTACATCTTGTAAAATTCTCTGTAAATAGGGTAAACTGTTCACAAATATGATGCAATTAATGGTGCAAGTATTTGTGCCATTTAGAGAGAATGCTTTGAGAGAACAAAATATGGCATTAATGGTGCGTGTGTGTGGTGAATCTGTGTATGTGTATGCACACACACAAGGATTTTCCTAAAAGTATCTGGCACATGTACTTTTTTTGTCTTTATTTTCAATTTCCCATTAACTTCTTAAAATACCCTCATATATAAATGTATATATTTAACTCATGACAAAGGTGTAGGCTTCTATAATACCACAGAAAAAAAGCATGATATTCTCATATTTTGAGCATTCAATTATACAGGTTTGCAGGATATACAGACGTGGATTAAGTCATATTATGTAGAAATTTTTCTCATATTTTTAACCTATGAATTTCAAAACTATATTTATGGGCCGGCACTGTGGCTCACTTGGCTAATCCTCCGCCTGCAGTGCTGGCACCCCATGTTCTAGTCCCGTTTGGGGAGCCGGGTTCTAGTCCTGGTTGTTCCTCTTCCAGTCCAGCTCTCTGCTGTGGCCCAGGAGGGCAGCAGAGGATGGCCCAATTACTTGGGTCCCTGCACCCACATGGGAGACCTGGAGGAAGTACCCGGCTCGTGGCTTCGGATTGGTGGAGCGCTGGCCTTAGTGGCCATTAGAGGAGTGAACCAACGGAAGGAAGACCTTTCTCACTGTCTCTCTCTCACTGTCTATAACTCTCTCCCTGTCTCTCTCTCTCTCATTATCTAACTCTTCCTGGCAAAACAAAACAAAACAAAACAAACAAAAAAAAACCCTTATATTTATCATATTAAAATATTTCAAAAGTAGAGAAATAAGCTTGCATGTTTTGGAATAGTTTATAAAGCTATATGTAATAAAGCATAAATGAATAAATAGTATTTAGAAAAATGGAAACTAAAGCCAAGACACTCTGAAAAAAAAAAAAAAAAACCGAAATGAAAGCTCTTTGCTAGTGAGATCCTAGTAGAAAGAACGGGCCGTCTAAGAAGGAGGTACCTTCCTTTGAAGGGAGGAGAGAATTTCCACTTTGACTATGACCTTGTCTAAATAAGATCGGAGTGGGCGAACTCAAAAGACTTCCATAGCCTTGGCAACTCATGACTAGAACCTAGGGAGATTATTGACGCCATAAACAAAAGTGCCAAATTAGACAAACAAGAGTGTTAAGTCAACAACAGGAGTCATTGTGTACTTATTCCTCATTTAGGATCTTTGTCCTTAGTGTGTTGTTCAATGTGAATTAATGCTATAACTAGTATTGAAATAGTTATTTTGCACTTTATGGTCTGTGTGGGTGCAAACTGATGAAATCTTTACTTAATACATACTAAATCAATCTTCTGTATATAAAGAGAATCGAAAATGAATCTTGATGTGAATGGAATGTGAGAGGGAGCAGGAGATGGGAGGGTTGTGGGTGGGAGGGAAGTTATGGGGGGGGCGAAGCCATTGTAATCCATAAACTGTACTTTGGAAACTTATATTTACTAAATAAAAGTTAAAAAAAGAAAAATGGAAACTAAAAGAATATAAATTTTACAACATTCAAAATTCTAGAAATGGGAAAATCATTTAGCTAACTGAAAAATTTAACTTACTTCCTGGAAAAAGTTTACCTTTAATTTTATACAAAGTAATCAAAACGAACATAAGTAATGAAGAAGCCCAACAGAAATAATCAAGCAATTGTGAGAATCATGTGATAGAGTTTAGTCTTAGAATTAAAATTAGAGTGTTACTCCTTTTTTATTTAATTCAGTAAACTAATATGCCAGTGAAAGGTGTTCTATTTATTTGATAATTTACTTATTTGGATAAATCTTGAGGAATGAAAAGAAATTCAGTTAAGTAAAATCATGTTTTGATATTAAGTTTTAAGAGGTTTGATATGATTTTTTTCTGGATTGTAATGATATATTCCCATCTTGGTTATATAAAAATTATAAGTGTTTTTAAAATGTATCACATACAATGATTTATAATGTTTTAAAAGGCTTATAAATTAACATCTAAATGATAAAGTCATTTCTATTAGACCATCACTTTTGATTTAATGAAATATTTTTTAAAGTTTAGTACAGGTGACAGCTCTTATCACATTGTTTCTGCACAATATTGCTTCTAAGGTTTATTCTATCATTTCTAGAGAGAGAATTGTGAACTTTTGAAAGGTTGTCCCAGAATCTTCAGTTAATTATATGGCTGAATTTGGATGCTTGTGTAGGCGAGATGGCTGCAAAGTAATTGGGACAATAGAAGTTTAAAGAAGAATCCTTTTTAGTGTAGGTCAGTGTTCCCAAAGCTAACCATGTCTCAGGTTCAGAAAGAAGACAAAAAATATGACTTTCCAGAGATGTCATCAATATTCTGGGGCACATTTTTAAGGATGGGAGTGTCTGTGTTTTTAAATTTATCCAAGAGGGTTTGATCAATATGAGACAAAAATATTTTAACGATGGTAGCCAAAAACTGTAGAAAGAACACAGTAGCTAAAGAAAAGTCTTTTTTATATTGTCCAGCTTTTAAAGTTTTAGGTAAGATGCAACATTTTATGAATTACTCTATGGTGTCAAATTTTTCCTTTTCTCCATTTGTCTCTGACAAGCATAAAAATCCCTGCTACAAATGCAGGATGCTACCAAAAAAAAAAAAAAAAAAACAACAACAACAACAAAAAACTACACACATCATTAAACCATTGCAAAATCATATTTCACAATTGCACCTTTTGTGGTAATTATGTAAAAATTAATAGCCTTGCCAGGCATTCCCATATAGGAGACTATCCTGCTCTTTTCTGAGGTATTATAGAAGCCTATGTCTTTGTCATGACTTAAATATATAAATTTATATATGAGGGTACTTCAAAAAGTTAATGGGCAAGTGGAAATAAAGATAATGTACATGTGCCAGTACTTTTAGAAAAATCCTTGTGTGTGTGGGTGTGCATACACATACACACACTCACCACACACATACATATACCATAAATATCACATATTTCAGCTCCAGAGCTGATATTATATATGGTGAGTTTATTCATCTTTTTCTTTTTCTGCTTTTTTTCCTCTCTTGCTATATTCAGTTGATATAGTCACATACCCACATATATATACTCCTATCCTTTGAAGAACCTATTATTAAGTCAAAATCCACAAGGGAAGTGGCATTATTATTTATATTGTTTAAAAATATTAGCCAAGTGACTTATTTTCACTTTGGAAGATTTCTTAGGGAAAAGAACTACATAGACTAGAAAGTTCAGTCATTCAATTAATCTATGAAGTTTTCATGCCTCTATAAAATATCCTTCAGTGTTTAGTGCTGGACTTACTGGATTGTGTTTTGAAGAATGGAAATAAAACATGGAAATAAGACCATATTGATGAATCACAAAAACTATTTATCTGTATGTACATAGTTTACATAAAGTTAGAGAATAATAGAGTAGTAAAATATGATGGGCTATAAACTAGTTTTTAAAGAAAGGCAAATTAATTGGAAGCTACAAGCATCAATGAGGAAGTGACTTGAGTTTAGTATTTAAAAATGGGTGAAACATAAAAATCAGTGAAATGGGATCAAATTTTAAAGTATCAACTAGAAAATACAGATTAAATATGAAAATATTTTAATATGGGATAACCTATGAGGCCCATTCAAAAATTTGGTAAAAACATGGAATTAAAAGATATTTGGAACAAAATAATTTTGAAATTATGTGTATATTTCTCATGATGCACATTTTCATGAACTTTTTGAATATCCTTCATGTACAGATATTTAAAATTTTTACATCAAAATGAAGCTTTTTTAAAATTCCATTTTCCATGAACTTTTTGAAATACATCCATATATACCACGCCAATAGTCAAATAGAATAAAGCTGATTCTCATTTAAAGGCAATGATCAGTACTACAGAATGATTCTCACTCCATGGGTCTGATAATTTAGTGTGAAACACGGTGGTGTGATAATATTGATAAAAGTTTCTGAGTAGAGCATTTTTCCAATGAGCAGAGCATTTTTCTACTACCGTTGAAAGACTTAATAGTTTATTCTAATATTAATTTAAAACCCCTTTAAGATCCAAATTGTATATTATTTTAACTTTTCATCCATAATATGGTCCATAAATGGATACAATAACCTGGATGGAAGGCAGAAGCTTAAGTAAAAAAAGACATTCAACCTATGTCTACATAATTGCAAAGAAATAGCTTGGGAGAAAATAAAATGTTATCTATTGACATAAATTGATATAAATTGATATCATTAGGTACTCTCTGAACACAAGATTTGAAATATTTTGGAGACAGGGATACTAATACTCTAGTTCTAATGGAAATTATTCTCCAAGTACATACTGATTATTGCTCAAATATTTTTACAGTGAGAGCCCAGGGTCCTAAATAATTTCAGCTGCAATCTTAAGAAAAAAAATAGAAGCAATGTTCTAGCATATTTTTCCTAATTGCACACTGGTTATTTATTTAGAGTAATTGAAATTTTCAATCATTATCATAAACAAGTGGCATCACCCAGACACAGTCCTACAGTTTGTTGGACCATAACTAGTCTGCTCTATTAACACTGTAGAGAATTAAAGTAAGCAAATCAGTATAAAGAAGACTTACACTAACTGAATAATGAAGGGTTACTTCACTATTCTACATCTGATCATCTTGAGTGACAGATATATTTGGGAAACTATGAAGCATAATCTTTTTAAAAAGATAGATGCAAAGTGTTCTACCACTATGTTAAGATATAATCTTATATTAGTAAGATTAAATTTTACAATTTTTGTCAGAGTTGTACTATTATTTAGACTCCAGATCCTCAAATTACAACATAATTACAACTATTTTTATGAAAATAGTTACAAACTATGGAATGGATTGATTTGAACATGAAGAAAATTTACAAAAACCATGACAAAAAGTCGGCAATGCTCCTTATATAAGACTAAAAAGCCCTGTTTATTTAACATCAATTAAATTATAAAAAAGTTACTTAGAATGGATAAATCACAATTTGCCAAATGGCAAAAGTACATTTTAAAAAGTCACCTATAGATGCATTCACTTTTTTCAAATAATTCTGATAACAAATACTTATTACACTCCCATTGTGTGCAATCATTGAGCTAGATTCTAGGGACAGAAAAACAGGAAAATAAAATGATTTTAGTGAAGCACTAACAGCATGATATGGGAAACCATTACATAAGCACTCTAAAATAATGTACAAGTACAATAGAGATGGACATAGGTTTAATGAAAATGCTAAGAAGTTACCTTACTCAAACTGTTGTCAGCAGATGTGGGTAATGGGATGGAAAAAGAGGTAATGTATGGTGGTTAGGGAAGCACCTGGGGAATGTGATTACTGAGCTGAGTATAAAAGATCAGTCAGTCATACTAGTTGATAGCTAAGTGCAACAAAAAGGACGTTGCAGACCCAGGGAGGGATATAGGCATGGGCCTGAAGACAAGCATGGTGCATTTTTAGAAATGTAATTATCTTGGTGTTTCCACCACTGCAATTTGCATTAGAAATTAAGGACAAATATTGAGGCAAGATAAGGGTATATCTAAAAGGATAATGTATAGCAAAATAAATGTATTCAAAAGGCAGTTATGTTTATCTCATCTAGTCAAACTGAATATACTGCAATGTGATTGAAACATTTATATACTTGGAGTTGGAATTGGCCCCACGGATGAGATTCTTCTCACTTCAGATGCCAGTTCTGAGAGCAAGTCCACAGACTACCTGAACTTCTGCAACTGGTTACAAAACTGAGAGTTCCTGTGACTCAGATTTGATATATTTGATAATTTGGTAGAATGACTCACAGAACACATGAAAGTGTTGTGTTTTAATTATAGAACTTTACACAAATATAAATTCTGAAAAGGAAGGTAGGCCTTCTTTGCTTCTTCCTCTTCAAAATAGTGATAGTCAACGTGTTTCACAAACAAGGAAGTTCCTTTGAGCTTTGGTTACAGAGTTGTATTGGAATATCATTGCATGTGTGGCTTACTAAATCACTGGTCTCTTGACTGAACTCAAATCTCCAACCACCATCTGCCTCCCTGGGAATTAGGCTGGCTCAAAGTCCCAACTCTTTGATGTGCTGGGAAATTTATGGTGCTCATTTCCCAGTTCCAGGATAACTAGGGGTCTATCATGAATAACCTCACAAAGAAGTGTCAACATGTGTCGGTCCTTAGCTAGCATTGTTTCATCTACATTCCCGTCTTTTCCCCTGCTTTCCTCTCAGGTTATTTTTTTTTAACTTTTATTTAATGAATATAAATTTCCAAAGTACAGCTTATGGATTACAATGGCTTCCCCCCCATAACTTCCCTTCCACCCGCAACCCTCCCCTCTCCCGCTTCCTCTCCCCTTCCACTCACATCAAGATTCATTTTCAATTCTCTTTATATACAGAAGATCAGTTTAGCATATATTAAGTAAAGATTTCAACAGTTTGCACCCACATAGAAACACAAAGTGAAAAATACTGTTTGAGTACTAGTTATAGCATTAAATCACAATGTACAGCACACTAAAGACAGAGATCCTACATGAGGAGTAAGTGCACAGTGACTCCTGTTGTTGACTTAACAAATTGACACTCTTGTTTATGGCCTCAGTAATCACCCTAGGCTCTTGTCATGAGTTGCCAAGGCTATGGAAGCCTTTTGAGTTGCTGTAAATCCTGGCCATCATACAATTTAATTTATAAATATCTGAAAATTTTTTCAGTTTAACTTAGCTTTACTTTTAGCCACAAATGGTGAAGATGAAAGTATGAGAAATAGCAACATTAAGATAAAACTACGAAGTAAGTGACTTACAGTGATATTCAATCTTTAAATGTGCATTATGATAATCTTCATTAAATTCATAAATTGACTAAACAACAATTTACATAGTCCATAAATAGTTTTCTAACCTATGTACATAATTAAAAATAAAATTTTAAATGAAGAAGTGTTGTGAAAATTTCGTATAATTTAGTTTTTGCATATTAGGAAGAAAATTTCCATATGCAATGTAATGTATCTGAGAATTGTGTGAAATATTCACTTATATCTTATCAATAATTTAGAATTAATAACTCCATATAAATTATAAAATAATAATTATGAATTGATCAGAAAACCATATCTTACCAATTTTGTCATCTAAATCTATTGGTAAATTTTTTCCTGTTAGATTACATTTAGTTTCTAATGTATAAATGATATAACATTTTAAAATGAGGGAATAATTGCTTTTTTTAATAATTAACAGAATCAATGATGTAGCATAATATTCTGTTAAATGGGGATAATATTGGCTTATTACTTTAAAATAAAATACATTAATAAAACTTAACATTATTATATTCAAGTGCCAAAAAAAATCCTGAAATTTCCCAAATAAGTTTTTGTCAATATTTTTATTTAAAATGCAGTAAGAATAAACATATGCCATGCCATCTTTGGCTGCAGGGTATTATATGAAAGAGTTTAAACAAAGTTTAGCTTACTGTTGCTCATCAACAATTTTGGGCTGGAATTTCTAAACTTTCATTATTATATTAGTAGAGATATTGTAAGTAAACAAAAATCATAATTAAGAATCCAGGCAGAATTTTAAGCAGACAGATACAAGTTTAAATCCTAGCTCTGGCACTTAGATATTTTGGTGAAAGCTGTCATATAGTAGACAACCAATTACTTAGGTGTATAATTAAAAGAAGTTTTCTCTGAATTTTTTTCTCATCAATGTTTATAAGTTAACATAGTCTTAACACAAAGAGAACAAATTCAATGTAGTTCATAGACACAATTCTAGGAATATAATGATACTTCCAGTCTCTGTTTCCCTGTTTCTTTCATTTTCTTTATTTTTGATTTTCTTTGTTTTCTTTCTTTTACTTTCCTTTTTCCTTTCCTTCTCTTCTCTTCTTTTCTTAGTTTTCAAGATAACATAATTTTAATTTACATTAAAGTCAAAGGCTTAATGCCCCATTAAAGATTCAACAAGTGAAAGTAAAAAAAAAAAACAAAAAACAAAAAACAGAGTTCATTAGGAATATAGGCAAGGACTTTGAACAATAATGAAATGAAATGAAATGTATTTCAGTCATATACAGCAAATTTTAAAATAATCAAATATCATTAAACTATAGTAATATATCTATTTATACATATTAATTACTACAAATAACAGAAGGCATGTGATATTTTTTCTTTTGGGGTCTGGCTTACTTGTTTTAATAGAATTACCTCTAGTTGCATCCATTTTGCTGCAAATGTCTGGATTCCATTCTTTTTGTGGCTTGATAGTATTCCATCGTGTACATATATAAATCACATTTTCTTTATCTAGTTGTCAGTTGATGGACATCTAGCTTGGTTACATATATTAGATATTGTGAATTGAGCTGCTAAAACATGGCAGTACAAGTGCCTCTTTCATATGCTGCTTTCATTTCTCTTAAATATATTCCAAGGCATAGGATACCTAGGTCATTTAGTAGATCTATTTTTTCTTTACTGAGGAATTTCCACATTCTATTCCACAATGATTGTACCAGTTTACATTTCTACCAACATTGAATTAGGGTATCTTTTTCTCCACATACTTTTCAACATTTGTTGCTTTTTTTTGGATTTTTGGATGTAGGTGTTCTAACTCCTTGATGGTTAGTAATTCTGAGCATGTTTTCATGTATCTGTTGCCATTTGTATTTCATATTTTGAAAAATACCTGTTCACATATTTTGCCCATTTCTTTTATGATTTGTTTGCTGTGTGTTGTTGAGTTTCCTGAGCACTTTAATATACACTGGATATTAATCATTTATGGGATGCATAGTTTATAAATATGTTCCCCAATTCAATCCGTTGCCTCTTCACTTTGTTGATTGAGTCCTTTGTCGAGCAGAAGCTTCTTAGTTTAATGTAATCCCATGTGTCCAGTTTTCCTTTTATTGTCATTCCTTCTGGCATCTTATCCAAGAGGTTTTTGCTGAGGCCAATATCTTTGAACATTTACCCTAAATTTTCTTCTAGTAATTTATGATTTAAAGTATATATTCAGATGATTTTATCTACTGTGATTAGATTTTGTGTATGATATAAATTAGGATCAAAGTTCTGCATATGAAATCATAGTTTCTCCAAAATGATTTGTTGAAAAGACTCCTTCTCCAGGGAGTGATTTTTAGCTTGTTTGTCAAATATTGGTGGTTGTAAATGTATGGATTATTTTCTGGAGTTTCTTTTTTTCATTTTTAAAAACAGTTTATTAATACACTAGTTTTAGATTACTACATAATGCTCATCAGTTCTCGTGTTATGTGACATTAACACAAAGAGAACAGATCCAATGTCATTCATAGATAGAATTCTAAGAATAGTAATACTATTCTTCCTCCCTCTTTCTTTAGTTTTTGATATAATATATGTTTTTAAAAATATTTATTACTATAAAGAGAACAGATTTCATGAATTTCATAGGTACAATTCTAACATGATAAGCATACTTCCCTACCTCATTCCTTCCTCAATCCCTCTCCTACTTTCCTTCTTTTTTAAAAAATTTTTACAGACATAATTTCGATCTCATCCAATATAATCACTGGCTTAATTCACTACTAACCACTAACCAACTTTATTTTCAACAAGTGAGAAGCAGTCAGGCCACAGTTCCACAGCAGTGTAAACAAAACCAAAAAACAACAATCGTATCACAAGATGTCCATTTCTTCCCTATATATTTTTGTAGTCTATATTAATCACCACATAACAGAAACAATATGTGACATTTGTCTTTTTGAGAGGGGTTCATTTTACTAAAGGTTATGGTTTCCAGTTGCATACATTTTGTTGCAAAAGACAAGATTTCATTATTTTTGATTGCTGAGTAGTATTACATACTGTATATATATGTGTGTGTGTGTATGATATTTATATCCTATATATCTCACATGGATTTATTATTATATATTGATATCATATGATATATATTGATGTCATATCATATATATATGTATATCATATATATATCACATTGATCTACATGTCTATTTCTGTGCCAGTACCAGGATGCTTTGATTACAACAACCCTGAAGTCTGTCTTGCAATCTGCAATTATGATACATCCACCTGGTTTTTTTTTTGTTTGTTTGTTAAGATTTCTTTGTTTATTCAGGTTATTTTGTGTTTCCAAAATAAATTTTAGAATTGTTTTTCTAGATCATCCTTGTGAAGATCATCCTTGTTGTTGTGATTGGGATCACGTTGAATTATAAACTTCTTTGGAGAGTATGTACATTTTGATGATACTATTTCTTACAAATGATGAACATGACCAATTTTTCCATGTTTTGGCTCTTCTATTTCTTTAATTAATGTTCTGTGAACTTTACTGTAGACATCTTTCACAGCCATGGTTAAATTTATCCCAGTGTATCTAAGACTTTTTGTAGCAATTGTGAATGGGACTTGCTTTACAAATTCTTTCTCAGCCAGAGTATTGTTGGTGTATAAAGCTATTGATTTTTTTAAGATTTATATTATTTATTGAAAGATGGAGTTACAGACAGAGGTAAAAACAGAGAGAGACAAGCAGAGAGAAAGAGAAAGAGGACTTCCATCTGTTGTTTCACTAGAGAGAGAGAGGTCTTCCATTTGCTGTTCCACGCCCCAGATATTCGCAATGGCTAGACCCGAGCCCATTGAAAGCTGGGAGCCAGGAGCTTCTTCTGGGTCTCCCATGTGGGTACAGGGGCCCAAGGACTTGCTTTCCCAGCTACATTAGCAGGAAGCTGAGCTAAGTGGAGCAGTAGGATTTGAACCAGTACCAATATGAGATGCCATCACTGTAGGCTGGGGTTTTAAATTGCTGAACCGCAGCACTGGCCTCACTATTGATTTTTGTATATTATTTTACATTCAGCAACTTTGATGAATTTTCTTATAAGTTGCAACAGTCTCTTAGTGGAGTTTTTGATTCCCCTAAATAGAGGATCACATTGCCTGCAAACAGGGATAATTTGACTTCCTCTTTTTCAACTTGTATTACTTTGATTATTTTTCCTTGTATAATGGCTCTGGCAAAAACTACCAAAATTGTAGTGAATAATAATGGTAAGAGTTGGCATCATTGTCTGTTTCCAGAACTTAGTGGAAATGCCTGAAGCTTTTTTCCATTCAATAAGATGCTGGCTGTGAGTTTGTCATATATTGCCTTGATAGTATTGAGGTATGTTCCTTCTATACCCAATTTTTTTTCTTTCAAACTTTTATTTAATGAATATAAAATTCCAAAGTACAGCTTATGGATTACAATGGCTTACCCCCCATAACATCCCTCCCACCAGCAACCCTCCCCTTTCCCACTCCCTCTCCCCTTCCATTCACATCAAGATTCATTTTCAATTCTCTTTATATTAAGAAGATCACTTTAGCATACATTAAGTAAAGATTTCAACAGTTTGCTCCCACATAGAAACATAAAGTGAAAAATACTGTTTGAGTACTAGTTATAGCATTAAATCATAATGTACAGCACACTAAGGACAGAGATCCTATATGAGGAGTAAGTGCACAGTGACTCCTGTTGTTGACTTAACAAATTGACACTCTTGTTTATGGCATCAGTAATCACCCTAGGCTCTTGTCATGAGTCGCCAAGGCTATGGAAGCCCCCTGAGTTCACCGACTCTGATCATATTTAGACAAGGCCATGGTCAAAGTGGAAGTTCTCTCCTCCCTTCAGAGAAAGGTACCTCCTTCTTTGATGACCCGTTCTTTCCACTGGGATCTCACTCGCGGAGATCTTTCATTTAGGTTTTTTTTTTTTTTTTTCCCCCAGAGTGTCTTGGCTTTCCATGCCTGAAATACTCTCATGGGCTTTTCAGCTGGATCCGCATGCCTTAAGGGCTGATTCTGAGGCCAGAGTGCTGTTTAGGACATCTGCCATTCTATGGGTCTGCTGTGTATCTCACTTTCCATGTTGGATGGTTCTCTCCCTTTTTGATTCTATCAGCTAGTATTTGCAGACACTATTCTTGTTTATGTGATCCCTTTCGTTCTTAGTCCTATCATTATGATCAATTGTGAACAGAAATTGATCACTGGGACTAGTGAGATGGCATTGGTACATGCCACCTTGATGGGATTGAATTGGAATCCCCTGGTATGTTTCTAACTCTACCGTTTGAGGTAAGTCAGCTTGAGCATGTCCCGAATTGCACATCTCTTCCCTCTCTTATTCCCACTCTTACATTTAACAGTGATCACTTTTCAGTTAAGTTTTAGTGCTTAAGAAGAATTGTGTATTGATTACAGTATTCAACCAAAGGTATTAAGTAGAACAAACAAAAAAAAAATACTAAGAGGGCTAACATATCAAGTTGCTCATCAACAGTCAGGGTGAGGGCTGATCAAGTCACCGTTTTTCCTAGTGTTCATTTCACTTTAACAGGTTTCCTTTTTGGTGCTCAGTTAGTTGTCACCTATCAAGGAGAACAAGTGGTATTTGTCCCTTTGGGATTGGCTTATTACACTCAACATAATGTTTTCCAAATTCCTGCGATCTGGCTGTGACATCTGTCACCCCATTGATCGCCAGGGTTGATTTGGCTGATCTGGCTGGCTAGGTGGGTGTCCCCTTCCTCCCTCACTGCTCCATGTGCATCCCTCCCGAAGCTGCGCGCTCGGTCGAGGAGGACGACCTTCCCCGCTGGAGGAGGACTGGTCTTCGGTCAAGGGTATACGAGTAGCTGCGCTCCCCTGCTAGAACCTCCAAACAAGCTCTATACCCAAATTTTTTCAAGGTTTTTATCATGAAAATATTTTGTATTTTTAAATGAATTTGCTTTGTCTATTTTAACTGTGTCTTAACATCTATTTTGCCTAATATAATATTGGCTACTTCTGTTGTTTTTTATTTTCATCTGCATGGAATATACCTTTCTATCTTTTCACTTTTAGTCTTTGTATATTTGGTGGAATCTGTTTTAGCTAGACAGTATAAAGGTGATTCTTTTATTTTTTAATCCAATTAGGTAGTCTGTGTTTTTTAACTGAAGAATGTAAGTAATTTACATCCAGTATTATTATTGATAATTAATAACTTGGTTCTGTCACTTTTTTCATGAATGTTTCTACTTTAATTTTGAATATCCTTGTTCTACTAGGAGGTTTTCTACCTTCACATTCTTTCATAATGCTGATTATCTTTGTCTGTTTCTGGATATTGTACATTCTTACATATCATTTGGTAAGGCTGGCCAGATGGTGATAAATTCTTTCAATTTTTATTATTCTTGAAAGGTCTTTGCTTAACCTTCATTTATGAATAAGAGCTTGGCTAGATAAAGTTTTCTCAGTTGACTGTTTTTTTTTTTTTTTCTTTAGGACTTGGACTATGTTTCTATGTTCTCTCCTAGTCTGGATTTTGTTGTTGTTTTTTTTTTTTATTTATTTATTTATTTTTTTTTTAGAAATATACTGCTAACTTGATGAAAGCTCTTTTGAATATGATTCAGTGTTTCTCTCATATATTTTAAGATATTTTCTTTACATTTTATTTTGAAAGTTTAAATAAGCTATATTATAGTGAGGATCTTTTCTAATACAGTTCTAAGACCCTCCCATATTTGGATGTCACAGGTTTTTTCAAACTGGGGAAATTTTCCTCTATTCCACTATGTAAGATTTCTAAGCCATGCTTGTTTACAAACCTCATAAAGCTAAAGTATTTGGTTGTTTGATGTGATACATAGATGCTCAACACTGTTTTTGGTCTTTACAATTACCTCTTTTTCTTTTTTGATTGTCTTAGATATTTGAATATTTATGTTCTAGATTAGATACCATTTCTTTTGCCTTACCAAGTCTGTTGCTAAGACTTTCCACTGTAATGATTGGCCTTATTGAACTTCTTTCCAAACATTACTGTCCAATTTTTTCAGCATCACTATCTCTTTTCAGAATGCTCATCTATGTCGTGTACATATTTCCCTATTTCATGTTACAATTTCTATGTGTTCTTGGGTAATCTTAACATCATTCTTTAGAATTTGCATTTCATCAATCTCTGTTCTCAATCCATTATTAATGTATTATGGTTGTCCTTTTCGGGAGTTATATTGTCTTTCTTCATATTTCTTCTGTTTCTATATTGGGTTTTACACATCTGGAGATCACTGCTTTCTCACCCAGAGGATATTTTTTTTTTTATTGAGGACTTTATTCTTGGAAATATCCTTCTCAGGATCAGTGTGCTGGAATTCCAGAGGTGTGTGCTTGTTAAGACCAGAGATATAGCCACCATTTGTGGGTCCAGAGTGACACCAATTTAGATATGGTGTAGTACCTTTGGCTAGAGTCATTAAGGAGAAGGGATGTTGGAGCTGACCAGTGTGTTCACAATATACAGCTTCTGTGTGCCAATGTGAACCAGTTGATTCATGATCTCGAATACATTCATGGTACCTGTACAACTTTATCCATGAAGGCACATGCACCGTACAGAACACCAACTCCCTTTGTTCTGTGTCCCTTTCGGCCCCTGTGAGATCTGTCCCAGGACACAGGGAGCTCTGAGTTTCCACAGTCAGATTGTACAGGTGCGTGGGCATTCAGCCACAATCGATGTCCCTTTCAGCTCTGTTGCCTATGTCTGGAACACTCAGTCTTGGCTGTGAGCATCTGCTCTCCACCCTGTGGGGTGCCCCATTCCCAGCACGAGCTGCCCACCAGTCCCAAAGTCAGGAAGAGATTGACAGCAGCTCCACCTCTCCACCTTAACAAATTGAGATTGGCATTTGGCAGAGGGAAACGAGAAAAGCAACATGGTGCCCCTTCACAGAGTAACATAATTGTTCAGCCCCCTAACCTTTCCCCAGGCCAGTCTCAAACTCAGCGAGGACCATGGAATTCTCCCTCTGTCAAAGTTGTCCAGTGGCATAGAGCTGTGGCAGCCTTCTCTCACTTTGCCTGGGGAGATGACCATTCCCAGTGAGGCACCAACTATGAATGTGCAGACATTCCTGGTGGCATACTGCCAGCAACCAAGTGACTGTCCTTGCTCCTCAATTCTCCATGGAATCTCTATTCTGCTCTGTTCATTTTCCACTGAAAATTTCTCTTAATCTGTCCCTTGGAAATATGGTCTTTTCTTGCTTTTTCTGATATCTGTCTGTAACTGAAATCAGTGAAATGTCTCTTTAACAAGCCATCTTGGATTCTTTCCCCCAAATTAGTTCTTTTAAATAATTATGTATAAGCCAAAAGAGATCTCTAAATAAGAGAGGTTTAGGAAATGCTGACAAATTTCTTGGCAGTTCTCTGTCAAAATTCAATTAGGGAAGGACCATTAAGAATGGAGTAAAACAAACTATTTACTTAAAGGATTGGTTTATGCAGCTGTGGGAATAGTCAAATAATTCATCTGCAACTTTCATTTCTATAGGTGGTGCTGGATTTGAAGTGGAGAGGTCAAGCAGTACATAAATAAATTCACAAGATAGAGTGGGAGAGAGAGCAAGGGTAAACTGGAACCTCTGAGCACGTATGGGAATCTATGCATGGGCTATAGTATGTGTGATCTTACACTGACCTTTTTTTAATTTTTTTTTTTTAATTTATTTGAAAGGTAGAGTTACAGAGATGCAGAGGCCGAGAGAGAGGGAGCGGGTGAGAGAGAAGTGTTCCATCCTCTGGCTCACCCCTCAGATAGCTACAAGACCCAGAGCTGGGCAGATCAGAAGTCAGGAACCAGGAGCTTCTCCCGGGTCTTCCACGTGGGTGCAGGGGCCCAAGGACTTGGGCCAGCTTCTACTGCTTTCCTAGGCCACAGCAGAGAGTTGAGTCAGAAGTGGAGCAGCTGGGTCTCAAACCGGAATCCATATGTCCACTGGGATGATAGCACTGCAGGTGGCAGCTTTACCTGCTAAGCCACAGTGCTGGCCCCTCTACATTGACACCTTTTTAGCTTCAACCAAGCTAACATTCACTTCTAGCTTCCAGTTCTCATAAATTAATATTATATTGTGGGCAAGCTATCCAAGAAACAAAGAGGTAAGAGCTTCAAACTATGAAAATATTTTAATAATTTGTGAAGAAATGCAATAAGAGAAAAATATCTCAATAACAGTTATTTCTAATTTGCTATTTTAAACTTTTTTTTTTTAACAAAAGGACTTATTTATTTATTTGAAAGTCAGAGTTTCAGGCCGGCGCCGCAGCTCACTAGGCTAGTCCTCCGCCTTGCGGCGCCGGCACACTGGGTTCTAGTCCCGGTTGGGGCGTCGGATTCTGTCCTGGTTGCCCCTCTGGCCAGGGAGTGCAGTGGAGGATGGCCCAAGTGCTTGGGCTCTGCACCCCATGGGAGACCAGAAGAAGCACCTGGCTCCTGCCATCGGATCAGCGCGATGCGCCAGCCGCAGCGCTGCCGGCCGTGGCGGCCATTAGAGGGTGAACCAACGGCAAAGGAAGACCTTTCTGTCTCTCTCTCACTGTCCACTCTGCCTGTCAAAAAAAATAATAAATAAAAATAAAAAAATAAAAAAATGAAAGTCAGAGTTACACAGAGAGAGGAGAGGCAGAGAGAGAGATAGCGATGTCTTCCATCCGGTGGTTCATTCCCCAGTTGTCTGCAATGGTCAGAGCTGCACTGATCCGAAGCCAGAAGCCAGGAGCCAGGGGCTTCTTCCGGGTCTCCCACGTACTTGGGTCATCTTCTACTGCTTCCCCAGGCCATAGCAGAGAACCAGATCAGATATGAAGTAGCTGGATCTCGAACTGGCACTTCAGACCAGGGAGTTAACCTGCTGCGCCACAGCACTGCCCCCTGCTATTTTGAACATTTAGACTTTAACCACTATATTAAATTCTTCATTTTTTCTATGAATATCATACTGTGTCATATCTTATAAATAACATTAAGCCAAGATAGTTTTATACTTTAGAAAGAAAAAAATAACAACAGAACACTTGCTGCATAGACAGGTGGATGCCAAAATAAATCGCAGCATAGAAATCCATTCTTTTTCAAATATAGGCAAGGTAATCTAAAGTAAAGATTTCTAGCTTGGTCTTTATTTTTGGAATAGTTAACCCAAATTCTTGATATAAAGAAAAAAATTGAAATAAATGATATAAAAATCTCTACTAAAATATTTGAAATAAATGATATAAAAATCTCCACTAAAATATTTGAACAAGTAATGGTGGAACTACATTTACTAAATATAACTCATAAATTATTTTTTTGAAATTTCAGAATTAAGTATTGCACATTTTTGAAATTTTTTATAAGTGACTCCTATTTTATGAATTTACCTATCTGGTGGTGGATTTATAAATATACACTTATCAAAAATGTTAAAATAAATTTTTTGAAGTACTTAACATTAAAACAGGGTGCTTTTTATAAAGCCAGGGCCAATACTAATGACCAACTTGATTTTCCAGCCCATGAGATACAACTTGAAATATTGCCAATCTATAGAAAAAATTCTTCCTTTTTAAAATGCCATGTTGAAACATATTTTTCTCATAATTGCTGTTGTTTGTTCTTTCAGATCTATCACTATATTTTAGTGAGAAGCCTACTTTACCAGTTAGGAGACCTACATTCTAGAGATCCTTGAATCAACATTTAAGAGATGGTTAAAAATCTGTCCATCTAATCAGCTACAAATAGCACTCCTAGAACAGTCTATGAATGAAATAAATTATGTTCAACAGAACAGGAGATGTAACTTAAAATAAAAAGCATTTTCATAGTGTTCATTAGATTTAGTTTGAAAAACAAGATGGTGAAGTCATTTAATGTTACTGAGAAAAATTACCATCATTATTTTTTAAAGATTTATTTATTTATTTGAAAGTCACAGTTATAGAGAGTGAGGGAGACATATAGAAAGAGATCTTTCATCTGCTGTTTCACTCTCTAGAAGGCTACACTAGCCAGGGATGAGCAGGGCAAAGCCATCAGAACAGGAACACAGACTCCCTGACAATGGTTAATACTAAGTGGTCAGCCATTTTGAAACACATCCTTCCAACAGTTGGCCCATTCCAGGCAGGATCTTCATCTGCACCTCCCATGTGGGTGACAGGGACGCAAGTTACTTGGGCCATCTTCTGCTACTTTTCCCTGGCCATTAGCAGGGAGCTGTATTGGAAGTGGAGCATCCAGGACTTTAACTGTGCCCAAATGGGAAGCCAGCATTGCTGGCCACAACTTTACCCGCTATGCCACAACACTGACCCCTGGCCATATTATTAAGAGCAGACTTTTAGGATAGCTTCAAATAATGATTTTATATCTTACAGTATTTTCCATTACAGCCTATCTTTTTGCCTAATAAAGAATTTGTGAGGCAATGCAGACATTACTCCTAACTTAATACTGATGATATTTGCATGATTTCATTGATAATATCAACGTGAGGCTGGTAAAGTGTTGTAACAAGTTATCTGCCATTCAGATGTGGGCCAGCATTGAGGCACAGCTGATAAAGCCATTGCTTTCCATCTCAGCATCCCATATTGGGATGCTGGTAGATTCCTGCTATTGCAACTAGAAAGGCAGAGTGTGATGGCTCAAGTACTTGGGCCCCTGTGACCAACGTGGGAGATCAAGACAGAACTCCAAGTTCCTGGCTTTGGCATGACTCAGCACAGGTCAGTGGCCATTTGGAGAGTGAACTATCAGATGGACGAGCTCTCTCTATCATTCTCTCCCTCTTGCTTTCTCTTTGTCTGTCACTCTGCCTTTTAAATTTAACAAACGAACAAATCAATCTTTTTAAAAAATACTGGGTATGGGAAGCATGCTTGAACCTGCATGAATCATGTCAGAGCAATAGATTTTTGTCATATTTTTCCAACTCTGTTAAGTGAGATAATACTGATAACTCAACATCAATCACAGTGAGAACTTTTACACCATAGAAAACGTCAATTACTGCAAATGAGATTATTTTCTTGAGAGGCAATTTACCTGCACAACACTGCGTATCCTCTCTTCGTGAGTCATGCTGGACTCTGAGATGGTTTTGACTACACATTGGCCTGAGTGATGTTCTACCAATTTTCTGGGTGGTTACCAGAGCTCTGCTCCATTTTTTGTCTTGAAAATTCCCAATGAATAAAAAGTCCTACATGAATAGGGACTGAGATTCCCTGATGATGTCTACTATAAGTGGTCAGCCATTTTGAAACATATCCTTCAGCCACAGTTGACCCAATCCAGCTGATAACCCACACAATAGAGAAGAGCTGCCCTCGCCAAGCTCAACATAATTGCAGATTTCTAAGCAATATCATTAGTGTTTTGATTTGAAGCCTCTACATTTTGGGATTATTATATACAATAGTTTACTGTAACAGACACAGTTTCAAAGTAGCCACGTTAAAATTACAACCAAATATTATTAAACCCTTTTTGGAAAGACTTTCAATACCATTATGTTTCTTAATCAGCAATTGTAGTAATGGGAAATGAAAAACAAGTAGGTATTCTATCCGTAAGGAAGGATGTAGGCAAAAGTGAACAAAACTAGTGCTTAAAAACTTAATTCTATTAAGTCTTGCCAGATACTTTCAAAGTCACAAGAATGAAATAATTGTTAGCATTCTGAGGCAATGTTTTAAAATCTTACTTCCTCTTATTCTTATAAATTTTCATGTAAAATGCATAACATTTTGAAGTGAAATCATTGGTATTGTCATGCATTTAAAATTGTTTTATTTACTGAGTACCACAAATACTATGATTTACAACCCTGACTGAATTGTGAAGCAACTGAATAAATGCTTTACTTCAAGTAAAACTCTGTTAACATAAAAATTATCTGTAGGGCAGTGTGGATTATCTTCTTTTATTGATATATCTAGAAGCACAATTTCTCTTATAAATATTTTTAAATATTTCTTTATTTGAAAATCAGAGTTAACTGAGAGAGTGAGAAAGTCTTGCTCCAAAGACTTGCTTCTACATTTCTTCCCTTGTTCAACCACACAAACTTATTCTCAACTCTTTTTATCTGGGTCTCCAAAATGTTCTAGACATCCCTAGCATCTCCAAATATTGATGCAGTACAAAGAAGAGTCAGAGTAAAAGGAGACCACTGTCCTATCTGATGTGGGTAAAATATCTCACAAGGGCAGAAGTTCTTGTAAGTTCCAGCCTGGAAAGATTTGGCCTCTAGTCAAGAGCAGACATCTCAAAACATCCTCAATGGGGAAAGTACATTTCCAGGAGGAAAATTAGTTCAAAAAGGGAATGAGATACTAAAGCAACACCAATTAAAGAGAAAAGAGTAAGTGCCAAAGAAAGAGAAATAGGAGATGAGTATTTTTAACCCTTTATTTCACTCTCTGGAAGAGTCTTCATTGATGTTGGGTGTATCCCAGGATTTAGGGCAAAAGACAAGAAGATCCAGATTCCAAAAGGTCAGAAAACAACTTGGATGCATTTGTGGGTTTGTGTCTCCTTTACTCATAGTGGTTGTGGGAAATGTACAAGGAACAGCCACTTGCCCCAGACAGCAGTGGGGCAATAGGTGATATCTGCCTTCGTGTCTGTGGCAGGGGATCAGACATGCACAGAGCGACATTGGCATATATCCTCAGTTAGCCACAACCACCAATAATGGCACTGAGTCTCACATCCACAAGCCCTGGAATCTAGCCACACCCAGCCCCTGCCCAGTTGTTTCCATGGGTTTACAGACTGATGAGGCTCAGAACCAAACCAAACGGGCAGTTAGCCAAACAGATGGACCAATCAGTTACCATGACACTGGTTATCATCCAGAAATGGAGAACAGAGGTAAGAGGACATAGGGCAGAAAGCATGGAAGGCGGATATCTTCATTTTCCCAAGTTCATCTCCCCAACATTGAGCAATTCTGTGTGAATGGTGCCCAGAAAAAAAAAATGAAAGCTTCTTCTTGTTAGGCTTTAGGATTTTTAAATTTCCAATAAGATGAGGAGATGGAAAGTTACAGTACAAAAGAATTAATTTTATGAGGCCAGAAAATCGGGGGGGGGGGCAGCAAAGAGAGTGGGGTCAGCCAACCCCATGCAGAGGGCAAGGGATTTGAAGCCAGGCTTCATTCCATTTGGGCAGCAGGCAGAGTCCCTTCTTGTCCCTTTGTAAAGCTGCCTGTTGGGAGGATGTGCTGATTGCCACATGGATCCTGGTAAGGTAGGTGGGATGGAGTTGGAGAAGTGGGCATCTAATATTTAATTCCAGGTCGTTGCCTTCTATTTGGAAATCTTCTAAACATAGGCACACATATAGTGCACAAAGTGGTACAATGTAAGTAAAGGGTGAAAAAACACACAGGGGAAAAGTTGAGGAATGCAGTGAGCCAGAAGGAGAAAAAGAGTGGAGGATGGGACGTAGAGAGTGCCTCAACATCTTCTCCTGGCATTGCCTGCCAATAGAAGGAGGGACTCTTTTACAAATATTTAGAACAAAGCAAATTTAGAGAATCATATAGATAATTAATAATGTAAAGCACTAATCATTGTAGATATTTCACTGGTTACATTAAATTATTTGGAATCTTGTCTTGGTAAGTTAAAAAATAAATTAATATCACAAATCAAAATATCAATTTTTTTTCTAATTTCAGTGAATTTATTCTTCATTACTTTTCACATGATTATTATGGCATCCAAAATCCCTTTGCTACCATGTTTTTCTATATACTTTACCTCATGAAATACTTGTCTAATGTAGGTTTCTATTCATAAACATATTTATAATGCTTTTATTCTCTAAAGAATAAATCCCCAATTCTTTGAATTCTGTGCAGATTTTCCATGTGTAGGAGTTAATTTTTCATTCTATTGCATATGTAGATAAATTCTTTTCTCTGATTTTTATTTGCATATCATCATTATAACTTTGACCATATTTATCCATCACTTTGAAATCTCCTCCACTTTATATATGCTGAAACCCAAGAACATTCAGATCCACTTCAAAAAACAAACATGAAATACCTCCAATTACTTACATGCATAAGTAAGGACTCCGTTTCCTACCATCACACCTGTCTGCCTATTATAGCTCCTTAAATGTGTTAAAATTATGTCTATAAAAGCACACTCTATTGCTAATAATTGTTTACTTTCGATCTCATCTATTTTCTTTCACCATTAGTACTCTCTGTGTTTTAATTTACTCCGTCTGCACAGGCAGAAAATACTCTTTCTATTTCCTTTATAGTTAGATGTGGTTGGATAATAAATTATTGCCAATTTCTTAAAGATGAGCCTTGTCATTAAAGCCATTAGGCTTTGTCACTCTTTCTAATCTTTCATGCTTCTCAAGGTCTAGGACATGGATGGGGTGTGAACAAACCCATCAGAATGGGCAGATGTTGGTAACAGTCAAGGGGTAAGAGGGCCAACAGACAACAGCCCTGAGTCCTGAATGATTCAGTGGAGAAATGGTGCCTATTTACACTTAGCCACCAAGGCACCTCTTTGCTATATGAGAGTGAAATGTGGATGATGCCACAGCACTCTGGATGACATATCATATCTAATTCATTTGTGTACCATACTCTAGAATCTCTGAGTCTAGAAATTGAGCACAACTTTGAAAATGCATAGTCACCTTTCTCTCTCCTAATTTTAGAATAGGGCATTGCAAACAATAAGATTTCAAATATGTTTGCAAAATTGCATCACGCTGAAAAATAATGCTATGTGAAAGTATTAAAATGTAAGTTTTCATCAAATTGATTGCATTTCTCTTGAAAGATTTCCAAAGAAAGAGAGAGAGGGAGACAAACATACACACAAAGAGAGAGGGGATAGGGCTGAGAGAGAGAGAAAATGAATTAATCTTCCAACTGTTGGCTAACTCCCCAGAAGGTTACAATGGCCTGTGCTGGGCCAGGCAGAAGCCAGGAGCGAGGAAGTTCATCTGGATTTCCCACTTGACTTGGATGGCAGGGGTCTAGTTTTCTGCCGCTTTCCCCAGGCCATTAGCAGAGAGCTGCATCGGAAGTGGAGCAGCTGAAACATGAACCACTGCCCATAGGGGATGCTAGTGTTGCAGGCAGTGGCTTTACCTCGTATGCCACTACACTGACACTTAAATCGATTCTTATGTCATCAGAATTAGTTTATCTTAGACCTCACCTATTAAATAATTAGATCATTACTCATCAGACCAAAAGGTATAAAAGAAGATATTCATTGTTTGTAGTAAAACAGTATTTTAGTATTTAGAGTGCACGCATAGAAATGAAATGTGGTTTTAAGGATAATAAGGGCAAAGAAGACTTTATGAAGTGTCTCATTGCTAGTAATGCTGTGTGCATAAAGGTACCTCTTAAAAATGATCCACAAAGCAAATGATATTTCAATAGTAAATATCACAAAGACCAAAGGAAATTTAAAAATAATTCAGAATTATTCAATAAAGGTCAGTGGGAAGTAGATAGGGGGAGAAAAGAACATCAGATGATAGGAATTTTCAATAATATCCTCATCATAAAGGTCAATCAAGCTTATTTCCCTACTGCTTTCAAAAGAAAAGAGGAACAAAAAGATTCTCAGTTAAGGATTTCTGGGTAGTACTAAAAAGAAAATTTAACATTCAACATTTTTTTAACTGCGAAAAATAACATTTTGCCCTAGTACACCATGGCATATAAGAACCAGGGAGTAAAAAAGATAAGCAAACAAAAACAAAGATTTTACTGTTTCCTGTACAATTGGTAATATCTCTTATGTTGCAACTGTCATCTTGTAGGTAAAAAGGTAGAGGATATTGGAATGGAGGCTGTCTCTGTACAGTTTTAATATCAAGCACATTTCTGGGTCACTGAGTTCTAAGAGCATTAGCGAAAGCTCAGGGAAAAATATACAAATCAATGAATATTTTCTGTATAAATTCAAGTGAACGATGAACATCATGAAGCTATGTAAGAATAGCTGAATCATGGAGACATATTTGTGGTGCAGGGGGTTAAGCCTCTACAACACCAGCATCCAAATCAGAGTCCTGGCTGCTCAGCTTCTTTTTCTTTTCTTTTTTTTTTTTTAACATTTATTTATTTATTTGAAAGTAAGAGTTACAAAGAGACAGAAGGAGAGGCAGAGAGAGAGAAATCTTCCATCCGCTGGTTCACTCTCCAATTGGCCGCAATGGCAGGAGCTGTGCTGATCCGAAGCCAGGAGTCAGGAGCTTCTTCCAAGTCTTCCATGTGGGTGCAGGGGCCCAAGGACTTGAGCCATCTTCTACCGCTTTCCCAGGCCATAGCAGAGAGCTGGATTGGAAGTGGAGCAGCCAGGACTTGAACCGGCATCCATGTGGGATGTTGGCACTGCAGGTGGCGGCTTTACCCGTTATGCCACAGCCCAGACCCATGCTGATCTTCTAATCCAGGTTCTTGCTCAAGTTCCTGGGAAGATAGCAGAGGATGGCTCAAGCATTTAGGCTGTTGACACAATGTAGGGCACTCAGATGGATTTCCTGGATCCTACTTTCAGCTTTACTCAGTCTGGATGATGTGCCCATTTGGAGAGTGAACCAGCAGATGAAGCTCTTTTTTCTATCAGACTTTCAAAAGAAAGAAAGAAAGAAAGAAAGAAAGAAAGAAAGAAAGAAAGAAAGAAAGAAAGAAAGAAAGAGTAAATATTTTACATTTTTTAAAAATTTTGTTTAAATTATACAAGTTTCTTGTACTTCATATATACAGATTTAGGAACATAGTGGTATTTCCTACCCTACCCTCCCTTCTGCCTACTCTCCTTCCTTCCCCCCACCCTTCCCACTCTTAATTTTTACAAAGATCTATTTTAATTTACTTAATCAACACAAAGTTAACCCTACACTAAGTAAAAAAATTCAACAAATAGTATGAAGAAAACCCACGGAATCCAAGGAATTCATAGTTGAGTGAGAAGAATTCTTCCTTTCCTGTAGGTTCATGTTTACTCTATATTAATTAAAATTATTGTTATCTTGATCTTAGCAATAAAATGTTCCACAGTGCGTAGCGGTCTACCTCACTTCTGATATGTTTAGGTAATTGGTCTCACAACAAGTCATAGGAGCTATAATTGTCCCCACTCACAACAAAATATTGCTTTCAAAATAGGTATTGATTATATACTGATCAGGCCAAGTGTTTTCATGGTTTCAGTACTTCTGAGTAGCCTAAAGCAAGGTTGCTGGACCTTACTTTTCATGAAATAAGAGATAATTTGCTCATCCTCAGAGACAGTAGTGTTCAAACAGAAGGGATTAGTATTAGCAAAATATCTCAGAAGTGGAAAGAATGCCAGTTTATTATTTAATAAAGAAAAATATAGTATAGAAGGAGGTAGAATTGATTTCGGACACTTTTTTTAAGACAGCAAATCAGTAAGCTTTAGACATGACGAGTGAAAAAAAGATTTGGTGACAACAGCATCTTTAAGGTGATCTGCCAGAGATACCATTTCATTGGCACACAATGATATTAGTAATGTTATTTGGGTATCAGAAGTATTAATAATAAATTATCATATAGAGCTGATTAGAGAAGAAACAATTTGCTAAAGTGTCAAAACTAACATATTATAACATTGTGTTTGAAGCTCCATAGAATCTATGAATATCATGCAAACACATATGAGAGGAGAGCCTAAGGTCCTGAATATAAGGAATCTACAAGGCCGGCGCCGCGGCTCACTAGACTAATCCTCCATCTTGCGGCGCCGGCACACCGGGTTCTAGTCCCGGTCGGGGCACTGGATTCTGTCCCGGTTGCCCCTCTTCCAGGCCAGCTCTCTGCTGTGGCCAGGGAGTGCAGTGGAGGATGGCCTAAGTCCTTGGGCCCTGCACACCATGGGAGACCAGGAGAAGCACCTGGCTCCTGCCATCGGATCAGCGCGGTGTGCCGGCCTCAGTGCGCCGGCCGCGCCGGCCATTGGAGGGTGAACCAACTGCAAAAGGAAAACCTTTCTCGCTGTCTCTCTCTCTCACTGTCTACTGTGCCTGTCAAAAAAAAAAAAAAAAAAAAAAAAAAAAGGAATCTACAGACTAAAAATAATTCTACTTTGCCATTGATATGATAAAGCACATTAAATATATGAAAAACATGTGTTCCCGTGTAGTATTGACATGAGTGTAAATTTAATAATCTTGTAGAAACTAATTTGGCTATTTTTACAAAAACTTTGGTATTTATATATTATATAAATATATAATTTAGCTAAAGTAACCACATTCTAGGTGTATATTCACTGAACAATAATAGTTACAAAATATTAATAGAGAAAACATTTTACAAAACATGTTATACAATAATATTGGTAATCCAAGAAGACATATGTCCATGGGAAATTATATATAGCCATTGTGAAATTTTAAATGGTATTTATTCATTGATTTGGAAAAATGTACAATATCAAATATAAAAATATAATTTCTTAAGGAGTAGTGGTAATAATTTTTCCTTCTAAAAAATGAATCAATGTTCTTACTCCTTACCTTTTGAACGCTAGTACTACTCAAGTCTAACATTGGTTGTGGAATGCCAACTGAAGACACTAGGAAGGTTGGAATACAAAGATTCACTTGAAGAGAATAATCAGAGTTGGATCACTGGTGAATTGGTTCTCCGGAAATGGATTGCCATGGGAGATGGATTGTCCCTAGAAAAGCAAATCTTGCGCTAGAATTATTCCTTTGTCCTTTGTGTGTATGTGTATGTGTGTGTATGTATTATTGCACATGCAAACACTAATATGTTGAGAATAGAGAAATACGATGAGATCAAATATCATCATTTAACATAATACTGAGGGAGACAGTTTTTTACCCAAAGATAATGTTGTTGAAACTCCAGTAGCAATGCACATTGGTCATATAACAGGTAAGGAAGAATATTATATAGAAATTATCTGCCAGCAAGAAAAACATTGTGAAGTAGTTGAAACAGCAATGAAAGCAGAGAATATAGCCTGTTTGTTGATATGATTATATTTTCAGTATTTATCAGCTGAATTTAATAGAACCAGTGACTCCTTGAACTCAGTAAATACCAGTTGTGTTTGTTTTTAAACTTGTCAATGGAGGAAATATCTTGCAAGAAAAATTCCCCACAGGAGCCAGTGCTGTAATGTAATAGGTTAAGCTGCTGCTTGAGCAACCCAGATCAGAGCACCTATTCAAGTACCTGCTGCTCTGCTTCTGATCCAGCTCTCTTCCATCAAGCCTCGGAAAACAGTAGAAGATGGCTCAAGTACTTAGGCCCCTGACATTCATGTGAGCGACCCAGATGTAGTTCTGGAAAGCTGGCTTAAGGCTGGCCCCGGCTTGGCTGTGGTGGCCATTTGGGAAGTGAACCAGCAGATGGAAGATCTCTTTCTCTTTCTCTCTGTCTCCCTGTCACTCTTTCAATTTTTTGAAAAATTTTTGAAAATTTTCAATTTTTTAAAAGTCTTTACAATAGGCAAAATTGGAAAATAAAAAAATATAAAACTAGTAACCAGATATGTGACTTTTATTTTTAAACATTCCTTAATTGTGCCTTAACACTTACGTGGAAAACTTGATCATATTCGCATTTAGTACTTTGTATGGACTCTCTGGAGAATCCACAGGGAAGTGAGACCAAAAACAGGAGAATCACTTACAAGTTAAGAGTCTCCTATAAAAGTTATACCCAACAATAAAGAAGACATGACTTTGAGCAGTTTAAGCAGGAATGGAAATTAAAGTAATTTAGAAAAATGTTTAATAAATGTATGTGAAGGATGATTAAAAATATAGTGTAACTTACTTTTCTAAGAGTGTACAATGGATGGGTAATTGTAGTATAAACTCAGAAAATACAGTTTGTTTAAGCACAGACACAATTGATTCTGTTTTGGGATGTGCTCAGTTTGGTGGACCAGTAGAACTGGGTGGAGAAATTAAAGGAATGAAAATCATGTTTATGTCAACTTAAAGTTGTCCTAAAGTTCTAATCTTCAAATCGTATTTTTGGTTATCAATATATATGGATCACTGATAGCAGGTAGTTGGGTGAATTTTGAAGTAAAAGCAGTGGGCACAGAATGTTTTCTCTACTAATATGTTTGTGACTGTTGTTGTTCTATAAATAATCCCTTAGAATATCCTTCCTTCAATGAAAATACCACAAGAATGTTTCCAAAGTCTTTTGTACAAATAGTCAAGTTGCTTTCTATAATACTATGAAATTGAGTGTATCTATATTGTGTGGGAATATACCTTTCTCATATAGTTAACAAAACTGTGGTTTAGCATTTTTGCTGACAAAATAATGTTCTACCAATATGTGTAATGTGAGAAAAGAGGAGTGCTCATAAAAAGAAAGTAAAAGTAAGAATGAATAAACATAAAAATAAGTGCACTGGTGTTTCACTGATTTCAAAGCAATGTCCATGAAGTTTGGACAGTAGTGACTTCTTGATAACCTTCATAATGATCACACTTTCCACTGTGGGCTGAGGGAAATCATGCTGCAGTGGGCTGAATTGTGAATGTGAAATTCAAAGGTGGTTGAGGAGAGCTAAAGTCATTCTTTTGAGAATTTTGGAGAAGAAATAGCAGACAGAAACTTTGATGTAACTGAAAGAAATAAAGATCTGTGCTAGCATATCAAAGTCATTTTTATCTTCTTCATAAAGATCTTTCTTTAAAGTATATGCAATAGTCTGGATGTTGGTAAAAGTTGAAACACAGTAATGATTACTCTTTATATTAAAAATATCTGTCTTTGTTACTATTCTTTTAACACTGTGATTCACACTTATTTTTAAATACATTTATTTCTTATGTTGCTTATATTAAATTGAATCAGAAATACAGCATCTTAAAAGATTTTGAAAAAATGTATGGAAACAAACAGTGTTTTAAAATTTTTTATTTAATAAATATAGATTTCCTAAGTACAACTTTTGGATTATAGCAGCTTTCCCCCCATAACCTCTTTCCCACCCGAAACCATACCATCTCCCATTCTCTCTCCCATCCCATTCTCCATCAAGATTCATTTTCAATTACCTTTATATACAGATCTACTTAGTATTTACTAAGTAAAGATTTCAACAGAACAGATTATTTAAAATCCTAGATGTTTAAAAATTCTGACACTATGTATAATTTCTTAGTAATCAGAAATTATATTAAAAATATTTGACTACAAGGCAGCATTGGCATTGATTCAGAGAAGTGGGCACCAACACATCAGAAGAAGGGAATGGACATGAGAAATATCCAGTTCTGATTGGACAGAAGTCAAAAGCAACTAGGTCAGCTAGCCACAAATTAAAAGGTGACTGCAATTTTGAGAGATATAGCCTAATTAAAGAATTTAAAAGCATAGTAAAAATCAAGTATAAATGAGTATTCAATCTGTTATCAACTAAGTCCCAAAAATCTTAAATAATGTCTGTAGTAACATTTTCTTTTTTCTTTTCTTGACTGTATTGCTTCGATTCTACACTTTAGCTGCTGTACAGGTATGTGTGGATTAATCAGTTCTGTCTCCAATACATGTAAACTATTTTTAAGCACCCTCTATATTTCTGCCATCACTCGGACTAACTTAATTCTGAAACATGAAAGATCTGGACGCATACATATAAGCAGATATACGGAGAAAACCTAATTACGCTGTGGGCCCATTTCAAGTTTCCTGAGACTTAAGAGAAAGGGTAACTAATAACTCTTCCATGTGCACACTGTGCCTCATTAATGTTCCAGAAATTTTGCATAGTCCAACTACGTCCATTTTAGTTCACCCAAATGAATTGAGATTTCTAATAATGCCTATTTTATACCCTGCATACACTGAACTTGAGAAGATGAAGAGGCCTGCCTGAGCACCCACACTACTGGCAGAATTAACACTTGACTGCAAAGTCTTTTTTCTTTGCTTTGTAGCAGGTTCTTAAAATTTTTATGTGACAGAGTTTTCCAAATTATGAACTTTTTCAAGCTGCCACCTGAACACATAGGAATAATGCACATGGCTGTTTTCCCTTTTTTATGGTACAAACATGAAAAGAAGTAGAACATTACAAAAATTAACATTAATTCACAAAACATGCTGCATAGAACAAATTTCCATGAATGCATTTGATGCTCTAGTGACCACTTCTAGCTGGTGTTAGACACCTCTTGGAGGAAGGAAATTGCAGCTGTTAAGACATGGTTTTCCTGTTATCAGCTGATTCTCCCTTGTTCCAACACTGGGGCTCTTCTCACAGCATCCTCTTGCTGCTCCACATGAGAAGAGAGATTTTTCAACGCCAAAAAATATGAGGGAAATGGTATGTACAGCACTAATGTCAGGAGAAATACCAAATGCATTAAATTGTCATGCAATTTCTTCTAAATAACAGTGCAGTTCATAAATGACATCCTAAATGATATTCTAAAAGCTATAATGTCTGCAAATGTCTTTACAATGTACAACAGCGGAGTACAACATTTTAAACTAATTATTTCATTAACTGCATTGCTATTATATGTAGGACAGGTTTTCTTTGGTGAATGAATAGAGATGCAGAGTATTTTTGGTAATAATAGAGATGGGATGACTAAGACCTTTTATGTACCAGTAGTTTCGAAAGTGTTAGCAAACTAAAAGTGAATTTAGAAACTGAAGGTGATGTCATATTACAGTGTGAATTAAAAGGAAGTCTAGAATCTTTTATTATTGTCATATTACCTGTCAGGGCCAAATCAGAAGCTAATATTCAGCTTCTTATTACATAAATTGTAAAACACTATATAATATCTGACATTTCCAGTTTTACTGTATGGAAATTTCAGAGGATTTAGTTGTAGGGTGTAATTTACATGATCTTCTCTCTTTGTACTTGAAATGTATATGCAAGATCATTTTAAAAGTGGAATGAACATAGAAAAATATCAATAAGCATTTTCCATTCTTACTGTAAAACATAAATACTTAATAGAGAATATTTTCCTTATGTTCATCTACTAAGTCCCAAGTTTTCAATCCTGAAAATATTTTAATTAAATTTACACAATATATTTTTAAAGGGTTGGCTATTATATTTTAGAGCTTATCTATGCTTTATTATCATTAGAATGATAACATAGCTGCTGGCACTTTGGTGCGGTGCGTTAAAGCCCCTGCCTGCAGCATCAGCATACCATATGGGCCCTTGTTCGAGTCCTGGCTGTTCCACTTCCGATCTAGCTCTCTACTGTGGCCTGGGAAAGCATTAGAAGATGACCCAAGTCCTTGGATCCCTGCATACACATGAGAGACCCGGAAGAAGCTCCTGGCTCCTGGTTTTGGATCAGCTCAGCGGTGGCCATTGTAGTCATTTCGGGAGTGAACTGGTGGATGGAAGACCTCTCTCTCTGCCTCTACCTCTCTCTGTAACTCTTTCAGATAAAAAAAAAATCTTAAAAAAAGAATGAAAACATAGATGATCCTGAACAAGATAATTCCTTTTGCATCTATAAGCCATCCTATAAATAAGACATTGGGCAACCATGGTATCTTTCAGTCATTACAGAGTACACAAAGAAATGCATTTCATGTCCTGTCCAACAATTATAGAGAAAATAAGCAAAATACTTCAAAGTGTTGTACCACATTTTTGGCAGTACCTTGTCAGTTTTGCCCAACATGGTTTGTTCTGACATCAGCATTGTTTTTGGCATATGAGAATGATATATCAAATCTGAAATCATCTTGGAGGGTACTTCTTCCTCACAATGATTTCTTATATCACTTTAGGTATGCAAATCAGAGGTCTCTTGAATGCCAACAAATTTATGAAATCTTTCTTGTCTTGCTCACAGATTTGTGAATAATCCATGCTTTTACAGTACAAATTTGAATTATTTGAGTAAACAAAGGTCGGTACTTTTTTCTCAACCTCTAACAGAAGCAGAATATTTGAAAACCGCCTAATTATGGTTATACATACCATCAGTGAACTGGTTATAGATATCCAATACCTTTGGTTGAAGCTAATTGCTCTACTCTATATTTCTCTTTTCCATTGTTGAAGTTTGCCAAGTGGTTTCAGTGTATCGTAGCTTGTTCCAACAGTGACACATTAATTATCTAACCATTTTACAATGAGAATTTCATTAGCTATATCAAGTCTGTAATCATCTGGCTCTCTCATTTGTTCTTTTCATCAGTGTTGTTGGTTTCAGAGGACACTTGTTCTATTTTCCCTCATGATGTCAATAGTTTGAAATCTAATATTTCAAAGGTGTACTATGTCATAAACCGTGAACAGATTGTAAAAAAAAAAAAAAAAAAAAAGTATGACTGAGGATTCTCTTCCACTTCAAGCATTTCTAGAACTATCTAATTCCCCAGCACACAAGTAACAACTTGTCAACAAATAATTTCAAGTGATGACACATTAGACTTTGTCAGGCAATGGTGTGAACCACCCATTTTTCTGCAACGTACATGGTCTCCACGTCTTCTTATCAAATATCCATGTTTAAATACTAATAATTTGAAACACAATGCATCCTTTAAAATAGAATGACCACCTAGTTCTGGAAAATACTTCCATGGATGCATTGCCTATATTACATTTTATTTGCTTGGGTAATCTTTTGTTTTGTTAAACATTTAGTAAAATTAACTTTTGTAGCAGTTTTTGCTATTTCACAATGAACTTAGAAATACTTTCAAACACTCCAATCATTTGCTTATTAGTTTTCTCAAAAGAATAGGACTCTGAAACATAGTATTTATTTCAGTGTTACAAAAGTAGTATATTTATTGCTCAATATATAAGTTTTTATAAATGTACTATATAGAGAGAATGATGAAAAATAATTAGTTAATGTTCTTTTTAAGAAAATACATTTTTCTTAAGAGAGAGAGAGAGGGAGAGAGAGATATTCAGTTTGGGCATGTGAAATAAAATGAAATTCTGATAAATCAAGAAGCTATTATACAAACTATTATTCAGTTCAAGCCAGTGAACAGTGGCCGAAGGAGAGCCCATGTTGTTAAGAAAAACAATTCTTAGCTTTTCAACAAGCCTGGGAAATGCTGTCTTTATGAGAAAGTAATAAGCGGTTTATTAGCTAAAACATGAAATTGGTAAAAGATAATATTATAAAACAAGTAGGTACTAAAGAACAATAGAAACAATTGCAAATATAGAATTCACTTCCTGATTTTCAGATTAGATGGATTACAATCCCCTACTTAAACAGAACTCAACAGACAAAAGTTCAAGCTGGAAATGGCTTTTTTATAGAGCAATTCAGAATGCATTAATATAAATTAATTTTTTCTATTATAATTTGAATACAGTTAAATGCACACATTAAATGAAATACATATATTTTCAACTATATAGAGATTATGTTACCCACTCACATATGTATATGTATATGTATATGTATATGTATATGTATATGTATATGTATTCCTTCCTATACACAGGGAACACACAGGAGAAAAAAATTCTAAAGAAATATGCTAACACAGGGAATTTTAATTTCGCATGTGGAATTGTTAACATTGTATGAATATATTTTCCCCACAAAATCATGTAACAACTTAATCATCTGGCAAATGTTATATAAATATTTTCTATCAGAAAAGCTTCTGTTTGGGCTGATGTTGTGGCATAGTGGGGTAGGCTGCTGCTTGCAATGTTGGCATCCCTATTTATTGATCAGTTTGGATTCTGGCTGCTCTGCTCCCTACTAATACACCTGGAAAATCAATTGCACATGGCCCAAGTCCCTGCCATCCATGTCAGAGACAACCTGGCTCCTGGAGTCAAACTGGCCTAGCCTCAGCTTTTACAGCCAATCTGGGGAGTGAAACAGTGGATGGAAATTTTTCCTCTCGCGCGCGCTCTCTCTCTCTCTCTCTCTCTCTCTCTCTATATATATATATATCACTCTCTCTGTGTCACTATACCTTTAAATTATTAAAATAAATTTTACTTTAAAGCATAAAAGTTTCGCATTGAAATATAAGAAAAATATATTTTTGTGTTCAAATTCATTTGTAATCCAATATTAGTAGTTGAAATGTCAGTTCCTTCACAGCCTTAAACTATGTGAATATGGGCAAATTTAACAATATTTCCTATATGCATTCTTTTAGAGGAAGATACATAACATTGGAAACATTCTAATAAGTATTGAGAAATACATATAAAATTCACAATATAAATTATAATATGTATAGTATTTTAAATGAGTGCTTTCTATTTCCTTACCTTTAATCTTTTGAAATTGCTGCATTTCATATTTATTTATTTATTTAAAGATTTATTTATTTCTTTGAAAGGCAGAGTTACTGAGGCAGAGAGAGAGATATAGAGCCTGAGGCAGAGGTCTTCCATCTGCTGATTCACTTCCCAGATGGCCGCAACACAATGGCCAAAGCTGAGCCAATACAAAGCCAGGAGCCAAGAGCTTCTTCCAGGTCTCCCATTTGGGTTCAGGAGCTCAAGGACTTGGGCCATCTTCTACAGCTTTCCTAGGACATAGGAGAGAGCTGAATTGGAAATGCAGCAGGTGGAACTCAAACAGGAGCCCATATGGGATTCTGGCACTGCAGAAGGTAGTTTTACCAGCCGTGCCACAGCGTTGGGCCCTCATATTTATTTTATAATATTCTTTATCCTTATTAATTTTTAATATGAGAAGACATTAATTTAAGCATCATCTAACTTTAATAAATTCTTTCACAAATTAATCATCTGATCAATTGAAATCTGGCTTTATTGATTTCTTAAGGATAAATCAGTTAGAAAACATTTATGGAGTTTTTTTAAAGGAAAAAATTTTAAACTGGATTAAAAATCACTGAGCAAAATAATGAAAGAAAAAATAAGGCAAAGATCTCAAATCATGTTTTTTTCAATAATCCTTTTTATGCCAATTAAGTAATATCACCAATTAAACAAAAATGCATATAATTTTATGTGAAAATCTTGTTACAGATCGTTTTCCCTACTCTACCATTTTATAACCAAAATCAGCTGCAGTACTTTCTACAATTTTCAAGTGTCTCATAAGTAAAGTTGTAATACACTTAAAAGTTTTATCTGGTCTCAAATATTTTCAAAGTTACTTACTTTTAAAACATGTTTTAAATATAAAATGATGTAAAATATTTTATCTCAAAATATGTTTATGTGGATTGAGAACAGAAACAAGTAAGTCACAAGATGGGCTAGGTATCCCATATCAGAATCCTTAGGGTGGAGTCCTGTCTCCATTTCCAATCCAGCTTCCTGCTAATACACACCCTGCGAGGGAACATATGATAGCTCAAGTACTTGGGTCTCTGCTGTTCACATGGAAGACTTGCATGGTGTTCTTGGCTTCTGGCTTCAGGATGGCTCACCCCTGGTTACTGGGGTCTTGGCTGCAATCAGGGTGTGAACTAGTGGATTCTCTCTCTCTCTTTAAAATACATAAAATTAAAAGGATAAACTTATAAAAATAAGTCGTATATATATTATATATATATATAAGGAAATGTGCAATAATTGAAATTATTGCAGATTATAATATATTTTTAAAATCATTATTTAGGTGGACACAATTGTTGATCCACAGAGATTAAAGGGCCCATAAGTTAATATAAACACACCTAAATTTTCTAGTTGCCAAAGTAACTTGCAATAAGCATTCTAGAAATATTCTCATGCAACTCCTCCAAACAGCCCTCAAACCTTATGGCAGAGAGGATATGTCATATCAGCCACGGCATCAATTTTTATATGTCCTCTAACCATATCTAAGGATTAGCCCAGGAGCCATTCTCAGATGACCCCTCTGAACTTCCAGATCATGACATTAAAACACGGTGACAGTTAGCCTGAGGGTTTCAGCTGCAGTTTCCCTCCTTCTGTTAATGTTAAAGTCATCGAGTCAGCTCCAGGGAAGGGACACCAAGTCCAGTTTTCCATTTTCCCATTTTCTAAAATCATTTTTGCTGAGAAATGATTCTTATAGGAAGAATCAAAGTTTTTTTTCTTTAGGAAAATACCCAAACAGTTTGCATTTATATGAAGGTTATTCACTGCACAGTATGATCTCTTTAAAGCAACATTTTGGATTAGAAGCAAATTATCAGAAGCAGAAAGAGGGTAAACACATTGGGGACTACAGCAGAGATGAATATACAATTTATTAAAATTCACCCATAGAAAAGCATTCTTTCGGCCGGCGCCGCGGCTCACTAGGCTAATCCCCCGCCTAGCAGCGCCGGCACACCAGGTTCTAGTCCCGGTTGGGGCGCCGGATTCTGTCCCGGTTGCCCCTCTTCCACGCCAGCCCTCTGCTGTGGCCAGGGAGTGCAGTGGAGGATGGCCCAGGTGCTTGGGCCCTGCACCCCATGGGAGACCAGGAAAAGCACCTGGCTCCTGGCTCCTGCCATCGGATCAGCGCGGTGCGCCGGCCGCAGTGCGCCGGCCGCGGTGGCCATTGGAGGGTGAACCAACGGCAAAGGAAGACCTTTCTCTCTGTCTCTCTCTCTCACTGTCCACTCTGCCTGTCAAAAAAAAAAAAAAAAAAAAAGCATTCTTTCATTTCACTGTTACTTCTGTTTTCCAACAAATGAAACTCTTTATCAATATGCCCCAGTCATCATTATCTCCCATATAAAAAACCCAATAAACAAGCCAACATACAAAAAACCCACTAAAATAATGTGAAAAAAATATAAAATTTCTGTCCTAATATTGGGGAATGTAATTCTATCAGCCATATTTGCATATAGTTATACTCAGCAGATACACCCAGAATTTTCCTTGTTTTCCTGAAAATGCACATAGATTTCATCCTAAATAGAAATTCATGTTTTATCTAAGAATTAGAACAAAATTCCCTCCATTTTACAACTAAGTTAATATAATTCATGGACTCAAGAATCAAGTTATATTGTCATCATTCTTGAAGATATTGTGGTAGATCTGTTATAGTAGTTTGTGAGGTTGATAATATGATAGTTTGCTGTATTATAACAGTCTACATTAGGTTAAGAATAAAAATAGGAATTAAAGAAATTTTACAAAATCTATATTGTTTATTCCTATTTCACATTAATAATGTCATAAATTTGCTTGATGCCAAATATTTGACAATGAATAGATTTTAAAATATAGGAGCAATGATAAAATTATCTACAGATTTCTGGTTTAGCTCTTTTAAATGTAGCACCCATTTTCATTCATTTCTGTCAAATAAATTTTTCTTGGAAATTTAATGTTGTGTACAAAGGCTGTGTCTAATTGATAAGAGTCAAAATTGACTTTTATAGGGGTACTTTAAAAAGCTCATGGACAACAGAATTAAAAGGTAAATTTAGAGGTGGAAAAAAAAAAAAAGAAGCTTTCAGCTTAAAGAAATGCACTGGCATTGTAGCACAGTAGCTTAAGCTGCCATGTATGATTCAGGCACCAGTTGCTCTGCTTCTGATCCAGCACCCTGCTAATAAACCTGGGACACGAGCAGGTGATTATCCAAGTACTTGGACCCCTACCACGTAGGTGAACTACATGGATGGAGTCCCAGGGTTCTGATTTTTGCCTGGCCCTGCCCTGGCTATTTCAGGCATTTGGAGGATGAACTAGCAGATGAAACTACTCTGTCTCTCCTTCTCTCTGTGTTACTATGCCTTTCAAATAAAAAAAAAAAAACCTAAATCTTAAAAAATTAATATAAAAATGCACTATCAAATAAGAATTGAAAGAAGTGAAAAAGGTCATTGTAATATGAGGTTCCTTCAAAAAAACCATGGAGAAATGGAATTAAAATTTGGGTTATTTTAGGTGCAAACATGTTTTTGAAACCCTTTCCCCTTTTTCCTAATATTCATTTCAATGACATTTTGAAGAGCTTTCTCATGTTATAATGAGTTAAATAACAAAAGCATGCAAAGTAAGTGCTGAAAAAAACCGAAACATAGATACTTTACATAACTGTGAAGAGGTCTCAAAGTTATGTGATCAGAATTAAGACTTGAAGGTGGTTGATCAGGCAGACATATTTCCTTATTTTGATAGTTAATATATAACATGAAGGCTAACTGAAACAGAGAAACAAAGGGGATGGAAGGCTGTTGGACCCTAACCCCTTTCTGCTTCCATACAACTATGGGTGCATGGGTCACTGTCAGGAGGACTTTATGGAGAGTAGCATCTGACAGAAGGAAGCAGCAGCAACAGTCACTCTCCTGAAAAAATAGACTTCTGCAAACACAGGACAGGAAGTAAAATCAATTTGTGGGTTAGCTGGGATCATCCCTTCAGAAGGAAAGGGTGGTCAACAGCACTTGGGTAACACATAGTTAATAACTCCCTTCATCAGGTTTCCCTAAAAAAACATCTAAGTCTATTATGTCTGTCACTTCTTCCCAAATTTCTTCCCATGCCCTGGTCCATTAAGGAAGAGCTACTCTCTGATGAACATATGATTTAATTGGGGCATTTTCCTGAAATATTTCCCCAAACATTTTCATAAACTGTTTATGATTTCACTATTCTTCCATCCAAGCTTCATAATAAATTTGGTGGTGTTGTTTTGGTTTTAGTAAAATTTGTGTTGCTCTGTGTCGCTCCCCCTCTTCGTGGAGGAACGACACAGGACCCTGCGCTGTTCTTTCTGTCTGCTCGGCCCTCCCCGGGTTTGTTGCTGGTTCTTCCCGGGTTGGCTACTATCCCTTCCACCTCCGTGGAAGGGCGGTTCCCCCTGGCCGCTTTCCCCACTTCCGCAGGGGAGTGGCACACCGCCGGCCGGCTCTCTGGGGGCTGCACAGGTGTTCCCCTTAGATGTTCCCCTTAGATGTTCCTGGTGCATGCCGTCTCTCTCCTCCTTTATAGTCCTCCTCTGCCAATCCCAACTCGGCTGCCCACACGCCAAGCATGCCGCTCTCCTCCAATCAGGAGCAAGTCCTACAGTTTATTGGTTGAACTGGAGGCAGCTGGGTAGAAGCTGTTTTCTCCTCTCCCAGCGCCATATTGTAGGAGAGCAGATGCATAGAATAAGTCTTAATTCCAGTAACTTAGTCTAGTCCGGTTGCTCCCCACAGATCCCCCTTTCTTTTTATTTTTTGGTGTTGATACGCGCCTGTCTTCGGTGTTCCGCGGCACACACTCTGCTCTACTTGCTAGAGTTGCCACAGGCTCTTACAAGTCCTATCAATCAGGCAAACCGAATCCGGGTCCTCTCTTCGCCATGTTGTGAGGAGGTTTTTAGGCGCTGATGCGTGCCTGAGTTCGGTGCCCTGCAGTGCATGCTCTGCTCTGCTAGAATTGCCTGCAGGTGCTTACAAGCCCTACCAATCAGGCAAACTGAATCCAAGCCTTCTCATTGCCGTCTTGTGGGGAGACTTACTGGTGTTGATAACGTGCCTGTCTTCGGTGACCTGCAGCCTCCCACAGGTGCTTATCGTCTTACTAATCAGGCAGACCAAATCCAAGCTCTCTCATTGCTGTGTTGTGGGGAGGCCTTATTTTTCTCTATTTCTCTACCTCCGGGCATTCCTATCTCTCCTATTTTACTTCTATCTGCCAGCATTCCTATTTCTCTCATTTTACTTCTATACTTCTGTTTCTCTTATCCCCGCGGCTTCATCCTCCCTAACATATTTTTCTCTACCCGGTATGTTTCCTAACTTTTCTTCCAACAATATTCCCCTCTCATTTCTCCTGGCTTCTCCCCACAGTCCGTATCCGAGTCTATTTGTTCTAGCTTTCACTTTCGCTTTAGACCTTAGAGATTTCTCTCAGCTTCCCCCCGTAGTCCGTATCTAAGTCTATGCCTAGGCTTTCAACAGCTTCTTCCAGCACCTTTTTCGTCCGGCTTTTCCCTAGGCTGTTTGCTAATCTCTCTCTCCGATATTTTCCACTTCTTCCCGTTTCTTCCCTCCTAAGTTTCCTATCCGTCCTAGGTTTCCTATCCGAGTCACGGCACCATTATGTCGCTCCCCCTCTTCGTGGAGGAACGACACAGGACCCTGCGCTGTTCTTTCTGTCTGCTCGGCCCTCCCCGGGTTTGTTGCTGGTTCTTCCCGGGTTGGCTACTATCCCTTCCACTTCCGTGGAAGGGCGGTTCCCCCTGGCCGCTTTCCCCACTTCCGCAGGGGAGCGGCACACCGCCGGCCGGCTCTCTGGGGGCTGCACAGGTGTTCCTTCAGATAGATGTTCCCCTTAGATGTTCCTGGTGCATGCCGTCTCTCTCCTCCTTTATAGTCCTCCTCTGCCAATCCCAACTCGGCTGCCCACACGCCAAGCATGCCGCTCTCCTCCAATCAGGAGCAAGTCCTACAGTTTATTGGTTGAACTGGAGGCAGCTGGGTAGAAGCTGTTTTCTCCTCTCCCAGCGCCATATTGTAGGAGAGCAGATGCATAGAATAAGTCTTAATTCCAGTAACTTAGTCTAGTCCGGTTGCTCCCCACACTCTGATAGGTTTTTTTTTTTTTTTTTTTTTTCCTAGTGATGATTTTCCTTACTCTCTCCAACTAGGTCCTATTCAGACATATCTTAACAAATCAGTGTGAGTCTATCATGGAGCAACAATTAAAATTCATGCATAATTTCTTTCATGATAGGCATTTCCAAAAACTTGTAAAAGACCCCTCATATAAAGAAAGATGCTATGAATTGAATTAAAACAGATCCTTGGCCTAAATTTGTTGGCTGTGTAGATTAATTTATCCATCCCTTCCTTTCCTATCTCCTTTCTTTCCCTTTTCTTCCTTTTTTCATGTCTCTCTGTTTGCCTTCTTCTCTTCTAGCTTCACTTCCTCCTCATTTACTCTTTCTTTAATTTTCTGTTTTGCTCTCTGTTAGTATTGCTTTTTAAAGATTTATTTATTTGGGCTGGTGCCGCGGCTCACTAGGCTAATCCTCCGCCTAGCGGCGCCGGCACACCGGGTTCTAGTCCCGGTCGGGGTGCCGGATTCTGTCCCGCTTGCCCCTCTTCCAGGCCAGCCCTCTGCTGTGGCCAGGGAGTGCAGTGGAGGATGGCCCAGGTGCTTGGGCCCTGCACCCCATGGGAGACCAGGAAAAGCACCTGGCTCCTGGCTCCTGCCATCGGATCAGCGTGGTGCGCCGGCCGCGGCGGCCATTGGAGGGTGAACCAACAGCAAAGGAAGACCTTTCTCTCTGTCTCTCTCTCTCACTGTCCACTCTGCCTGTCAAAAAAAAAAAAAAAAGATTTATTTATTTATTTGAAAGTCAGAGTTACACAGAGAAGGAGAAGTAGAGAGGATAGAAAAAGAGAGAGGGAGAGAGAGAGAGAGAGGGAGGGATCTTCCATTCACTGGTTCACTCCCAAATTGGCTGCAATGGCAGGAGTTGTGCCAATCTGAAGCCAGGAGTCAGGAGCAGAGCTTCTTCTTGGTCTCCCACGTGGGGGGTGCAGGGGCCCAAGGACTTGGGACATCTTCTACTTCTTTCCCAGCCCATAGAAGAGAACTGGATCAGAAGTGGAACAGCCAGGACTTGAACCGGCACACATATGGGATGCCAGCACTGCAGACGGCACTTAACCCACTATAGCACAGTGCCAGCACACTGTCACTATTGTTGACATACTGCAGAGGCAACCTGGTGTATTTGAAATTAATTTTCAAAAAGGTCAAATTGCTGTATAAGAAGATAATGTTTAACATTATTCCTGTGAATCAGATAATCTATAATGAGATAGACTAAATGATGCATTGTATTGACACCTATTGAATACTACTGTTTCAAGAATGATGTTTCCAGTACGTTTTAAAAATAGTAACTGATAAGTGGAAGGAATTCAAGGTCTCCTTTTCCCAGTTTACTTCACCCTTTCCTTTCTGTCAGCTATATTTATGTTTCTTCATTCTTTTTTCACTCATCTTCCTAGAGATATATACTTCAAACAGGAATAATATATTCTAATTATCTTGTTGATGTTTAATTATAAGTAAGAGCTCCATCAATATATCAAACTCATTCTGCATTTCAGAAGACCACATTAATTTTCAGCAGAAAGATTCTTGCCAATGACCTTGTATTGCTAGTGCTTTAATTTTCCTTAAGTCTAATTTTCTTTCCATGTTTGTTACGAAACAGAGCTTCTGAAAACACTAGCAAATATCTGCTCATTTTGCCTTGAGCTATTACAGACTTTCTCTCTCTCTCTCTCTCTCTCTTTGAAAGAAAATGCAATTCTAAGAAAAGTTAATGGACAACTCAGCAGCAATTTTGTTACAGCAAAAAAGAAAGAAAAAAGAAATACACAAAGAGTAAAAAGTTCCAATAACAACTGGTGTACGGTTTCAATATACATTGTAATCCCTAGAGTCCAAAATAGAGATGATATATTCTTAAAAAATATGTAATCTCAACTTAAGTATTTAAAAAAAAAGCCCACAATTCTCTAGAGTGTGTCTCGAGGTATTTAAAAAGACTACAATTGAATTTTTTAAATTTATTTTATTCATTTGAAAGACCGAGTTACAGAGAGGTAGAGACATAGAGAGAGGTCTTCCATCTGATGGATCACTCCCCAGATGGCCGCAACAGCTGGAGCTGGGCCGATCCAAAGCCAGGAGCCAGGAGCTTCTTCCAGGTCTCCCATGTGGGTGCAGGGGCCCAAGGACTCAGGGCATCTTCTACTGCTATCCCAGGCCATACCAGAGAGCTGGATCAGAAGAGGAGCAGTCAGGACTAGAAACGGAGCCCATATAGGATGCTGGCACTTCAGGCCAGGGCATTAACTCACTGCGCCACAGCAGCAGCCCCTACAATTGAATTTTAACTGATCTGCTAGAAAACGCAATAGTCTGCAGTCATGGTAATGGGTCAATATGTGAACCAAAAAAAGTTTTGCTTAGTTTTGTTTTAACATTTCAACAGTATCCTCACTCTGCTAATGTAAATAATTATGTGGAAAATTTGAGAATCTTATAGGAAAAAGTGGTAGGTACATATAGGTATAATGAAAATGATCACATTGCCATGCAAAATATTCTATACAATACAAAGCCTCATAATATTTTCTGTAGGCTTGATACAGATGTGATAATAGGAACTTGTGGATGATGTACCTGTGGGGAGCAAACCGGACTAGACTGAGTTACTGGAATTAAGACTTATTCTATGCATCTGCTCTCCCACAATATGGCGCTGGGAGAGAAGTAAACAGCTTCCGCACAGCTGCCTCCAGTTCAACTAATAAACTGTAGGACTTGCTCCTGATTGGAGGAGAGCAGCGTACTCGGCGTGTGGGCAGCCGAATTGGGATTGGCGGAGGAGGACTATAAAGGAGGAGAGAGACGGCATGCACCAGGAACATCTATGGGGAACATCTAAGGGAACCCGTGCAGCCCCCGAGAAAGCCGGCCGGCGGTGTGCCGCTCCCCTGCGGAAGTGGGGAATGTGGCCAGGGGGAACTGCCCTTCCACGGAGGTGGAAGGGATAGTAGCCAACCCGGGAAGAACCAGCAGCAAACCCGGGGAGGGCCGAGCAGACGAAAGAACAGCGCAGGGTCCTGTGTCGTTCCTCCACGAAGAGGGGGAGCGACATGTACCTAGGATCATCTTTTGAAGTTCTCTCCAATGTAACCCCAAACCCAACTTCCCATTCATGTACTTCCTTCAGTTAGTCCCTGCTTCTTTCTATGTTAGCTTGCTATTGTAACAACTATTATGTGAAGCATGAACCTATACTGTTGCAAAGGTGAAAAAGAACAGACCAGTAGCATATGTGTTGAGTCATATATCTAGGAGCATTTGATTGCAGAATTAGAGCGTGATGAAAATTTAGTAGTGCTTGCAAGTCAATTACCTATGCCCACCTGAATATCAATCATCTTTCCTACTTTAAGTCAATTGTTTATGGGTTTTAATCACATCTGAAAAATATCTTCATGGCAATTCCTAATTAATGTTTTTTTTGGATAGCTGGAAACTACAGTTCAGTCAAGTTGACAGATAAAACTAATGATCACAGTCCTCTCCACTGTATAGTGAGTGCACCAAGTACCTCATCCAGACTCAGCCACTCAGTTTTCTTCTGACAAGTTGTGTGGAAATGTAACTATGACGATATCCTTTATGGAAAGGATGTGGTAACTACTATTGTAAATGGAGTTGCAGCAACTATCTTGCATGCTTGCAGGTAGAAATAACACATTTTGGATGACAGAGCATGACAAAGAAGCAATTTTGATGGCAGCTGATTGCAGAGTTACCAAGCTGTCAACCACTTACCTCTGGTCTGTTTCACATGAAAGAATACACCATGTTACACTTAATCCTTTTATGCTTTGATGCCTATTAGTAGTAGCACAACGTGATTTATAACTGATACAGTCATATTTAGGAAATAAAAAGTTAAGGTTAGTGTCACTAAAATATTTTGGAATTCATAAAGAAATAAAGAAACTTAAAGTTGTGAATATCGCTTTTGTCAATGTTTTTCATTAAGTCTTGCATAAAATTGAAACAGAAACAGAATTTGCATTAAAAGAAAGGAACATGCACTAAGATAATATCATATCTATATTAGATACAATTTTATAAGATCCTTGCAAAAAATCTGGAAGAAATCTACAATTCCAAAGAACACATCAATCAGAGACAAGAAGCTATTTGCTACTAAAGGTTGAAGCTTTTAAACCCTGAGATCTGGAAATACCCTGCTAGTATTGGTATATTTCCTTAGCATTTATCTTGTCATTTAAAATCTTCACAGCAAGCAATGTATTGGACTTAGTCTTCTTGCTCTATAGGACATTTGAAGGGATAAGACTACCTAGAGAAAGTAGGGAAAAACAGAAACAAGGCAGCAGGGAGACAAGCCCTTCATGGTGGTACACAAGGAGAAGGGTCTTGGGGCACAGTTGTGGAACTTACACACACACACACACACACACACATCCCTGTATTTTAGAAAAAGATTCATTTTATTTTTGAAAGTCAGAATTAACACACACACTCACACAAGTTATGTGGAAATGTAACTATGCAACTTTGCAAAGGCAAAGAGATCTTCCATCCGCTGTTTCACTCCCCAAAAGGCCACAATGGCCAGGGCTGGGCCAGACCAAAATCAGGAGCCAGGAGCATCACCTAGGTCTCCCACGAGGTGCAGAGGCACAAGCACTTGGGACATTTTCTGCTGCTTTCCCAGGTGCATTAGCAGGGAGCTGGATTGTAAATGGATCAGCTCAGACAAATCAGGATGCTGGTGTTACCAGCCTCTCTCTGTTTTTTAATGATTTATTTTTATCTATTTGAAAGGCAGAGTTAGAGAGAGAGAGAGACAGACAGAGAGAGAGAGAGATCCCTTTCTACATGTCAATATATTCTACTATAAAGATAATTTGAAACAAAATCAACTTGACTTTAAACAGACAGTACACATAACTTGGTTATAATAAAGAATTTTGTTTTTGAGATTTTTTTCCTACTATTGAATGGTTAAAAATTTTGCTTTCTTGGCCGGCTCTGTGGCTTATTTGGCTAATCCTCCACCTGTGGCACCGGCACACCGGGTTTTAGTCCCGGTTGGGGCACCAGGTATTAGTTCTGGTTGCTCCTCTTCCAGTCCAGCTCTCTGCTGTGGCCCAGGAGGGCAGTGGAGGATGGCCCAAGTGCTCAGGTCCCTGCACCCGCATGGGAGACCGGGAGGAAGTACAGGCTCCTGGCTTCGGATCAGCACAGCGTTGGCCATGGCGGCCATTGTGGGAGTGAATCAACGGAAGGAAGACCTTTATCTCTGTCTCTCTCTCACAGTCTATAACTCTCTCTGTGTCTCTCTCTCTCACTCTCTAACTCTGCCTGGAAAAAAAAAACTGCTATTTTTACTTTTCCTTCCTCAACAGCTGCTATCTCTTCTTTCTTTGTCTTTCTTCTTTCTTCCTCTGAATCTTTCTTCCTTCCCTACTTTTCCTCTCCCTACATGCTATCTAGTAGGTTAGTGCAAAGTTTCAAGTTTCCTCCTATTTTTTGACATAAAATAGTTTCAAAAATTACAAAATTGGAATCTTTGAGCAAATGAATCCATAAAATTATAACAGCCAAAAAACTGTTCATAGGGAAATGTTAAATATCAGATAAAGCATATTTCTTATGTAAAATGAATAAAAGAATGAAAACATAATTTATATAAAAGATAGAACTTATACCATACATACACAAAACTCAATTGAAGTATTAAAGCTGTAATTCTTTTGGAATATTCTTTTCTACACTCCAGGCAATTTTTGATTGTTCTACTTTGGCTCTGATAGTGTGCTATGAAATGGTGTTCTTGCTCCATTTGGATTGCTTTAGGGTTTCAATTTTTTTTCTTCTTATATTGCTTCATTGCTTCAGTTCTTATAAGTTTTTTCCTAATGACACAACAATAAGATACCTTTTCTCCTTTTGGAGGCTAATATTAGTTACAGTCTCACATTGCTGTTTTCCTAGAAACATTATTATGTAATTGTTCTTTAAACAAATCAGGTTCTTTTCTCAGTCCTTGGACCTTAGTCAAATCATTTAAACTCTCTAATATTTAGGTGTTTTTTTTATTTGAAAAATAAAGGAAATATCAAATTTTTGTTTGTTATAACGATTAAAAGGAATTTGTAGACAGCATATAATACAATGCTTGGCACTGAGTAAATATTCAGCAAACAAAATATTATTTAAGTCATACTAATAGTAACACTATTGATCTATTAAACCGCTTTAGACTAAAAAACCCCTTGAAGGCAGAAAGTATGTCTTCTCTCAAGATGTATGACCCTAAGAGTTAATAGATTGCCTTAGATATAGAGAAAATTCAATATATAGTCATGAATTAATATATGTTCAATATTTTTCCTTTATTTAAAAATATTCATTGAATATCTACCATGTGCCAGAAATAGCTTTTGGAACAGGAAATATGGTGTTGCATAATAAAAAATTATAAAAGCTATTAAATTATACAAAATAACCTTAAGAATTCCTCTTTGGATTCAGGTTTTTCATGCTTGCTTTAGTGACATTTTTCTCAAAAAAAATACTGCTTGCAATTTGCAGAATCACAAAATAGATAACCACCTTGTTAGAATTGACTTGGAATTGACTACAGCAAATTGTATCTTTCCTGAGAATAAAGTTCCTAAACATCAGCGCCTGTTTAACACTCTTGTAAGTTGAATCATTAAGATTTTAATGTGAGAGTCATCATTCTGAATCTATGCTCACAGAGCATGCATTAATATAATACATAGAAAACTATTCTTTGGTGCAAACTAGAAGCTGTTTAATCTATGGCCAAAAGAATTGATTTGGTCACAAGAACATAGCTCTATTCACCACACCATCACAAGAACAATCCCTTTATTTTTTAAAAAAATTACTGAAGGTATAAAAATTTCTTGTATTTCATATATACAGATTTAGGAACATAGAGATACATTCCACTGTACTCTCACTCTCTTCCATGCCCCTGTTCTGTTTCCTCCTCCCTCACTTGTACCCACTCTTAATTTTTCAAAGATCTATTTTCAGTTTACTTTATGCTCATAAGATTAACTCTACAGTAAGTGAAGGATTCAACAGTAGAGACAATAGTTCCTCAACAGAAGAAAAAACAGTTATAAATAATCATTGAATTTAAAAATTTCAACTTTACTACTATATATACATTTTAGGTACTCTATTAGTTACCAAAGATCAGGGAAAACATATGGTAGTCAGCTTATATTACCAAGTATAACATATAACAGTTTCCAGTTGCATCCATTTTGCTGCAAAAGACAGGGTTTCATTCTTTCATCCTTTTGTTTTTACCACTAAATAGTATTCCACAGTGTCAATATGCCATAATTTCTTCATCTAGTCCTCAGTTGATGGACATCTGGTTTATTTCCATATCTTAGCTATTGCAAATTGAACTGCAATGAACATGGGGGTACAGATAACTATTTTATATGCTGATTTCATTTTGTTTGGGTAAATTTCCTGGAGTGTGATTGCTGGATCATATTTTCAAATTTCTGAGGTATCTCCATACTGTCTTCCACAGTGGCAGCACCAGTTTACATTCCCACCAAAAAAGGATTAATGTATCTTTAACCCTAAATCTTTGCCATCATTTATTATTTGTTGATTTATGAATGTGATCCATTGTTTTTTTTTTTTTTTTTTTTTTTGGACAGGTAGAGTTTTAGACAGTGAGAGAGAGGGACAGAGAGAAAGGTCTTCCTTCTGTTGGTTCACTCCCCAAATGGCTGCTACAGATGGTGCTGTGCCGATCTGAAGCCAGGAGCCAGGTGCTTCCTCCTGGTCTCCCATGTGGGTGCAGAGACCCAAGCATCTAGGCCATCCTCCACTGCACTCTCAGGCCACAGCAGAGAGCTGGACTGGAAGAGGAGCAACCAGGACTAGAACCCAGTGCCCATATGGGATGCTGGAACCTCAGTTGGAGGATTAACCAAGTGCTGGTGCATGAGAGCCATTCTAACTGGGGTGAAGTGAAACCTCATTGTGGTTTTGGTTTGCACTTCCCTATTGGCTAGTGATTCTGAGTATATTTTCATGTGTCTGTTGTCCATTTGAATTTCCTCTTTTGAAAAATGCCTGTTCAATTTCTTTCCACATTTCTAAATTGAATTGCTTATTTTGTTGCTGTTCAATTTCTTTAGCTCTTAATAAATCCCGGATATTAATCTTTTATCAATGTTATAGTTTACAATATTTTCTTCAATTCTGTCAGTTGCCTATCCAGTTTGCTGAGTGTTTCTTTTGCAGTGCAGAAGGTTCTCAGCTTGACGTAATCCCATTTGTCAATTTTGGCTTTCATTGACTGTGCTTTGATGTTTTTCCAAGAAGTCTTTGCCTACAACAATGTCTTGCAAGGTTTCCCCAGTTTTCTCTAGTAATTTGATGGCATCAAGTCATAGATATAGGTCCTCAATCTATTTTGATTGGATTTGTGTGTGAGGTGTAAGGTAGGGGCCTTGTTTCATACTTCCACATACAGAGATACAATTTTCCCAGCACCATTTGTTGAAGACACTATCCTTTCTCCAGGGATTGAGACGATGTCAAAGATAAGTTAATGTAGATATGTGGATTGATTTTAAATTTTCTATTCTGTTCTATTGATCTACATAAATATTTTTAGCCACTACCAAGCTGTTTTAATGATAACTGCTTGTAGTGTGTCTTGAATTCTGTGATTGTGATGCCTCCAGCTTTTTTAATTACTATTTTTTAATTTATTTGAAAGAGTTACAGAAAGAGGTACAAATAGGAGACAGAGAGAGATAGAGGTCTTCCATCCGTTGATTCACTGCACAAATGGACACAATATTCTGTTTCTCTGTTGTAACTTTTTCTGATTTAGAAATTAGGGTGATGCTGGCTTCAAAAGAGAGTTTGAGAGGTTATACTCCCTTTCAATTGACTTGAATAGCTTTAGAAGAATGGAATTCTTTTTTTTTTTTTTTTTTTTTTTTTTTTTTTGACAGGCAGAGTGGACAGTGAGAGAGACAGGGAGAAAGGTCTTCCTTTGCCGTTGGTTCACCCCCACAATGGCCACTGCGGCCGGCGTGCTGCGGCCAGCGCACCTTGCTGATCCGAAGCCAGGAGCCAGGTGCTTCTCCTGGTCTCCCATGCGGGTGCAGGGCCCAAGGACTTGGGCCATCCTCCATTGCACTCCCAGGCCAGATGAGCTGGACTGGAAGAGGGGCAACCGGGACAGAATCCAGTGCCCCAACCGGGACTAGAACCCGGTGTGCCGGCGCCACAGGTGGAGGATTAGCCTATTGAGCTGTGGCACTGGCCGGAATTATTTCTTTAAATCACTGATAGAATTTAGTAGTGAAGCCATCCTTTCCTGAGTTTTTCTTTGTTGGGAGGGTCTAAATTACTGATTCAATCTCCATCTTTGCTATTTGTCTGTTTAGGTTTTCTGTGTCTTCATGACTCACTTTTGGTAGATTGTATGTCATTTCTTCTAGGTTTCCCAAATTTTTGGCAGGTAGCTCATTGTAGTAAACTCCGATGATTTATCTTATTTTTGTGATATTTGTTGTTACATTAACATTTTCATCTCTGATTCTATTGATTTGGGTCTTTTCCTTCTGTTTTTGGTTAGTTGGGTCAATGGTGTATCAATTTTGTTTATTTTTTCAAAAAATACTCCTCATTCCACTGATCCTCTGTAATTTTATTTTAATTTTGTTGATTTATTCTCTAATTTTAATTATTTCTTTTATGTTACTGATTTTGGGTTTGGTTTTGCTATTGCTTTTCTAGGTACTTCACATGTATTTGTATCTCATTTATTTGGTGCCTTTCCAATTTTTTGATGTAACACCAATTGCTATAAACTTCCCTCAACACTGATTTTGCTATTTTCATATGTTGTATTTTCATCTTCATTTGTTTCCATAAAATTTTTATTCCATTTTTCATTTCTGCTACAATGCACTGTTCATTCCAGAGCATATTGTTCAGTCTCATGTGTTCACATTGTTCTCAACATTCTTGAGATGTTAATGTCCAGGTCCACTCCATTGTGGTCAGATAAGATGCATGGTATGATTTTGATTTTTTTTATTTGCTGAGACTTGCTTATTGGCCTACCATATTGTCTATCCTAGAGAAAGTTCAATGCACTGATGAAAACACTGCATATGATGCCACTGTGGAATGAAATACTCTGTGGCTTTCAGTTAGGTCCATCTGGTCTATGGTATTGATTTGCTCTGTTGTTTCTTTGTATATTTTTTGTCTAGTTGATCTTTCCTTTGATGAAACTGGGATGTTAAAGTCACCCATTTCTATTGTATTGGATAATAGATCTTCCTTTATATCCATTAACATTGCATTTAAACAGCCAGCCACCTGTGATTCTATATACATTTTTTTAACTTTTATTTAATGAATATAAATTTCCAAAGTACAGCTTATGGAGTACAATGGATTCCCCCCCCCCATAACTTCCCTCCCACCCGCAACCCTCCCGTCTCCCACTCCATCTCCCCTTCCAATCATATCATGATTCATTTTCAATTCTCTTTATATACAGAAGATCAGTTTAGTATATATTAAGTAAAGATGTCAACAGTTTGCACAAACATAGCAACATAAAGTGAATAATACTGTTTGAGTACTGGTGATAGCATTAAGTCACAATGTACAGCACATTAAGGACAGAGAACCTACATGAGGAGTAAGTGCACAGTGACTCCTGTTGTTGACTTAACAAATTGACACTCTTGTTTATGGCATCAGTAATCACCCTAGGCTCTTGTCATGAATTGCCATAGCTATGGAAGCCTTTTGAGTTCACCAACTCTTATAATATTCAGACAAGTTCATAATCAAAGTGGAAGTTCTCTCCTCCCTTCAGATAAAGGTACCTCCTTCTTTGATGACCTGTGCTTTCTACTGGGATCCCACTCGCGGAGATCTTTCATTTAGTACATTTTTTTTGCCAGAGTTTCTTGGCTGTCCATGCCTAAAATACTCTCATGGGATCTTCAGCCAGATTCAAATGCCTTAAGGGCTGATTCTGAGGCCAGAATTCTATTTAGGACATCCGCCATTCTATGAGTCTGCTGTGTATACCACTTCCCATGTTGGATCTTTCTCTCCCTTTTTTATTCTATCAGCTAGCATTTGCAGACACTACTTTTGTTTATGTGATCCCTTTGACTTTTGTAATTCTCATCATAGAGATCTTTAACATCCTTGGTTAAGTTTATTCCAAGGTATTTGATTGTTTTGTAGCTATTGTGAATGGGATTGATCTTAGAGTTTCTTTCTCAACTGTGCCATTGCCTGTGTATACAAAAGGCTGTTGATTTTTGTGCATTGATTTTATACCCTGCTACTTTGCCAAAATCTTCTATGAGTCCCAATAGTCTGTTAATAGAGATTTTTGGGTCCCCTAAATAAAGAATCATATCATCTGCAAAGAGGGATAGTTTGAGTTCTTCCTTCCCAATTTTATCCCTTTAATTTTTTCTTGCCTAATACCTCTGGCTAGAACTTCCATAACTATATTGAATAGCAGTGGTGAGAGTGGGCATCCCTGTCTGGTACCAGATCTCAGTGGAAATGCTTCCAACTTTTCCCCATTCAGTAGGATGCTGGCCATGGTTTTTTCATAAATTGCTTTGATTGTATTGAGGAATATTCCTTCTATACCCAATTTGCTTAGAGTTTTCATCATGAAAGGGTGTTGAATTTTATCAAATGCTTTCTCTTCATCTTTTGAGATAATCATATGGTTTTTCTTCTGCAGTTTGTTGATGTGGTGTATCACAGTGATTGATTTGTGAAAACTGAACCATCCCTGCATACCAGGGATAAATTCCACTTGGTCTGGGTGGATGATCTTTCTGATGTGTTGTATTCTATTGGCCAAAATTTTATTGAGGATTTTTGCGTCTATGTTCATCAGGGATAATGGTCTGTAATTTTCTTTTAATGATGCATCTTTCTCTGGCTTAGGAATTAAGGTGATGCTGGCTTCATAGAAAGAATTTGGGAGGATTCCATCTTTTTCAATTATTCTGAATAGTTTGAGAAGAAGTGGAGTTAGTTCTTCTTTAAACGTCTGGTAGAATTCAGCAGTGAATCCATCTGGTCCTGTGCTTATCTTTGCTGGGAGGGCCATTATTACTATTTCAATTTCTGTCTCATTTATGGATCTGTTTAGGTTTTCTATGTCTTCCTGGTTCAATTTAGGTAGATTGCATGTGTCCAGGAATCTGTCCATTTCTGATAGATCCCCCTGCTGTCATACAAGTCCTTGTAGTAATTTCTGATGATTCTTTTTATTTCTGTTGTGACTATTGTTACATTTTTCTTTCATCTCTGATTTTATTAATTTGGGTCTTTTCTCTTCTTTTTTTAGTTAGTTGAGCCAATGGTGTTTCAATTTTATTCACTTTTTCAAAAAACCAGCTCCTCTTTTGGCTGATTTTTTGTAATTTTTTTTTTGGATTCAATCCTGTTGATTTCTTCTCTGATTTTTATTATTTCTCTTCTCCTACTAGATTTGGGTCTGGTTTGCTGTAATTTTTCTAGATCCTTGAGATGCATTGAAAGCTCATTTATTTGGTGTCTTTTCAATTTCTTGATGTAGGCACCTATTGCTATATGCCATCTCACTAGTCCCAGTGATCGATTTCTGTTCACAATTGATCATAATGATAGGACTAAGAACCAAAGGGATCACATAAACAAGACTAGTGTCTGCAAATACTAGCAGATAGAATAAAAAAGGGAGAGAACGATCCAACATGGAAAGTGGCATATTCAGCAGACCCATAGAATGTCAGATGTCCTAAACAGCACTCTGGCCTCAGAATCAGCCCTTAAGGCATGCGGATCTGGCTGAAAAGCCCATGAGAGTATTTCAGGCATGGAAAGCCAAGACATTCTGGGAAAAAAAAAAAAAGAAAAAAGAAAAAAACCTAAATGAAAGATCTCCACGAGTGAGATCCCAGTGGAAAGAAAGGGTCATCAAAGAAGGAGGTACCTTTCTCTGAAGGGAGGAGAGAACTCCCACTTGGACCATGGCCTTGTCTAAATATGATCAGAATCGGTGAACTCAGGGGGCTTCCATAGCCTTGGCAGCTCATGACAAGAGCCTAGGGTGATTACTGATGCCATAAACAAGAGTGTCAATTTGATAAGTCAACAACAGGAGTCACTGTGCACTTACTCCTCATGTAGGATCTTTGTCCTTAGTGTGCTGTACATTGAGATTTAATGCTATAACTAGTACTCAAACAGTATTTTTCACTTTATGTTTCTGTGTGGGGGCAAACTGTTGAAATCTTTATTTAATATATGCTAAACACCTTCTGTATATAAAGAGAATCAAAAATGAATCTTGATGTGAATGTAAGGGGAGAGGGAGTGGGAAAGGGGAGGGTTGCGGGTGGGAGGGACATTATGGGGGGGAAGCCATTGCAATCTATAAGCTGTACTTTGGAAATTTATATTCATTAAATAAAAGTTAAAAAAATATTTCGTCTCAACACTGCTTTTTCCATATCCCATAAGTTTTGATATGTTGTGTTGTTATCTTCATTTACTTCCAGAAAGTTTTTGATTTCTCTTTTTCTTTCTTGTGTGACCCTGTGTTCATTCAGGAGCATGTTGTTGATTCTCATGTGTTTGCATACTCTCTAGGGATTCCTGAGTTGCTAATTTCCACCTTCATTCCACTGTGGTCTGAGAAGCTGCGTGGTATGATTCTAATTCTTTTACATTTGCTGATACTTGCTTTATGACGTAGTATGTGGTCAATCCTAGAGAAGGTTCCATGCACTGATGATAAGAATGTAAAGTCTTTAGATGTAGGATTGAAAGTTCTGTAGATATCTGTTAGATCCATTTGGGCAATAGTGTTGAATAAAGCTTCTGTTTCCTTGTTGATCTTCTGTCTTGTTGATTTGTCTATTTCTGAGAGTGGAGTATTGAATTCCCCTAGTACTGTTGTATTGGAATCTTAGTCTCTTTTAAGTCCCTTAACATTCCTTTTAAATAAACCGTTGCCCTGTAATTATCTGCATATACATTTATAATGGTTACATCTTCCTGTTGAATTGAACCCTTAATCATTATATAGTGTCCGTCTTTGTCTCTCCTAACAATTTTTATGTTAAAGTTTATTTTGTCTGATATTAATATGGCTAAACCTGCTTTTTTTTTTCTTTCTGTTGGCATGGAATATCTTTTGCCAACCCTTCACTTTCAGTCTGCATGAATCTTTGTTGGAAAGATGTGTTTCTTGTAGGCAGCAAATAGATGGGTTTTGTTCCTTAATCCATTCAGCCAGTCTGTGCCTTTTTAACTGGAGAGTTAAGTCCATAAACGTTCAATGTGACTAGTGATAAGTAGTGAATTTGCCCTGCCATTTTCCCAAAGATATTTTCTAGTATATGCTTTGAGCTTCCTGTGATCTTTTACTGGTAGGCTTTCTTCTCTTACCTTCTTTCATATTGATGGCCATGTTTCTGTGTTTCTGTGTGTAGCACATCTTTGAGCATTTTTGTAGGGCTGGATGAGTGGGGACAAATTCTTTCAATTTCTGTTTGCTATGAAAGGTCTTTATTTCATCTTCATTCACAAATGAGAGCTTAGCAGGATATAATATTCTAGGCTGGCAGTTTTTCTCTCTTAGTACCTGGGCTATATCTCACCATTCCCTCCTAGCCTATAGGGTTTCTGATGAGAAGTCAGTTGTGAGTCTGATTGGAGATCCTCTGAGAGTAATTTGACGTTTCTCTCTTGCACATTTTAGGATCTTTTCTTTATGTTTCACTGTGGTGAGTTTAATTACAACGTGTCATGGTGAGGGTTTCTTTTGGTCATGTTTATTAGGGGTTCTATGAGATTCCTGTACTAGGATGTCTCCGTCCTTCTTCAAACCTGGGAAATTTTCTGCTAGTGTCTCACTAAAAAGGCCTTCTAATCCTTTCTCCCTCTCCATGCCTTCAGGAACTCCTAGAACTCGAATGTTGGTTTTTTAATAGTATCCTGTAGATTCCTGACAATATTTTTTAGATTTCTAATTTCCTCTTCTTTTCTTTGGTTTGACTGTATACTTTCCTGTTCCCTGTCTTCTAAGTCTGATATTCTCTCTTCTGCTTCACCCATTCTGTTTTTAAGGCTCTCTAATGTGTTTGTCATCTGATCTATTGAAATCTTCATTTCATTATGATTTTTCTCACTATCACAGTTTCATGTTCTACTAGTTGTGTCATTGCAGAATGTGGATTTTTTCCCTCTGGTGAAATCCCTGCATCATACATATGCACAAGAGCTGCTGGCCACAGCACCTATTTGTTTCACACTGGTGCCTTCTCCCTGCTGGTAAATACCTGATTGCAGACACTGTTAAAACAAATATTAGGTTTGATCTTTGCTCAAGAACTCCCAATGGCTTCCCATCCCTGTTCCAAGAAATGCAAATCTTAACCAGAGTCTATTTCTTCAGTCTCACTTTTCTCTCTTTTCCCTAAAATATAAACTCCTTCAGTGAAAAGACATTGTATTGTTCATTTTTCGATACCCTATTGCTAAGACACTGCTGGCAAGAGAAGTTCAATTTCATATTTATTAGATAATAAATGGATGAATGAATTCTTGTATTATTTTCTGTCAAATGAGAGAGAATCCTCAAGGATGCAGACGCACTCAGCATCAGGTGAAACTAATTAGATTCATAGTTACAGCAACCCTGTTCACATTGAGTTTAATAGCAGTGGACTTCAAAGAGAGGTGCATTCTCCACAGGGAATTTGTATGACTAGTCATTAGAGTTTTACACTTTCCCTATGGTGAAGAAAACCCCTCTTCCACTTAAGATTTCATCCAGGAGAAACAGAGCTTCATGGATCTGCCTCATCTGCCAATGTAGTAGGAAACTCAGCCAGGCAGACAACCGTATATATATCCTAACTGGCTTGTGGGGTAGTGCCTGAAGCTACTTGTAAAGCTATTCAAATTAAATTTTCTGCCATCAGAGAGAGGATTCTCTTGCTCACTGCATAAAGAAATATATTAATAGACCAGATGCTCTGTGTATTTGCTCATCTGCTCAGAAACACAAAAAGTTCAGTGCTTTACAGTGTATTATCTGGATTAGAAAAACTTGGGTTCAAATAAGAGGGTGTCTCTTCTTTGCCAAGGGATCTTGCATGATTCCACATGCAAAATGATGGTAGTAGCTCCTATTTGTTTTGCTGTCACTATTGTTGCTTTATTACATCATATGGAAACTAAAATAATCTAATCATTGTGTTCAGCTAACATAGCAAATCTCTCAATATATGTTAGATGGCAATATTTATTCCTTTGTATCCTCTCACATGTTCCTTGCAAAAGTTTAGACAGTTTTCATTTGTGAGTCTTTTGTTTTGGCTTCAAAATGCTTAATTTATTTAAAAAAGAGAAGTTCAAGATATTTGCAGGAATTATTTTTAACAAAAAATCCATGTCATGTTTCCTAGTCTCCTTCTTCCTCTTTCATTAATGCAACACCACACAGCAGCCTCATCAAAAAGGTCAGTTTTCAAATGATGCACCTGAAACCTCACCTAAAGAAAGCTTGTTCCATTAGGGGTGGTTCATTTTAAATTCTGACTCTTATCAGTTTATGAAATTTTACATAAGTTGCCTTTTCCATATTGATTTTTTTTTGTTCAGGAATTATAAAAACACACATTAGCCGCTAATCCTCTGCCTGCGGCGCTGGCACACCAGGTTCTAGTCCCAATCGGGGCACCAGATTCTGTCCTGGTTGCCCCTCTTCCAGTCCAGCTCTCTGCTCTGGCCCGGGAGTGCAATGGAGGATGGCCCAAGTCCTTAGGCCTTGCACCCGCATGGAAGACCAGGAGAAGCACCTGGCTCCTGGCTTCGGATCAGTGCGGTGTGCTGGCTGCAGCAAGCCGGCCACAGTGGCCATTGTGGGGGTGAACCAACGGCAAAGGAAGACCTTTCTCTCTGTCTCTCTCTCTCTCACTGTCCACTCTGCCTGTCAAAAAAAAAAAAAAAAAAAAAAAAAAAAAAGAAACATTAGCAAGATAGGCACTTAATTTAAAAAAAAAAATTGTTTCCCTAAAGATACTAATTGAAATGAGAAATTTATTTCAAATATAGAATTATAGAAAAGAAACACTAATTTGTAAATGATTTTATCATTAAACTAATGATTGGAAGCAAATTAATTTGGAGTCTAGAACCAAGTAATGACACACTGACACATATTTTTCACCTGAAACATCGGAAAAGTTTTTAAACTTAAATCACCTTTGCATCCCAAGTCTGCCTCTTGTATATATGTGCTTTTTTTCTCATCCATATTGTAAGGAAAGATTTATTCGCTACAGAAGTTCTCAACCTTTTTTCCCCCTGTTTCATATTCTGCCATCCTGTATTCTTCAGCTAAACTAGTTGAAGCATTTAGTCGTGACACAGTCTAGATTATTTCACAACAATCATTTTGCTCTTTTGGACAGATGCTGTTGTAAATTCAAGAGATTGACAGAATTAAAAACACTAGCTAATTGGGAGATTATACTTCAGTTATAGACTAAGATTTATTAAGTGCCTGCCATGTACAATAAACCAAACGAGATATTGCTCAAAGAACACATGAGAAACAAAGCCAAAAAATCTTATTTGCCTGTATTACATAAATGTATTAGGAATGCATCTGTTTATTTATCATCTATCATTTGTCTATGTATTCTTTATGGTTATGTATATTTAAAATTATAGGAATTTAAGCTTTATATGTCTATAAATATACAAAATATATTGATTTTGAATTCTTATTTATTTATTTTCATGTTATTTTAAAGAGAGAGAGCTCTTCCATCTACTGGTTCACTTCCCAAATGCCTGCAAATGCTAGGGCTGAGCAAAGCAGAATCCAGGAACTTTGAACTCAATCTGTTTTTCCTGTGTGGATGACAGGAGCTCAAGTGCTCGAGTTGTAGCTCACCGCCCCACAGGACATGTATTATAGGAAGCTGAAGTCTGAAATGTAAAAGGCTCTTGACACAAGGCACTTAGATGTGGGCAATGGACATCACAAGTGGTCTTTTAACTACTGCTCTAGGCCCTTGCCTCCTAAAATATATTCTTAACAAAATCTAAAAATGTGCTTAATTCTCAAAGAATTAAGAATATATAAAAATTTAAAAACATCTAAATTAGCAACATATAAAATGTATAATTCTTTCTCTGTAAAATAATGATCAGAAATTAAATGTAAAATTTTGATTAAATATTGCATATTTGGCATAGTAATTATGTTGTAAATAATCAATTGTTATATATATTGTATGTCTAATACATCTATATGTGATAATGATATATTACTATAGTTCTATAGTTATATTGATCATGTATAAAATAATGTAGAATTATTTCCAAACATAAAAATATAAGATGTAAATATTCTAAAGGAAATGATGGGGCAAATATTTAAATAACTAATGGCTATATATTATTAGGAATACAGTCTCTCAAGAACCACCATATAAAAAGGATATTTTAAGGAAATCTTGGCATAAAGTAATTTGGAGGCACTCGTAGCTAACCGTTCGCATCTGATTAAACTCTTTTATCTGATTCAATTTTTTATGCATCACCCCTATCTCCAAGTCATCTATCCCCAAATATCCCTTTCATATTACATAGTAAAGATTTGCTGAGCTTTTTCTCTGCAGTATTGAAAAATCCTTTGACTTCTCATGATTTCTCACCCACAACACAAACAATTATTACTTTTGTCACTTACTGTCCTTACACCTGTGGGAGCAATAATACTTAGTAAGCTTAACTTCTGTGAATAACTTATCTGAGGGAAGACCATGATATCCTTATTAAAGAAGCAATGGAAAGTTCACAATGAGCATTTAAAATTTTATTTATTAGCTTTAAATATGCAAAAGACCAAGATGACTTAAGTTTGAAAATATATTTGTACTTGATGAAGTGCCATTGTTCTACTACAAATAGCACTTCTATTATAAAACAACTCTTTCTCTAGATCAGAGTTAATGGAAAATCATCAAAAATATTTAGGGTCATGCTCTGGTGGGAAGAGTATGGTAAGGGTAGAAATTCAGTTTGGGGATACAAAATTAGGGGGTAAGAGTACTGCATTTCAAGGCTGTGAATGTTTGGATAGCAATAATTCCACAAAAGAAACAGAACATAAGCATATAAACAAACAGAACTGAGCCACCTCACAGAAACCCTGGGAGCCTCAAGTTGCTAAAATAGTTTCCCATATGTCTGAGAGTTCTGTGGATGGACACAGGAGTCAATAAAATTAGAATGGCCTTCTGGCTGGAAAAGATGCTATCAAGGCTATGTTGGATGCTGCAACCAGGAGCTAGAAAGGAATGTAGATGTCTCAGCAGAGACCATCACAAATAATTTCAAAACCTGGGGTAGCTAGAAAACTTTTTCCATGTTGGATGCAAGGAAAACTGACATCTTAACTGAGATCCCTCAAGAATTAGAATGAGAGGGGTTCAGTGATAACCCTAGTGTCTAAAATGCCCACTTCCTCTTCTTGAACACCTAGATGGATTCCAGGCTCTGACCCTGAGTTCTTCTTCCTACCAAAGCAGACCCCAGGAAGCAGTGATAATAGATCCAGTAATTGAATACTTGCCTTCCATATGAAATTGACCCAGAAAAATTCTTCGTGGGAAGTCAGGGGGTGAACCAATGGATGAGAGCTGTTTCTGCTTTTGTTTCTCAAATTCATTAAATAAAAAATAAGAATTAGAAGTAGAGAAACAGGTATGAATGTTAGAAATTTGCTTTGCAAGTCAAGAAAACACTGTTTTCTCTTGAAATGCTACTTTTAATATCAGCAGATTATATTTCCATTATCACATAGTTTGAGCTAAGTCATGCAAAAACCAGGCCATTTTATTTATTCTTATTAAATTCTGTGGTCATACTTAAAACACCATAGGGTCATAATATACTGAAATTCGTGGGCTGGGAGTCAGAGGATACAACAGAGGCTAGTAATACAAGTGTATGGGTTACCTCTTTCTAAGAAATGTCTCAGGACCAAATGTGTAGGCACTGTTTATTTTATAGAATGAATTAATGTTTTGCCAAACAAGGTTTAGGGATGACAGGCCTGCTATACTTCATACCCATATCAGGATTGTTGACACCAACTGCTGTTACTTTGTGTCCTGCATGTAGCATTCATTCTCTACTAGCATTCTGCAGGATGTATGGATGTGCTTTTCACAAAGGAACAGTTTTCCACTGATGCCAGCGTGTAATTCATTTGGAAACAAAATTCTAATTTATGGAAATTATGGTCCAATTCTTTAAAGGAGTTAGGTCTTGCACAACACACAACAAATCTACTATGGGTACCAGCAGCAGCTTCAGATATTCTGGACCATACTATTTAATTGGCAGGATTGCAAATACTAAAGCTTGAATCTTATGCAAAACATTTCTTCTGCACCCTACTGAGGGCAAATTTCAAAGTTATTAATAAATAATTTAGAGCCATCTTCATACAGGTAGTAGTGTAGTCCTCAGAAAACAAAGAAATTTACCAAAAGCTGTATTGATTTCTTTGTAGTAGCAGATGTAAGGTGCAGCAATTTGCTTTTTACTTCAAAAATTGGGATGTGATGCACCATTAGCATTGGTTCCTATAAATTTGAGGATAACACCAAAGTTTATCATCTACCTAGATGTAATATTGCCTGGGATTTATTATCTAGACTTAAGCACAGGAAAATATTACTAGAGCTTCCACATACATCTTCCATTTTGTATACTAAGGTACCAGAGAAATGAACAGCATGGTTAAATGACTCAGCGGTTCTTTTGAAAGGTGGAGGTAGATTGTGTTGCCATTTGTCTCTGAGGTTCTGTATTCTGCCACAGAAATAAAGGAACTGACAGTGCTTGAAAAGAGGGGAAATTAGATTCATTTCAAAATTTTGATATACCAAATTTGGTATCACTAATTTATCTAATCCATAGCCAGGATAGTGTACTACATCATGCACAGTATCTGCCCATGTTTCATGGCTTTAGCATGTAAATGATGATGGGAGAGGGAGTACACAGAAAGGAGCTAGATATATAACCTCCAAACCAGCCACAGAACCTAAAACTACTGAAGAATCCATTCTCCCTCACTCTACACACACACATTCTGTCTCTCACACACAGTCACTATTTTATATGGTTGATTAGGAGTTATGTACAATAATCAGTAACAATTATTTTGTAACTTTGCTTGAATAATATATTAAATGTAGACAGATACAACTATAGTTCCTCATGTTCAATCATTAAAATCATGTTACTAACATTGCCAATATGATGTTTTATCTGTAAATGAGAAATCTATATAGTGTATTATAATTCCTCATGTGAAATTCCGTGAAGATTTTATACAGAAGTCAGAAATTACATTCCTCCGAGTAAGGATTAGAGCAAGGATTATAGCTATGGAGCTATCAACTCTACAAACCACTTTCTCTTGTATGACCATAATGGAGGATTGGAGCAATTTTAAATGCAATAACAAAAAATAATATCTCTGGAAAATACTGAGAAATAGACATATGCTGGGATAACTAAGAATTTATGAGAAAGATTACAGCCAGAATTTGAAAAAATACACAGAGAACACTCTAATGACAAATTGTATCCTTTGGTAAATGTGTAATCAAGTATTGCTGTATTAGAAATCAAAACCCAAGGGAATTTATGCAGTCAAACCCTAAGAGCAGTAATAATCACAGCAACAAAAACAAACCCAAGAAGCTAAAAACTAATTTAGGGACCTACCATTATTACTGGGTTATGGCATATTCTGGCATCTGCAAGCTACTTCACTTTGGAAACTTAATTTCATGCTTGCCTACACCTGTAAAACTTCTGAGTGAAGGGTCTTGTTGAGGTTTGGAATGGTCAAAGAAATGCCAAAACTGTGATTAAAGAAAGGCAAGGAAAAATTGTCAACATCAAAGAAGTTAATGATCTTTTTCTTTAAAACATAAATTACATTTGTAAACTGAAAATGTTAACTGTGAATATGGTTGATGCAAACGTCTGTTCAAAACATTGCACACTGAATTTTGTGGAGTTTAGTCTTAGATTTCAAATCTAGCATTCCTTTTTACATCCTGTAGACTAGGATAATGAAGCATATTTTTTACAATTTTTATATTCTAAGTACTATATTTCTTTCAAATACATTTGAAGAAAACATGAGTTCCAAACCTTCCCTAGTTTCACCTAGAAAAGTACAGGTTCAACTTTATGTATCTAAAATGTAAGCAGATATAAATGAGAAACTGAAAAAGTGATGAACACCATGTTATTAAGTAAAGGAACATGTGGGTGGTCTGTCTAAATACTGGATTGAAAATGTATCATACATACCTGGTAGTGTTTAAAAGGCTGCATGCGGCTCAGACATATATTATTGTGAAATAATTCTTGGGTTTACAGTGGAAATGGATAGGTTTTACCATGAAGTGGGGGGTAGGACATTGAAATATAAGAGTGAAAATGTATGGAAGTACAGAATTTGGCTGAACTTTTGTTCATACAAGCCATTTTGTCTAAGGGAGCCAATTCTACCGGCGATGTGGGCTCAGAAAGTCTACCGAGGAAAGACTTAATGCCTTGCTGCAAAAATGCAATTGACAACCTCCAGCTTTCTCAGCTTCAGATCTAACTCAGCTACAGACAGCTGCGGTGCCTGAGGCCTTTAGAGTGTGTGGGAGGAGGACTGCAGATGTCTTAAATCCACTAAATAGGTGAGGTGGGGAATAAAGACCCACCTATTTCAGCCTGGCTTGGGACAACTTTGTTGGTGAGTACACATTTCGGAGCTACCCACGGGGCTGGTTAAGACTTTATCAGCACTATGTTACTATTCGGCTTCTGTTTAATCCTTCTTTCTTCCTTCTTTATTTCACAGATGCTGTTCTTATTTGATAGATCACAAATCCAGCTCAGCACCTGTTTCTGGAAAATCCAGTATGCAACACAAAGATACCCATATGTTGAATTCTAGATTCACTTTGAGCTGTCATTGAACATTTTTTCCGGACACCATCTATTCTCTGACGGCACATGGAAATTTTGAGAGAAAAAAAAAACTACATGGTACTACAAACACTAAAAGTTAAAACAACAAACTTCTTGAAAGACATGGTTTTGTACACAGTAGTCACATTCAAGTTACACCTAATCCAGTTTTTCCTTCCAAATTTCCACATATGCTTTCAATCAGCTACTTTGTCTCAAGAGTATCAGTGGGCATTTGGGGATTAGAATGTTTGTGAATGTACTTATATTTTCTCTATCAAAAGATCAGAGTTCCTTATAGAACATCATCATTTAAATGATCTATCTGATGTGAATGTCCATACACTTTTATTATTCCTTCTTGTTTGCATCTTTGCAAAGGCCTGTTATTTTCACATCCAGAAAGAGTTATAGAATTTATTTTTGATGCATTCAGCAGTGATGCTTTCATTAACCTCTTCCCCACTTTCCCAGAGAGAACACGCTAGAAAGGGCTTCTTATTTTAATACTGTCTTAGATCTTTCTAAAATTGGCAAACTTCACTGGGGCGTCAGAGTTTATTTTCTAGGAACTCTTCTACCTCTGCATTGAGCCAGTGGATTTTCTACCTAAAGGAAGCAGAGCATCATGATCACACTCATAGAAACTCATTCTATAAGATGCATTCAAAGACATGATGCTAACACTGCTACTTAGAACTTCGCATTATTGAGTCCTCATCTGATCACCAACAGCATTGGCTATTTGGGTTAATGCTTTGAATTGCCATGGAAGCACATCTAAAAATTACCACTGATGTTGCCTAGGTACAGTCACTTAGCTTAGTTTTTCTTTTTTAATTTAGCATCATTTTAAATTATCTACTTATTTGTTTAAATATAATATACCTGCACATGATAACAATTCAAAATAGGAAATTCTTCCTTAGTCCCCCACCCACTATCCAATGTAAACTAACATGCTCATATTTTAAAAATAATTTAGTGTATAAACTTCATGTTTTCTGCCTACATCTTTTCCAAATGCAACAGATTTTTCTCAAAAAATTGAATGTATTTCTCAAGGTCACAGAACTATTATGTAAAGGAACCAGAACTGAATCCAGGTATTTTTGACTCTAAATAAACATGCTCTTAATCACAATATCCAAAATATTAAGAATAAATGCAATTCCCAGATCCCTTGTTAAAATAATGAGATAAGTTGTTCAAGTTGTCGCTCCCCGTCTTCATGGAGGAACGACACAGGACCCTGCGCTGTTCTTTCATCTGCTCGGCCCTCCCCGGGTTTGCTGCTGGTTCTTCCCAGGTTGGCTACCGACCCTTCCACCTCCGTGGAAGGGCGGTTCCCCCTGGCCACTTTCCCCACTTCCGCGGGGGAGCGGCACACCGCCGACCAGCTCTCTCGGGGGCTGCACAGGTGTTCCCTCAGTTAGATGTTCCCCTTAGATGTTCCTCGTGCATGTTGTCTCTCTCCTCCTTTATAGTCCTCCTCCGCCAATCCCAACTCGGCTGCCCACACGCCGAGTACGCTGCTCTCCTCCAATCAGGAGCAGGATCAGCTCCTGGAGGTCAGCACTCAAGTTGGCAAGAGGCAGCTGCGTAGAAGCTGTTTTCTCCTCTCCCAGCGCCCTATTGTGGGAGAGCAGATGCATAGAATAAGTCTTAATTCCAGTAACTCAGTCCAGTCCAGGTTGCTCCCCACACAAGTTTTTAGAAAGTATCTTTTTCTTGGATCAAAATATTGTCAGAATACATATTTTGTCACGGCAAAATACCTGCTTGTCACATGCCAAGAATATCCCCTATAATATCCAAATCAAGGAAGTCTACACTGCAAAAGTCTTCCCACTTCATGCAGTGCACAACTACATTAAAACCCTGGTAACAAATTTCAAGGTTTAGTTTTAATCTGCAATTCAGTGAATTTGATGGGTTCCAAAGAACAGTCAGCAAAGAATACACTTCAACCAAAGGGTGAGATTAATAACTTTCTATAAAGTTACTATTCCTTCTAAAATGAGATGAGTATGCAAGGCTATTCCTAGCACCAAAATACTTGTAGAACATGGAGCCAGATGGTAGAAAACTTTCATAGGCATACAAGAAGTTTTAGGATTGCATGAATAAGAAATCCTTATCTACTGATATGTAACTAAAGGCAAGGATTTTGCAGCACATATTGTGGAGAATGTAACCTTCTAAGAGAAAGAATTCTGAAAACACAAAAATCAAAATGAATTTTAGTTAACGTAGATGCAGAAATGTAGAATTTTACTAAAATAATATCAAGAATACTCACATAGGAAAGGGATATCTCCATTCTCTTTAGTGTTATACAAGAATACAAACAAAACTAGTACTTGGATGGACCACATCAACAATACCAAAAGACATCCCTTGGCTAAATGCTTTTCATTAGTTTTGGTAAAGTAAAACCATATGTTAATGGAGGGCTTTTTAAGGTCTGTACTTTTAAGTCTCATGTAACCTGCCACATAAATAAATACATATTTTGTAGCCTGTTAGGGATTTATACATTTAAAACTAGTACATCTATACTGTTCACAAAATATGGCATTGAATATTGGTTGTTACATGAAACGAATACACACTTGGATTTATTCTACCAAATTTGCTACAGCTGCCTTGATTCTGGAACCAAAAATAGGCGGTTTAGGTAAGATGAGCAATAAATCACAATTGATTCTTGTTTACTAGAGGCTATGCTTGACTTTGCATGAGTTTAGTATTGTTCATAATCTGAAAACACAGATTTCTCTCTTGATTTAAGATACATCTCAGAGTTGAGGGTGGCTAGTTACAACTGATGAGCATATTTCAATATGCAACTAACATGCCCATTTAGATCCATGGAAGCAAAATGCATCCAAGGTTAATGGGGTTATGAAACCAGAATGGTAAAATATCATCAATGGCCCTTTCATGTTATCCATCTCTGAAGAGATGGAAAATTCTTCGTCTAAACCATATTATTTGCACCCTGTTTAATCATGGTGAATCACTGTACTGTCATTCTCTGATTTAGTATGTGTTGTTTATAATATTTTTCTATAAATATATTACATATGTTTTATTGAAAATGCAGAAAGTAGAGATAAACTTTGATAAGAAAACTGAATTTTCTCCAAATTCTACTATCAAGAAGTGAACACATATCATTATGCCACAACATAGATCCCATTTAGTGTATGTTTTGTTTTAATTGAATTTGATTCCATTAGAATGAAAACTATATTAGAAAAAACATTTAATGGTCTTTTATCATTAAAATCTCCCATAACCACTTATCAATATGTGATGTCCACTGAGCTTCATCCTGCTCCATTACATATTAAAATTATATATGCCATTTCGAAGATATGCTTTAGATTTTTGTCTATTCCTTATGCTTTATCCTTATTTACACAGTATCCTGGGTGTTTCAGGCTTTGAATTTTTGCATAAATGTTGATTTAGAGTTTATCACAGGTCCATGTATGCATTCAATTGTGATTATGAGTTTTTAGATATATCTATATACATGGTACAAAGGAGAGAGGTGAGTGGAATTTGAAGTTCACATTCTAGAAATGCACTCCTTGAACTTATCATTGGAAATAAAATTGTCATAACAGTATGAGAAACTGATTTTAGTAAGAGTAGGAAAAAAAACTTGAAAAATAATTAATTTGGGGATGGTTGTTTTGTGCAGGTGTTAATCATTGATTAGGGTATCCACACCCTATGTCTGAGTCCTTGGATTCAGGTCCTGATTCTTCTTCAGCTGCAGCTTCTGACTAAAATGCACCCTGGAAGGCAGAAGATGATGGCTCAGCACTTGGATTCTGCCACCCACATGGGAGATCTGGACTGAGCTCCAGGTCCCTGACTTCTGCTACATCCATCCCTGGATCTTACGGGCAATTGGGGAGTGAACCTGTAGATGGAAGTTTCTCTTTCTTCCTCTCTCTCTCTCTCTCTCTCTCTCTCTTTATCATCTCCATCTCTATCTTTATCTCTGTCTCTATCATTTATCTATTTCTATTTCTATCTCCGATTTTCAAATAAATATTAAAAATAGTAAAGTTTGACTCAAAAATTCTATTTTTATGAAACAAAAATATAAATAGAAAGCACTCTTTATCACCTTAAATATTTTATCTTAAAGTTGCATCTTTGTGATTGTTCCATGGTAACAAATAGAAATACGTCTGTGAAAAATGGTGCTTGGCATCTCCCTGCACTGCTGCTCTACACTAAGTTAAACAGCTTAGAAAATATCTCCACTGTTCTCCTCACATAAGCAGTTATAAAACTGACATCTTTGTTTATGTGTTTGTGATGAGTGTGGGTACCTCTGTCTCAAATCAGATGGCATGAGAATTTTCCACAAATAATGTCTATTTGCTATTTAAGAGTCTTGAAAAATCAATATTCTTATGAATGGTTTATGAAAGCATTCTAGTTAACCTTACATGAGGTTATAACCTTACTTGAGGTTTTATCTTCATCAATTCAGTTGGTGGAAAAGCAGTTTTACTTATTTTGAAATGTTTCTTCATTTGTTACTAATTGGAATTTAACCAATTATTTATGTTGGGTTACCATTGTGGTCAAAACAAATTACTGTACACTTAGTGGTTAAACAACATATATTTATTCAACAGTAATATATGTCAAATACCCTGGTGGGCTCATTTGTATCCCTTGTCTAGGTTCTCCCAAGGATATAATCGAAAGATTGACAGAGATGTCTACTTTACTGGAGCTCTGGAGAAGATTTCACTTCCAAGCTCATCCAGGTTTTTGGACAAATTTTATTCCTCACGGTTGTTGGGCTGCAGTCTCCATTTCCTAGCTAGATCTCCGTGGAGGTTTGGACTTTGTTCTCCTTTTTGCTGCCCCTCTCTTGCTTCAGCCTGGGGATGCTTTGTTTGTTTGTTTGTTTGTTTTTAGGGCTACACGCAGTTAGACTGTGTCCAACTCAACAGTCCAGAGCATTTTCTCTCTTTTAAGGTGCTTAATCTCAACCGCAACTCTAAATTCCCTTTTTAACAACATATTTACATGTGACAGGAAATAGACCATTGACATAACTGGGGGAGAGGCATTGTACCTATCAAACAAATGTGTTTGATCAATCATTTAATCCTAGATCAGAGAAGAATGTGGGCTCATCTATTTTAGCCTTAAATTATACCTATCCAATGCTGATTGATGGGAGAAATGATATTCTTAATATCTTAAATGAGGAATTAGACCTTAATTTATGCACTGATAAATTTTCATATATAAAGCCAGCATAAATATGTTCATAGATACACAGATATTGAGAAATATCACCTTTTTTGAGAAATGTCACTTTAAAATAAAATTTTCCACTGTATTATAACTACTTTCTCATGACACAAAATTATGAATTCAAGAAATGGGAAATTTCTAATGGTTAAGTCATGTATAAGGTGTGTGTGTGTGTGATTTTTACCATGTTTGTATATGTATCCTAAGGCAACAATCCCAATGTCAATCAAACTTATTACAATTAGAATCATGAAATTATAAGACACTACAAGAGGGTTCTAAATATGTTCGACATTGTGTAAGACTGCATCATGCTCCTTCACCAAAGGAATCCATGTCCCAATCACCAGAACATGTGAATATATTCTATTTCATGGCAAAGGGCAATTAAATGAATGCTTTGGTGATTCAAATGCATATCTACTTGACACAATGTCAGCGAGATTGGTGTAGGAGAGTAAAAGCATCCAGACAGTTTCTCAGTAATCACCATCATGCAAGCATGTAGGGTACCGTGGCTCCTCAGCATTGGCTTATTTCAGCTTGAAAAAAGAAAAATGCCACTTGTTTCTTTTAGTAGCTTCTAACTTCCAGTTCTATAACACCAGTACAAGCTTCCTAAAATGCCTATAATGGCAAATGCAATAGAGCTTTAATGGCAAAGCAATTGAGTTGTGCTCTGGGGAAGGTGGGATGAAACACACCAGGAATCTTCAAATGGAAGCTAATAACTGCCCATTCATAGTCCAATGTCATGCTATCAGAATCGGCCAAGGGTAATTGAATACAGTGAATGTTATCCAACATTTTTATTTTTTGTAAGAAGATAATGTGTCTTAATATTATAAATAATTTACTGAAGGTTACATTGCTTTGGACACTAGGAGTAAATGATATTCCTTTTCTAAGTAACATTATGTTTTATATTTCAATGTCTATTTGTCATTTTATGAAAAAAAAAAAACCTTCCTTATGTTTGCCTTCCCATTATTGAATTTTTCATTGAAAGTGAAATCCTGCTTTGTATTCTCCTTAGTGTAGAGCTGTTTGGTACTATTTTATCTTTAAGGAAGAATCCTAACCCATGGGACACCTTGAGACTTGTTGCTATTATCAAAAGAGAGGGCATAGGGACAGGAGGTGAAAAGACCAAGCAATATATAAAAATCATTTACAGCAAAGTTCACCTAGATGTTTTTCTCAAATCCCAACACACTCCTTCCCTCACTCCTTTAAGAACAGATGTGACTCCTAGAACATCAGAGAATCAGCAGGGTAAGCAAAAGGTTATACAGAGTTGAAAAACAGAAAATTTGAAAAATCAGCATATCTTTAAAAATCTACCTTAAATAAGGGTTCCTACTATTTATACTTGATATTATACCTTTAATTCCAAAAGCAAAGTCTCACTGACTCATCCTGATCTAGAAATTAATGTCATAATAAGCATAGATTGTGAAAGATAAATTCCAAATGTTGTAGATATCATTATAATGGGTCACTTTAAGGTTTATATATATTATTTCATAATGTAAAGTTATAGAGAAAAAAATCACGACAGTGGCACTTAGTCTCATATATTCTAGTTATTTTATCATTTTTAGTGATTTTTCATATTAGTAATTAACATTAAAAGTTCATAAGCTGGTCTTGATAGCATATAATGAGCAAATTTTCAAATTTAGCACATACTGACATTTCTTTTCTCTAGGTGGTGACTGTTGACCCTATTAGTTACATTGATAAAACGGAGCTTACAATTTTAAATTACTTAGAGTTTTAAAAGTAAATCACTGCATAACTTGTCTTTAGTCCAGCCTTGAGAACATCGATTTTGTTGTGTCAACTTCCCTGAATGGCGAGCAGATACATTAATACAAGCACAGACTCAAATTTTAACTATCCTTACCAAAGCATTTCTGTTTGATTTACTTTAGATACTTCATATTCAGCACAGGTTAAAAGAGTGTACTCCATATGGTGTTCAAAATATATGCTAAGGATTAGAGTCTTTTTTCTTCTTAAGTATATTTGACAATTCTAAAACCTTTAGGCACTAGCTACCTTCTAAGTGTGTTGAGTGATCATAGTACATTTTGATGAAACAAACATATTTATCTTAGTATTAAAATCATAAACTGAAGTTATTTATTTGTACAAACACACACACGTGTTTTTAAAGAGAGACTTTCTCGAATATAAGTAAATCAATGACGATCACATGTCAAGCCCAGATAACTTCTTGATTATTGTGAATACAATTAAGGTAAATGAATACCAAACTATTGTTTCTGGGGGCCAGCGCCATGGCTCACTTGGTTAATCCTCCACCTGCGGCACCGGCATCCCATATGTGTGCCGGATTCTAGTTCCGGTTGCTCCTCTTCCAGTCCAGCTCTCTGCTTTGGCCCAGGAGGGCATTAGAGGATGGCCCAAGTCCTTGGGCCCCTGCACTCACATGGGAGACCAGGAGGAAGCACCTGGCTCCTGGCTTCGGATCGGTGTAGCACCAGCCTTAGCGGCCATTTGGGGGGTGAACCGACGAAAGGAAGAACTTTCTCTCTGTCTCTCTCTCACTGTCTAACTCTATCTGTCAAATAAATAAATTAAAAAACAAAACATTGTTTCTGAGTTTATTTTTTAGAAAGGCAGGCTACTGCTGATAGTTACCTAAGAATAATGCACAGTGGTTAGATTTTAAAAGTTCACCTTTCATGCCATATGCCTGCATACTATTTCCTAATTGCATTTACTCACCAGTGCATGTCATTGAAGAGAAGAAAAGACATATGACAGAGAGTAAAATTTTTGAAAGTGATGAAGAAGTGGGAGTATAGGAGTACGGTAAGTAAGAGACACTGGTTATGGAAACATAAAAGATGCTATCAATTTAAATGTACTAAAATGTAAAAATGTTTATATTTTCCTGACATATAGCTTTAGAGCAAAGAAAGGGAGTAGATATATAAATATATGTGACATGATATATGTGAACAATGCATAACTTAGAAATATTGTGTCCAGGCTGGCACCACAGCTCACTAGGCTAATCCTCTGCCTGCGGCGCTGGCACACCAGGTTCCAGTCCCTGTTGGGGCGCCGGATTCTGTCCCGGTTGCTCCTCTTCCAGTCCAGCTCTCTGCTCTGGCCCAGGAAGGCAATGGAGGATGGCCCAAGTCCTTGGGCCCTGCACTCGCATGGGAGACCAGGAGAAGCACCTGGCTCCTGGCTTCAGATCAGCGTGGTGCACCGGCCACAGCGCGCCGCCGGAGCGGCCATTGGAGGGTGAACCAACGGCAAAAGGAAGACCTTTCTCTCTGCCTCTCTCTCTCTCTCTCACTGTCCACTCTGCCTGTCAAAAAAAAAAATATTGTGTCCAGAAGATAATTAATATCGAATAAATGCAAGTTTCCATTTATAACCAATAAGCCCAGAAATAAAGTGACTGGTTGACATTCTTTTGGTGTTCAGAAAGTGTCCAGTTAACAGATGAAGCCACACTGTGTGTCTTATGTTTAAATATCAGTGATAGAATTACAGTATTTTATAGTTTGAATTGCCTCCTCTAAAATCTCATGTGATGAATACAGTACATCAGAATACAAACTTATTTGCAATTATAACTGTGAAAGATTTAACAAAATGAGATGAGGTTTTTCAGCAGTAAGCCCTTAGTACCTATGACTAGTGGCCTTGTAAAAATGAAAACCATGAAGACACAGCCATGTGTCTCACAAGGAGAATGCCTGGAGGCACAGAGGCAGAGATTGGGGATGTGTCTATAGACTAGAAATATCAAAGATTTGCAGCAATCCATCAGAGGCTGTGATCTCAGATCATATAAGCAGCTCTCAGACTTATAAACTCCAGAAATGTGAGAGAATCAATTTTTGTTGTTTAAGATGTTGGGTTTGTGGTAAATTGTAATGGAAGCCCTACCAAACTAGTACATGGTGTATCTGCATCACTGTTCCTTACATAAATATTCTACTAAAGGTTCATGGAAAAACAGAATGAAAAAATATGTTTATTTTGATTCAAACATTTTGAAATCCATGCAGTTTTTTACATAATATATAGTTACCACGAAGTTCTTGACGACCCCTTGTATACATGGATTCCAAATCAATTGCACCAAAATTGATATCTTTTAATCTCATTTTCATGAACTTTTTGAAGTGCCCCTATGGGCATGGATGTTTAAAAAGTTGGGCATAAACACATGAATGTTGAGAAAAGACACAACCCTGGAATGACCTTGCACTTAGTGAAGATAATTAGATATTGATATTGCATCTTATGAGTAGAAATTGGCAATAAATGAAAATTCATAGAAAATATTTTAAAAATCTATTATCTACCTTCTCTATAAAAGAATTCTAATTTTGTATTTCATGTTTATTTTACAGATAAAAATAAATAACACTGTTCTCTAGTACATCTAAATCCTTTTGAGTTCTAGGTGATTTGGAAGTGGGAAAATCAATTGATTTATGTCTGCAGCAATGAAGCAGTATCATCGAGAAAACCAGAAAAAACAAGAAAATAACAAACAAAATCTGAAGAGCATAAAATAAATAGCAGTTTAGATTTATATGAAATTGCTACATATAAGAAAAATATATTTATAGATGAAATCTACAAGAAGGTAGCCAAAACCAAGTATTGTAATATAGGAATAACAATCACAACATAGCTAACAATATTATTCAATAAGTATTTGTTGAGCACTTACTCTGTGCTTAGCATTATGTGGGACTCTGAAGACATAAGAATTCAGGGAAAAAAGAGCTATCTTCAAATTGGGAATGAAGATATCAAGTCTGCAGTCAAATGTATTTGATGAACTCAGGTTTTTATAAATTTCTAAAGGAAGCTAAGGGATGATAGCTGCTTCAGTTAAGGTCATTAAAGAATGCCTCTAAAAGGAGGTCTTTAAAGTGAGGGAGTTTCTCTTACAGAAGGAACTAGGTAAGGAGCTATCTATACATAAGACACTAGAATTCTAAACTGAAAAAGAATAAACAAGCTTTGATTCAGAAGAGAGATGTAATTTCTGTGAAAATCAGCACTCAAAACTCAAATTGTCTTTCCTGAATTAAGACGATATACACCTGAACTGAGCAAAACAAAAATAATATTCCTATGTAATACACAACATATGAATTAAAATATTGGGCAATAGGTCACATAGTTAATAATTTCCTTTATAGTTTATCTTGTAACATGCAGTACATTGTATATCACATAGGCCCACACTGGTATAGGTTTAATTGTGAGTAATTGATTAAGATGCACTTTGAATTTAATAAATACAATTGAACACATCTTACAAAATTTTACATTTTATTCACAGCATCATTCTTCCAAGACTTTCAGCTAACATCTAAACATTGCACTTGATTTCTCACATCGTTTTGCACATTAGCTGCATTATTATTTCCAGTTTGTAGATAAGGAAACTGAAGCACATGGATTATGAAAATTATTCGAGGGAATAGAGCTAGTAGGTAACAAAAATTGAAAAAGATTGACACCCAATAGGATGGCTTTAGAGTCCACATACTTAATAGACACATACTTAATAGACTTCAAGGCTGTGTTGCTTTAGTAACTTGTTTATTTTATAATTTACCAGGTAAAAAAATGCATATGAAGTTTTCCTTTACATATTCATTTCTCATAAATATGATACAGACTTTAATTTGAATGATTGAAGTAGATGCTTGGCATAGTATTAAGGCATCACCTGGGATGTGCACATTCTATATCTGCTCCTAATTCGATCTTTCTGCTATGGACACCTTGGAAGGAAAAAGGTGTTAGCTCAAGCTCCCGAGTCTCTGCTTCCAATTTGAGAGAGCTGGATTGAGTTCTGAGCTTTATTCTGGCCCAACCCTGGGTTTTGCTGACATTCACGGAGTGAATTAAGGAATGGAAGATTTCTCTTTTCCTATGTGTCTAACTCTCTTTCTGTACCTTTGCCTGTCAGATAAATTTAGAAAAAAACAACAATGGAACACATAAAAATTTGAATGGTCATCTGTTCTCCAGCCAGTTCTTGTTTTCATCTTCCAAAGCGAATTCTGGGCTTTTTATATTATGTAAGTTTAAATAGAGAAAACATCTTCCAGAAAAGTAGAGTGTAAATTTCTCTTTCAGGCGAAACACATATGCATTGACTTTGATCTTGTGAAAGGTGTATTGAAGGGTACAAATTTCTGAATACAACAAGGATAAATTTTGAAAGGGGGATTTATGAGACACAGCGAGCATTAAGAAAATGGCAGCATTGTGCCAGGGAGGCATAACCACTTCATAATTGTCAAATCCATTTCCCGAGTTAGATTTCCTATCTGACCTGCATGATCATTTTATTACCCCACTAATTACACATTAAAAAGGAAGCTTATTTAGGGGAAATAACTCATGAATTCCTTAGGTACATATTAAACTGTTATATTGAACAAGACTTGAAGGTAGATTTTGTGAGGGAGACCTTGACTTAAAAAGCTTAGATGATTGTTAAAATGCCAACCACACAAAAGACTACAAAAGACTGTAATAGAAAGCAAAATGAGCTTTATGTAAGACTCTCTGTATTACATAAATTGCATAAAAAGTGTAGTGTTACTGTTATAACCATGTAAAATGTACCTGTACATCTCCTGTCACTGAAAATTAAAATATATAATACTTTACATAACATTTTTTGTGATTTCTCTCATTGAAGGTGGACATTGTTATTTATATAGATCCAAAATAACTTGTGACAAGAATGATAAGTAATACTGCATGAGTACCTCTGTCACATGTGTCCACCCTTACTTCCACACATGCTTCATAAACATCTTATCTCCATGGTAACTTGTTCTGCTTTTTTCTATTCTTCCCACAGTATCTATGAAAACGTGATAAAAAACACCTAGCGTTGCAGTTTCTCCTTATTTACTTTAACATTTTTATTTAACTGCTTGGTGTATTCCAATTGTTATGTACAGGGTTTTTGTTGGTGTTCTCTTGACAGTGATGAATAAAATTTGAAGACCTCCCTGTCTTCCATTTACAGGAAAGAAAATAGAAACACTGAATTTTACTGTTGGTCTTAGGAAAGTTAACAAGGTGAATTGATTGTGCCTCTGAGAAAATAAGATCTTATTGCTGTTAGTCTAAGGCTCTCTAAATTTAAATGCGTTTCATCACTGTTGATGAGTTAATAAGTGGGAAGGCAAAATGTTAGCAAGGTCTTAGTTCTTTAGGTTCACAACTATGTCACTTAAATTTAGTAGTTCAAAATAAAACAATGAAAAGCCAAATTTTTTAGCCTAAACAAAAGAATAAATTGAAAATCGTATAGCTAATTATGTCAATGGATGCCAAAATCCTGATAATACAACCTCATTTACTGAGAGTGAATAGAATCATTTAAAATATTCTAATATAGGTTGTCATTTGGCATAGCAGTTAAAATGCTGTTTGAGATTCCAGGATCCCATACCAGAGTACCTGGGTTTAAGTTCCAGTGTTTAAGTTCCAGTTCTGTTCCCTATTCCTGCTTCTAGCTAAGACTCAAAACGGGAGGAAGCAGATAGTGGCTCAAATACTTCAGACCCTGCTGTCCATGCAGGGAACCCTGATTGAGTTCTGACCTCCTGGTTTTGACAATTCTGGGCATTAGCTATGTTGTGAATGGTTTAATAATGGGAGATGTCTGTCTCTGTTGCTATTTCTGTCTCTGTCACTGTCTGCCTTTCATATAAATAAAAGTATGATAAATACACAGAAGCACCATATAAAAATAGTCAAAATATTTCATCTTTTAAAAAGCTAATGCTCTTTCACTTAGTCAATTTCTACTTTAATCTATTCTTCCATGAGTCAATGTAAGCTCCAGAGAATTTATCCTTTATATAAATGGCTTTGAGTTGGCATATACTCTTGGAATAGAGATTTATGTAGACTCATTCTAATGACATTCTGTTACTTGCAGAGAAAAAACAACCATTGTTATGCTACATTTAATTGCATCAATGCTGAAAAGGAACAGAAAGGTCACTGAAAGAAGTGACATTGAAATTGAGCTTTTTTTTTTTTTACATTTGTTATTGACTAGTTTCCTACAATTTTTTTAACTTTTATTTAATGAATATAAATTTCCAAAGTACAGCTTATGGATTACAATGGCTACCCCACCATAACTTCCCTCCCACGCACAACCCTCCTCTTCCCCACTCCCTCTCCCCTTCCATTCACATCAAGATGCATTTTCAATTCTCTTTATATACAGAAGATCAGTTTAGCATATATAAAGTAAAGATTTCAACAGTTTGCACCCACATAGAATCACAAAGTGGAAAATACTGTTTGAGTACTCGGTATAGCATTAAATCTCAATGTACAGCACATTAAGGACAGAGATCCTACATGAGGAGTAAGTGCACAGTGACTCCTGTTGTTGACTTAACAAATTGACACTCTTATTTATGGCATCAGTAATCACCCTAGGCACTTGTCATGAGTTGTCAAGGCTATGGAAGCCTTTTGAGTTCAACATCTCTGATCATATTTAGGCAAGGTTGTAGTCAGAGTGCAAGTTCTCTCCTCCCTTCAGAGAAAGGTACCTCCTTTGATGACCTGTTGTTTCCACTGGGATCTCACTAACGGAGATCTTTCATTTAGGTCATTTTTTTTTTTTTTTGCCAGAGTTTCTTGGCTGTCCATGCCTAAAATACTCTCATGGGATCTTCAGCCAGATTCAAATGCCTTAAGGGCTGATTCTGAGTCCAGAGTGCTGTTTAGGACATCTGCCATTCTATGGGTCTGCTGTGTATCTCGCTTCCCATGTTGGATCGTTCTCTCCCTTTTTTATTCTGTCAGTTAGTATTTTCAGACACTAGACTTGTTTATGTGATCCCTTTGGTTCTTAGTCCTATCATTATGCTCAATTGTGAGCAGAAATTGATCACTGGGACTAGTGAGATAGCATTGGTGCATGTCACCTTGATGGGATTGAATTGGAATCCCCTGGTATGTTTCTAACTCTACCGTTTGGGGCAAGTCAGCTTGCGCATGTCCGGAATTTCACATCTCTTCCCTCTCTTATTCCCACTCTTACATTTAACAGCGATCACTTTTCAGTTGTTTCAACACCTAAGAATAACTGTGTATTGATTACAGTATTCAACCAAAAGTATGAAGTAGAACAAACAAACAAAAAATACTAAGAGGGATAACGTATTAAGTTGTTCATCAACAATCAGGGCAAGGGCTGATCAAGTCACCGTTTCTCATAGTGTTCATTTCACTTTAACAGGTTTCCTTTTTAACCCACTGTTGGTGGGAATACAAACTGGTTAAGCCACTGTGGAAGTCAGTGTGGAGATTCCTCAGAAACCTGAATATAACCTTACCATACAACCCAGCCATCCCACTCCTTGGAATTTACCCAAAGGAAATGAAATTGGCAAATAAAAAGCTGTCTGCACCTTAATGTTTGTTGCAGCTCAATTCACAATAGCTAAGACCTAGAACCAACCTAAATGCCCATCAACAGTAGACTGGATAAAGAAATTATGGGACATGTACTCTATAGAATACTATACAGCAGTCCCAAACAATGAAATCTGGTCATTTGCAACAAGATGGAGGAATTTGGAAAACATCATGCTGAGTGAATTAAGCCAGTCCCAAAGGGACAAATATCATATGTTCTCCCTGATCGGCAACAGCTAACAGAGCACCAAAGGGGAAACTTGTTGAAGTGAAATGGACACTATGAGAAACAGTGACTTGATCAGCTCTTGTCCTGACTGTTGATGTACAATGCAATACTTTATCCATTTTAGTATTTTTTTGTTCTAGTACCATTGGTTGAACTCTGTAAATAACACACAATTATTCTTAGGTGTTTAAATTTTAACTGAAAAGTGATCCCTGTTAGGAATTTGCTAAACATCATGCTGAGTGAAATAAGCCAGTCCCAAAGTGACAAATATCATATGTTCTCCCTGACTGGTGACAACTAACTGAGCACCAAAAAGGAAACCTATTAAAGTAAAAAAAAAGAAATTGTACTTTTTATAGTCAGTGCATAAATAGCATTTGAAGCCAGGTTTCTAGATGCAAAGATCAGTCAACACAGAAGCAGATGCCTTGGGTTCTAATTCCCTCTGTAACACTAATTTTGTCAATTATCTTAGGGAAGACAATTTCTCTACCCTTAAAAACATTCTTCAAAAACAAAAGTAAACAAAATGAAATCTACTATACATGGATCTATGGAAAAAGAGTGTATTATTTAAAAATAATTTGTTCTAAGATATATGAGTGAACCTATATTTTAATTTCCAAAATAAGAATCCACTCTGTGGATCCATCAAGAAAAGATGGTGTATTCCATAAGTCCTTCAGCAAAAAACATGAATGATCTAACATATTGTGAGACTACAAAGGGAAGAAAATTATAAAGATATTATTTTTCTTCAGCTGTAAGCACATTTGGGAAAATGGTAAATATAAATAAATATTTGAAGAAAAGTTCCTCTAAAATCTCTGTCTGTGGTTGAGAGCACATACAGATACAATGGTGATTCTGCACTGGAAAGTGTGACTGTTTAATTGGTTAATGTGACATTCTACTTTTTTCCCTGGTGGGGGGGGTCCCAAAATCTTTATGTTCATCGCGTCTCTCCAGACTGTACAACACTGTTTTATTACAATGGGGTTTATAGCACATCGATTATGGAATACCTAAATGAGGAAAGCATACAGTTGGACTAGTAACACTCAGCAAAATTTGCATGTCACCCAAGTAACAGAGAAATAAAAAAAAGGAGGTAACCTTCAAATATAGGAAGACCTTATTTTCATGATCATAGATGGGGCACATAGTGGGACATGCAAATAATTTAAAAGAATGAAATAAGATGGGAATCCACCAACATGAGAAGAAGCAAAAATTTCAGACTTATAAGTTTTTCCCAGATAATTCATCCATTAATGGTTCTCTCAGCAATTGCAAAACCAACCTAGAGGATAGAAAATATTGATGTATTGAAGACAGTCCAACCTATAATGACTCTCCAAAGGTGAAAACTACCTATACAAAAGAGGCAGACTGTTGTCATCCTTGGATTCATTACCATGGTCATACAACTGCCAGAAATATATAAAGTTAATAAACTAATAAAATTTATAGTTCCATCCCTACCTTTTATCTATGTACTAATTTACAAAAAGAACGATGTGCACCACCTTGCCTTTTAGAGTGTCCAGGCAGATGCACTGTAGCTGGTTACTACTTCAGATTTAATCATTTCATCAGCCAGACAGTTTAGTGGAGAGAAAACTTCTGTGAAGAGGTGGCAAGAGTGGATTTTCTCTGTTGCTGTGATTCTCTGTCTGGTTACCACATGAACCGTAAAGGGAAATCTTATCTCTATTACCTGTTTCTCTTTTCTAATTTTCAGCTCTCTTTGTATTTTTTATCACCTAAAGCCATCATTAGTCACAAAAATTCAGTTTGAATATCTTGAATCTTGATCAATGAAATTATCATATGATATTTTTAAGTGAACATTCCAAAAATGACTGACATTAAAGAGAGCAACGTGTGCTCCCAGAATACTATTTTTATACTGGTAAAATTGAATGATGAACAAAAATAAGTGGTATATAATCATGAAAGTAGGCCTGCTACTCTAGTTAGTAAATTTCTGCATTTTAATAGCATAATATAAGAGAAGTTATTTTTCACATAAAAGTCAATCTGGCTATTACTGACCAGAGATGGGAAGGGGGAGTTACAACATAAACAGGAACTCAGTTTTTAGAAGCACTAGGAATTGACAGCCAACTAATTACAAAAGTTGTGAAATAACTTTGTGTGAAAAGATTTTTGAGCATAACTTGGAGGTTGCACATATTATTTCTACCACCATTCCATTGGCAGGAATTCCATGATATGATCTCTCCTAACTACAAGGAATTCTTGGGCATATGATTTAGCCCTTTATCCAAGATATATAATCAAGAAAGAGGATATGGATTTGAAGAGGAACAATTATCCATTTTTTAGGGGTTTTATTTCTTTTTTTTAACTTTTATTTAATGAATATAAATTTCCAAAGTACGACTCATGGGTTACAATGGCTTCCCCCCCATACCGTCCCTCCCACCCACAACCCTCCCCTTTCCCACTCCCTCTCCCCTTCCATTCACATCAAGATTCATTTTCGATTATCTTAATATACAGAAGATCAGCTTAGTATACATTAAGTAAGGATTTCAACAGTTTGCTCCCACACAGAAACATAAAGTGAAAAATAATAGATGATTTTTTTTAAATGATGATGAAATCAGATCAGACCTATTGTCATGTTTAATCCCAGTGAGAGTCAAGTTGGGAGTTGATAATTTCTTTTTTTTTTTTTTTTACAGAGGCTCAGTTTAGTATACATTAAGTAAAGATTTCAACAGTTTGCACCCCCATAGAAACACAAAGTGAAATATATTGTTTATTTTTTTTCCAAAATATATCCTCTTTGGCAATAAGTATTCATATGGAGGCTGGCATTGTGGCATCTCATATTAGAGTCCGGCTACCCTGTTTCCAATCCAGTTTCCAGCTAATGATCATGGTAAGGCAAGGAAAATGGCACAAGAATTTGAGCCCTTGCCACACACACATCCAGACAAGGATGGAATTTATTTACTGTTGATTTCAGCCTGGCCCAGACTGGATGTTGCAATATTGTAGCCATTTGAGAGTATGCCAGCAGACAGAAGATGGTCCTCTGTTGTTTCTCTCCCTCTCTCTCTCTCTCTCTCTCTCTTGCTAGGCCTTTTCATTAAATAAAATAAATATTCAAAAAACTATCACATGATATTATATCTCCACTCCAAAGGAAAAAAAAAATCAGTGTCTATATAGAAATTGAATGTATCTCAAATTTAGTACCTCATTGAAGCACAGTATTAAAGAACCTTCTGGCCTGGAAACATGTTCACTAAAATTTAATTATGGTTCCAGTGTGGTGGTATAGTGGATAAAGCCTCTGCCTGCAGTGGCAGCATCTCATCAGGATGCCAGTTTGAATCCTGGCTGCTCTACTTCTGATCCAGCTCTCTGCTATGGCCTGGGAAAGCAGTAGAAGATGGCTCAAGTCCTTGGGCCCCTGCACCTGTGTGGGAGACCCAGAAGAAACTCCTTGCTCCTGGCTTTGGATCAGCGCAGCCCCAACCATTGTGGCCATCTGGGGAGTGAACCAGAGGATTGAAGACCTCTCTCTCTCGCTCTCTCTTTCTCTCTCTCTGCCTCTCTGTAACTCTGACTTTCAAATAAATAAATATATCTTAAAAATAATTAATTACCAACACTTACAATATTCAATGGCACGCAGAAGACAAGGTAATCCATGTAAAAGGATCAAAACACAGAAGAATAAGAGACATCCAGCATGCCCTGGTCCCTACAAATGCTAAGCTCATATACTAGGTAAAGGAGGGGTTTCTTTGATGAGGCTCAGGATCTCTGGCACTTTTTTTTTGTTGGCACTTTATATCCTAGGGAATTTCTTCATGTCATCTCCTACATGATTACATTTGAACTGAGCACAGAAGAGTACATCCTCTATATTTTCTACTGTTGGAAATATTTAGGGCCATGGGATGGTGTTAGAGGGGTAAAACATTTACAGGAATGCTTTTTTCCTTTGGTAGTATTATTCTCTGAATAGCTTAGTACACCACATACAAGTCAGTTATATAAGAATAACTCAAAGTTAATTTCTAGCTATAATTTTTAAGCCTGCAATTTTCCCCCTTGTTTATTCTCATACTATCTGAAATGATTAACTTAGATGGAAAGAAATTTTTCTAATTTAATTTTTGTAAGACACTGAATACCTCTTTAATTAACAAATCTTTTTTTAAACCTTTATCTATTTGAGAGAGAGAGAGAGAGAGAGAGAGAAACAGAGAGATCTTCTATCTGTTGGCTCATTCTCAAAATGGCTGCACAGCTGGGGTTGTGGTGTTGTGGCTCATTCTGGTAAACTGCTGCCTGCAAAGCTGACATCTCAAATGAGTGAGGGTTTGAATCTCGGCTACTCCACTTCTGATCCACCTCCATGCTAATACACCTGGGGAAGCAGAGAAGATGGTCCAAGTACTTAGGTCCCTTCTGCTATGTAGGAGACCAGGACAGAGTCTCTGGCTCCTGGCTTCAGCCTGGTCCATCCTCTGCCATTGTGGTCATTTGGAGGATGGACTAGCAGTCTGAATCACTCTCTCGCTCTCTCTCTGCTTTTCAAATAAAAAGATTTTTAAAAATCTTAACCTCTGTCTTGCCAATCCCTTTTCTAGTAATATATTTCATTATTTAAGCTCTGGAAAGCTTTTGATGTCCCCAAAATTTTGTGGTTCTAACTTTTTCACAGCTATATTTTTCTATTTCTCCTCAGAATTAATCACTTCTGCCTCTCTTTTTTATAACACCCTGTTAAAACATCCAGTAAAAATTAACAAAACGCCTTTTAACCTTTTCCAATCACTTCCCTAGAGGTATGACTTAAGTAGGATAGGACAGGATTTGTCTGCAATTATTGAAGATAACAATCTTTTTTTCAGGTATTTTGCCTCTACCTAATGTAAGTCTCTGACTTTTAAAATTGTAGTTTCTGCTAACCAGCTGTAGCATGAGTCCAAGCCAATGACAATACCCCATTTCTGAATTAACTAGATTAAAACTATCTGAACTTAAATGCCACAGTATAAAGTAAGACTGTTGCAGTCATACAATATTTCAATTCCAGTGTACCTGTTCTTAGATTGACTAATGTTTTTCTATGCAAGGAGTAATTTATCTCAGTTCTATTTTGCAGCCTCACTTCCTCTAGGTTAGCCTCTTCATTCAAACCATCTGGCTAGCAGAAAGAGAAAAAGGGCACAATGAAGGGAAAGATGATCCTTTAATGCCTTGAACAGCAGCAACATTCTTCATTCCTGATAACATTCATTGCTAAGGACTGGCAAGAGATTTGCACAAACAGAAAATGGACAAGTAGGGGGAGATAACATAATCTCAAGGTGTGTCTTTGCTTTGGAAAAGAATATGATTCTGGGGAACAATGACTGTGTCCATTTGTTAGGGATTGAATCATACTCCTCAAATTCACATACTGAAGTGCCTTGGGAATGATTGTGTCTGAAGGTAATTATCAATTGGTAATTAAGATAAAATGAGGTAATACAGGTGAGTCCTGATCCATTACAATTGATGTCCTTAAAAGGACAGGAAATTTCAACATGGACATACACAGACACACATGACCATGTGAAGGCATAGAGGGAGAACAGCCATTTACAACAAGCCAATGAGCTGCTCATGAAGAACCAGCTCTGCTGGCACCGTCATCTCAGAGGCCCTCCATGACTACAGGATTACACATTTCTATTACTTAAGCTATCCATTCTGTGATGCGTTTTAATGGTATTTCTGGAAAACAAACTCACCATTACATACAAGAGACAGGGATATAATCAAACTAAGTATATATGTCAGTTGCAGTGAGAGCAGATTGATCTAAAAGAAATGCTTTACTGTTAGACATATATTTTCTTTCTTTCTTTCTTTCTTTCTTTCTTTCTTTCTTTCTTTCTTTCTTAGATCTATTTATCTATTTGAGAAGCAAGTTACAGAAAGAGAGAGGGAAAGACAGAGAGGTCTTCCATCCACTGGTTCACCTCCAAAATGGCTGCAATGGCTAGAGATGGGCCACTTTGCAGGCAGGAGCCAGGAGCTCCTTCAAGGTGCAAGGGCCCAAGCACTTGAGCCACCTTCCACTGCCTTCCCAGGCTATTAGAAGAGAGCTGGATCAGAGGAGGAGCAGCTGGGATAAGAACCAGTGTCCATATGGGATGCTGGTGCCACAGACAGAAGCTTAATCTACTACAGCACAGTACCAGCCCCCAGGATGGCCTTTCATTTTATCAAAACATGTCTGACATCTCTGAAGCTGTTACTTTGCTGGGGTATGGCAATTCTCAAGATTGACATTAGTCATTCTCTAGCTAGGAAAAAAAAAGAAATGTTTTCAAAAATTTGCCAGAATAAATGTATTAAAAAGGTGGTGGAAAATCTTAGATCTAGCTAAGGAATGATGAAATAATAAAAAATTAAAAGAAAAATCTAAAAAGGATATTAATTTTGCCTCGCCTTGAGAGAGAAACTGGGCACCCTTGTTTCATAGGAGACTAGTTCAACTAAAAGAAGCAAGAACTGTGGGGTGGGCACTATGGCTCAGCAGGCTAATGCCCTGACCTGAAGCGCCAGCATCCTATATGGGTTCCAGTTTGAGATCTGGCAGCTCCACTTCTGATCCAGCTCTCTGCTGTGGCCTGGGAAAGCAGTAGAAGACAGCCCAAGTCCTTGGGCCCCTGCACCTGTGTGGGAGACCCGGAAGAAGCTCCTGGCTCTTGGCTCCGGATCACTGCAACCCCAGCCATTGTGGTCATCTGGGAGTGAATCAGCAGATGGAAGACCTCTCTCTCTCTCTCTCTCTCTCTCTCTCTGCCTCTCCTCTCTCTGTGTAACTCTGACTTTCAAATAAATAAATAAATCTCTTTTTCAAAAAAAGAACCTCAGCACATCCATCTGCTGATGGAAGTGGAAATTAGTAACAACAATAAAAAAAATTCTTAGTGTATAAAGGCTTATTGGGGAAACCTGTCTCCCAATATCTTGTTGGTATCATCCAGTAAGAATTCTGTTGATGCTGAAGTCTAGGAAATATAATATTCAATAATTACCACCAGGCCCCTCTGTTATGCTAAGCAGATTAGAGAGAGAGGAGCGAAAGTGTAGAACAACACGTGCCAGGGTTGTGGCATATCAGGTTAAACTGCTGCTTGTGCAAGTTGGTACTTTTAAGGCAGCTCCCAGCTAATGTGCCTGGAAAGGCAGTGGAGGATGGTCAAAATGCTTAGACCCTTGCCACCCATGTGGGAAACCTAGATTGAGTTCCAGGCTCCTGGCTTTAGCCTGGTCCAGATCTTACTGTTGTAGCCATTTGGTGAGTAAACCCTCTCTCTATTGCTCTCCTTTCAAATAAGTAAGTAAATCTTTTAAAAAATATAATAGAACAACTCTGTTTTACTCTATGATTGTCATTATTTACTCTACATTCAACAACATTAAGTTTTTACTCAAGATGTGTCCATTTGTCATAAGCACTAAGATTCCCACCGTGCACTCTTGGTCTTTTCCTCCACACCATCCTCTTACTCTTCCATCTTCTTTGTCTCTTCCTCCATTTCCTCCTTCTCTCTCACTTATTCTATCCCTTAATATTTTATTTCCCTAACTCTATAATTTTTTCAATAATGGTAGTCACAAAGCACCATTAGTCATTACAATAATCCTTAATTAAATACCTCGAGGTAATAGTATTCATAATGTGGTCCAGTTGTGGCTCATTTTAATAATCTAAGCATTATGCTGAGTGAAATAAGCCAATCCCAAAGGGACAAATACCACTTATTCTCCTTGATAGGTGACAACTAACTGAGCACCAAAAAGGAAACCTGTTAAAGTGAAATGAACACTATGAGAAACCGTGACTTGATCAGCCCTCACCCTGACTGTTGATGAGCACCTTAATATGTTATCCCTCTTAGTATTTTTTGTTTGTTTGTTCTACTTAATACTTTTGGTTGAATACTGTAATCAATACACAGTTATTCTTAAGTGCTGAAACTTAACTGAAAAGTGATCACTGTTAAATATAAGAGTGGGAATAAGAGAGGGAAGAGATGTGCAATTCGGGACATGCTCAAGCTGACTTACCTCAAACGGTAGAGTTAGAAACATACCAGGGGATTCGAATTCAATCCCATCAAAGTGGCATGTACCAGTGCCATCTCACTAGTCCCAGTGATCAATTTCTGCTCACAATTGATCATAATGATAGGACTAAGAACCAAAGGGATCACATAAACAAGTCTAGTGTCTGAAAATACTAACTGATAGAATAAAAAAGGGAGAGAACGATCCAACATGGGAAGCGAGATACACAGCAGACCCATAGAATGGCAGATGTCCTTAACAGCACTCTGGCCTCAGAATCAGCCCTTAAGGCATGCAGATCTGGCTGAAGATCCCATGAGAGTATTTCAGGCATGGAAAGCCAAAACACTCTGGGGGAAAAAAAGAAAAAAAAACCTAAATGAAAGATCTCACTCGTGGAAAGACTGGGTCATCAAAGAAGGAGGTACCTTTCTCTGAAGGGAGGAGAGAACTTCCACTTGGACCACAGCCTTATCTAAATATGATCAGAGTCAGTGAACTCAGGGGACTTCCATAGCCTTTGCAGCTCCTGACAAGAGCCTAGGGTGATTACTGATGCCATAAACAAGAGTGTCAATTTGTTAAGTCGACAACAGGAGTCACTGTGCACTTACTCCTCATGTAGGATCTTTGTCCTTAGTGTGCTGTACATTGAGATTTAATGCTATAACTAGTACTCAAACAGTATTTTTCCCTTTATGTTTCTGTGTGGGAGCAAACTGTTGAAATCTTTACTTAATATATGCTAAACTGATCTTCTTTATATAAAGAGAATCGAAAATGAATCTTGATGTGAATGGAAGGGGATAGGGAGTGGGAAAGGGGAGGGTTGCGGGTGGGAGGGACGTTATGGGGGAGAAGCCATTGTTATCCATATGCTGTATTTTGGAAATTTATATTCATTAAATAAAAGTTAAAAAATAATCTAAGCAGTTATAAAATTGACATTTTCTTACATTCCTCATCCAAAATAATAGAAGATAAAAGGAAGTAGGAGTAATACTCAAAATTTGTAACTTATATAGCTCCCTGACACAATTATGTATAGATGTCACAGACTTTACTTTTCTAACTGATTTCAAAGTTATCTTAGATATTTATCCTTGGCAAAATAGATCATTTACCATAGCTAATAAAGAAATTCATTCTTGCAATTTTTTTTCAGAGACACAGAAGTGTTTCTGATATCCAGGAGGCCTTTTCAATTTCAAGTTTAATAGGGCCATTAAGAAAAAGACTAGTTCCATAGGATACAATAAATCTTGAACAGCAGAGTCCAAGGTCTACTGGATTGGAAGCAGCAGTCCTAAAAATAGGTTATTAGATGTAATAGTGAAAGAGTGAGAGTGGCCACTACCATTTATACCTCTTGGACTCTTGATTTGTTGTTCTGTTTAAAAAAAAAAAAAAAAAAAAAAAAAAACAAACAAACAAACACTTCCATACTCTTGGTCATTGCCCAAAGTTACCCATATATGACAACGGAAAATTCCTAGAATGCTCCCTAGCATTACCAACACTCGGTATTTTGTTGTCCATTTTACAATTCTTTAAGGGCATATTCTTTCTCAAATTCAGAATGGCTATCATCAGGTTTAAAAAAAATGGCTATCGGGCCGGCGCCGCGGCTCACTAGGCTAATCCTCCGCCTAGCGGTGCTGGCACACCGGGTTCTAGTCCCGGTTTGGGCGCCAGATTCTGCCCCGGTTGCCCCTCTTCCAGGCCAGCTCTCTGCTGTGGCCAGGGAGTGCAGTGGAGGATGGCCCAGGTGCTTGGGCCCTGCACCCCATGGGAGACCAGGAAAAGCACCTGGCTCCTGGCTCCTGCCATCGGATCAGCACGGTGCGCCGGCCGCAGCGTGCCGGCCGCGGCGGCCATTGGAGGGTGAACCAACGGCAAAGGAAGACCTTTCTCTCTGTCTCTCTCTCTCACTGTCCACTCTGCCTGTTAAAAAAAAAAAATGGCTATCATCAGGTTAAAAAAAAAATTTTGGCTTTCCTTAGATATCTGTGCTGAGATTCTCCTACACGGCCATCCAATGATGTCACACAGAATTCTTATCTGTGGCACTTTGGGCAACACTGGATCCACAATGTTGAAAGGACAGTGTTGTGTAGTTTCTTGAACCACAGTTTATTACTGAAACCTCGATTATGTTAGCACTTTCTTTTGCCCAAGAACTCAGGCAAGCTAATGATCTAGTCTGTCCATCTGAGTTAATATAGGAAAATGAAAAAAGATTCCTACAATGATTTGCACAGTAAATGGTAAGAGCAGCATACCTAAATAGAATATATGTTTCTGCCAAAATCCAAAAAGACCTGCATGTATCATGCCTCTTTCTTAATAGTAGGCACTGTAAAGTAAAGCTGTTTGGCTTCTTTTCAGAAACAGTATAGGGCATTCTTCATCATTAAAACCCTAGAAAATTTACTGAGGTGATAGGTTGCTGACCACCTGTCATGCTTTTTCTCTCATACCTTTGCTCTAGCACATGCATCTTACTTGGGCCTTTAGGGTGCTTGATACTTTTGGCTCACTAGATCCAGTGTTATGAAATGGATACAGCAGCATGGTACAGTTTATTATATGGAGTATCTAAATAACTAGGTTTTTTTTTAATTTTTTTTTTTTTTAATTTTTGACAGGCAGACTGGACAGTGAGAGAGAGAGACGGAGAGAAAGGTCTTCCTTTTTGCCGTTGGTTTCAGCCTCCAATGGCCGCTGCGGCTGGCATGCTGCAGCCGGCGCTGATCCGAAGCCAGGAGCCAGGTGCTTCTCCTGGTCTCCCATGCAGGTGCAGGGTCCAAGGACTTAGGCCATCCTCCACTGCACTCCCGGGCCATAGCAGAGAGCTGGCCTGGAAGAGGGACAACTGGGACAGAATCCGGTGCCCCGACCGGGACTAGAACCCAGTGTGCCGGCGCCGCAAAGCGGAGGATTAGCCTATTGAGCCACGGCGCCGGCCTAATAACTAGGGTTTTAGAAAACAATATGAATACAACAGCACAGTTGAATTAGTCCTGGAAAATGGCAATTAGTTGAATTTCTGCACCTGTCATTGCATGTGTTATCATTTTTGACTGGCATGAATAAAACTCTGAATTTGGAAAATCCCAACAGCTACCAGGTATCAGTAGAAGTGTTGATTTACTTTAACAAAAGACATGCAATGTCTCTAGCTTCGATTATGATTATACTCATCACCTCTGTGCAAGATGCATCTCTTTTTTCACCAAAGAGATGATATAAAAAGCAGTATGAAATGAATATCAATGTTGCCTTGCTCAAGTTTTGAAAATATCACAAAATGTCTAGAAATGTGTTTTTGCTTTAGTTTACTTCTTCGGTATAAAGGGACAGTCACAGGCATTTCTATTTGAATCTGTCAGGGATAATATTGCCCACTTCATGAGGCAGCAAGCTATGATATGGATAATATAATTTGACAAATGTTTCTATTTTAAGTTTTCCTTTAAGGATTCAAGAAATAACATCAGGAAAGCATTGGGAATTTCCTGGGCTGTGTGGGAGATATATGTAGAATAAAACTTCATTGATTATCTCCCTTCTCCAAACTCCCATCCTGACCAGTAGCTGATACTCTGGCTATAGAAACAAATGGATCTTTTAGAACCTATATCTAAAAATCTCACATAAATATGTATTTGCTTCCTAATACACAATTATTCTGATACAGTAAACAGTTCTCTTTAAGACAAATTTAGTAACTCATAACATGAATTGTAAGGTTCTTCCTTAAGAAGTGTTACCTATACTATAACATGTATCAGGACCACCCAGAGGGATTTAAAAATATGTCTGTGCCAAACCTTGATTTTCTGATGTAGTAGGTCAATGATTCAAAGAATTTACATTTCTAAAAATTTTTACAGGCAATAATTTTATTACAGGTCAAGTGGCTACATAGCTTAAAAAAAATCAAACCCACTTTCAGTCAATGTGGTTCTTTGTAAAATCTAGGAACTTGGATAAAGCTCCTGACTTGCAAATTTTAAGTTTTAAAGATCAGAATAGCTTCAGCCTTCTTTCTATTCAACTGTTTTCTTAGAAAGATAAAATAATATCTTAGCTTGTATCCATATAATTTATTCTTGAGGATTCAGCAGTCAGTCACATCACCATTCTTTTGGGTCAAACCAGACTGCTTAGTACTTGATAGACAGTATGTCAATTTGACACTTCTGTGGAAAAAGGCCTTATTTGATTCTGAGAAAATTGCCTCAATGGATCCATAAAATGACACTAAATGAGATGATTTATTTCTATAGCAAATGTTATATCTAATTTGCATTCCTTCACAATCTTAATAAAGCAAAGAAAACTCTTACGTGTTTAATTTATTCTTACTGCAGAGGTATCAACGTAGTCTTTGAACACTCTTAAAAACTCTGAGATTTAAATGTAGCAGCACATTAATGCTAAACACATTTTTTGAAAAAGTTTCAATGTACCTAGGCTAAGTTTGCATTGATTACTGAAAAATGTGCTGTTTGACATATTGGCATTAGTTTATTGAATTTCTAAGAAAATGTTAATTTCATTATTAATGTTAGACATAAAATAAAATCAAACAGAAAAAAACTATAGTATTTAATAGATTTAGGAAGGTTAATATAAAATTATAAAGAAGATTCAGAATTAAATGAATTGTAATCAATCACAAAGCATTCACTCCTTAAAATGAGCAGAATAACCCTAAAATTATTGGACATAAAATCATTATGTGCTGAAGAAATGTGACATTAACTTCTCAAAACCAATTCCATATAAAACAAACTAGAAATTTCTACAGGAAGTTACTTTATATCTGATATAATGATCATTATCAGAATTTTGAAAAAAGTAACTGCAATTTAGCATATTTTCAGTAGATCTTAACAAAATGCTCATACAGAAATGCCCCTTGTCAGGAAATAGGACTTTCAGAATTCTCTTTGTAGCCCAAAGTTGCATAAGACAAGACTGGCTTGTTGAAGAGCCTTATGGAAGATCTTAAAAATCGTCTAAGACAGATTGTCTTTCTTTATCTGTCTTCAGTAAAAACCTTCAAACATTAAAAATGCTTAACACCAGGGAGCTGTTTGGCAGATAAATAGAACAGCTGCTGGGTAGAAGAGGGAGAGAGAATTAAAAAAAAAAAAATAAACACCTCTTGGAAATAAAGCCACCTTTAACTTTAAATGTAAGTCTATTGATCCTAGAAGCCCCTAATAATAAGAATAATTCTCTTAATAAAAAAAAAAAAAGATAAAACTGAAGGTAGCTAAAGTAAATCAAACACAGATCAATTTAGCAAAGGAATGGAGGACATGATACTTTCTAAATTGCATTTACTTTTGTTATAAATAATTCCTTCAATCATAAGCTAAACCTGGATAACCTAATTCTTCCAGAAAACTAGCCACTCATTACATGTACAAAGCCCATAATAACCTAAAGCTCAAAGTGGTAAAGCTTGACTTCCAATTACTTCTTTTTCCTCCAAGATGTAAATCAATATCTAAAGACAATTTGAGTGTCTCACATGCTTGTACTTATTTTCTTATTTCTAGCAGTTTATATAATCTCTTGTTTCTTCCCATCATTGTTACAGTTTTGATGGCAGTATTGATTTGGTTCTCATTCTGTGTGTTGAAAACTCACAAAAACTGATGCTGTAGTTGCTACTTTTATCTACAAGTATCATTTCCCCTTATTAATGTGAAACAGCAACATCCTTTTAGGAAACTGCCAGTACTCCCTCCACCTTTGTTCTCCTATAGGAAGCCTTGAAGTATGATACATTATGTGGCCACTTAGTTGAATAAGGGAACATAATGGCAAGTCGGGCTCTTCTCTGACAATTTACTTTTACTTATTTCAATCGGAATTCAACTTAGAGATGAAGCTAGCTGACCCTGTGTCTGGGATCTGCCTGCTTTCTGTGATCACTTCATCAGGTAAGTACTGAGATAATGAAGACAACACATAAAGACGCAGACACAGAGCAAAAACGGCTTGGTATCGTTTGGTTCTATCATTCCAGTTGCTCAAAAGTCTCACAAGCACTTGTCTCTTTTGATGTTCTGCCTAAGTTAGTTTGAGTTGTATTTCACTTGCAACCAAAGACAAACTCAAAAAGGGTTCATATGTTTATTATCACTGGATTAGTTTCTTAGTGCTATTTCTACTATGTATTATAAATTTGTGACTTAAAACAACACAAATTGGGGCCGACATAGTGACAAAGTGAGTTAAGCCACTACAATTCCCACTTCCCATATGGACACCTATTTGAGTCCCAGCTGCTCCACTTCCAATCCAGCTCCCTGCTAATGTGCCTCGGAAAGCAGCAGAAAACACCCCAAGTGTTTGGGCCTCTGCCACCCGCATGGGAAACCTGAATGAAACTCCTGGCTCTGGCTTAGCCCAAATCTGGCCATTGTGGCCATTTGGGGAGTGACCCAATGATTAGAAGCGCTCTCTTGTGCTCGTTTTCTTGCTTGCTTTCTTTCATTCTCTCTCTTTCTCTCTCTCTGTAACTCTGCCTTTCAAATAAATAAATTAAGTCTTAAAAAATATCATAACTATGACTACAACACAAACCTGTTTTCTGGAGTCAGAAGTCTAAGTTAGGTTTCATCTGGCTAAAAATAAGGCAGCATCAGAACCATGTTCCTTTCTGGAGGCTCCAGAGGAGAATTTTTTTTTTCTTTTTGCCCTACTGCATCTTCAAAGTTTGCAAGGTACTGAGTTACCTGACATTATACCATTCTGATTCACCTTGTACATTTAAAGACCTCTGTGATTAAGTTGAGCCCACCCAGATAATCCAGGATAATCTTCCTATCTCACAGTCACCTATTTTCAGACTTAATGCCCTTTTGGTACTTTAAGTCTTCTTTTCCAGGTAAAAAATGATACTTTTCACAGGTTTTAGACATTAGGTCATCAATGTCTTATGGGGGACACCATTCTGTCTACCTTAGAACCAAACTTCAGAAAATAGGGAAAATGGGGCTGGCACTGTGCATAAGCTACCACATTCAACACTGGCATCTCATATCACAATGCCTGTTTGAGACCTGGCAGCTCCTCCTCCAATCCAGCTTCCTACTAAAGAGCCTGAGAAAGGAGCAGATAATGGACAAGGCTCTTGGGCTCTTGCCACCCATATGGGAGACAGCAACGAAGATACAGGTTTCTGATTTCTGGTTCAGCCCTGGCCACTGTGAACATTTGGGTAGCAAACCAGCAGATGGAATCTTGTTCTGTCACTTTGCCTTTCAAATAAATAAATACATGAATCTTTAAAAATGGAATATCAAACATTATTAATATATTTATAATTTAATCTATATAATAATTTTCTCAATATATTAACATTTTTAAATGGATCAAAAAATTACATAATTTATTCTTAGAAAAATAATTTTGAACATTCACATTAGTCACAAATTTTATAAAGTAAAAGGATTGGGAACCTTTTCTTTTCTAGATTTCTATGAATTTTTGCTATTGATATTTGTTTTCTCATACATATGTAAAAAGAACATAGAATAAAACAGTGATGAAAAAAATCTCAGGTATGGAGGAAATGTTATATATTTCCCAAGCCCCAGGCCTACCCGTCTTGCAATGCTACAGTCACTGTTTTTTTTTTTTTTTTTTCATAGGCAGAGTCAGTGAGAGAGAAGAGAGACAGAGAGAAAGGTCTTCCTTCTTCCGTTGGTTCACCCCCCAAGTGGCTGCTATGGCAGGTGCACTGCACTGATCTGAAGCCAGGAGCCTGACGTTTCCTCCGTTTCCTCCTGGTCTCCCATGAGGGTGCAGGGCCCAAGGACCTGGGCCATCCTCCACTGTCCTCCCGGGCCACAGCAGAGAGCTGGACTGGAAGAGGAGCAAGTGGGACAGAATCCGGCACCCCAACCGGGACTAGAACCCGGGGTGCTGGCACCGCAGGCAGAGGATTAGCCTAGTGAGCTGCGGCGCCAGCCCTAGAATCACTGTTAAGACAGCTGTATTATTCCATCTCGACTGCCTCCTGTGACTAAGACCTCAGTACCATAGGCTTTAATGGGTGACAAATCTGTAGCTTCTAGAATGTCCTCTGGGCTATGCTCTTGTTGGCTCTGCTTCATCAGCAAGCTTTGCTGAGCCATAGGAAAGGAAGACCTGCATGTGACGCTTACACCCAGTTTCCCACAGATGAGCTGCCTGCCTCTGAGGAAGCCAGTGAGAAACATTGTCTCACTGAGTCTGCACAATCTGCAGTCACCAGCTCTGTTCCCATAAATTTTTGATTTGGTTCAAGAGGTGAATACACAGGATGAGTGTGCTTTCCCGGTAGTACAAGCAGCGTGGATTAGTAAGACAGTGTCTCACCATGGAGTCCATGCGCTTAACTACTCTGCATCATTTGAAACAGCATAGCTTACAAATGCATATTTTAAAAGAAGATGAAGTTATATTATCCCTAGTGATTAACTATGCTTCTGATTCAGAACTTACATGATCAACAAAGAAGATAATTTTTCTGTTTCACAATGATCAGAACTGCTAACACACACGAGTAAACTCCGAAGATTTTGCCCACAATCTTTTGTTATGTCAGAAGGAAGGTCAAAAAGAGGAGGTTTTGTTATATTTAAACCAACATGTTGTGTCATTTCCTTATAAATTTCAACAGTGACTAGATTCCAAAATTATTGAAATGCATTTTATATTATCAAGAATGTCAAAGTCTGTAAAAATATAGCAAAGAAGAAATAACTGCGTTTGATATGCTACAATATAAGAGATGGCATTGCTGCTATTTCTGACAGTATTGTTAAAAGTTGAATGTTGTTTATCATGACCTCTATGAAATAAAAATAGCTAATCCTTATATGATATTTAATAAATAGTCCTTGGAGTCTGTGTTGTGAAGCAGTAGATTAAGCCACTGCCTGTGATGACAGCAACCCATATTGGAACAATGGTTCACTTCTCAGCAACTCAGCTTCTGACTCAGTTTCCTGTTAATGAACCTCGGAAGGCAGCATAAGATGACCCGAATACCTAGGCCTGTGAATGGATGGAGTTTCAGGCTCCTGGTTTTGGCTTAGGCCATCCTTAGTATGCTCAGTTGTGCTACTTGGGGAGTGAACGGAAGATTTCTTTTTCGCTAGTCTCTCTCTTTCCCTCTCTGTCATTCTATTTTTCAGAAGAATAAAATAAATAATAAAAAAGAGATAATTATAGAAAATATGTTTTGTTTCAGCATCAAACACTAGATTTTTGTGCTGAATCTGCTTTAATATAATCAATCATCCAATGCAAATAACAAATAACAGGCTTGTAGCCTGGACTGTTGGGAGACCCAGAAGAAGCTCCTGGCTCCTGGCTTCACTTCAGCCCAGATCCAGCCATTGCATCATCTATGCCATCTAGGGAATGACCAGTGAATGGAAGAGTCTCTCTCTCTCTCTCTCTCTCTCTCTCTCTCTCTCTCTGCCTCTCTGTAACTTTGCCTTTCAAATAGACAAATCTTTTAAAAAAATTAAATCCTTCAAAGTGTGTTTCTTTAACTTGGCCCTGTTGATATTTGGGACCAGGTACTTTTTTGATGAGGGTAGCAGAGAAGGTTATGCTATCTACCTATTACAAAGAACTGGCAAATAGTGACAATTGTGAAAACCAAAAATGTTTCCAGACATTGCCATATGTTTCTTGCGGAGCAAAAGCAGTCACCTATTTAAGAACAGTGTCTGTCAAAGATTTTTCCATAAGAAGAAAAATTAGAAATATTCCATTGCAGAAAAAAAGTTTCATAAATCATGTAACTCCTTGTACTTTGATTACACAAACTATTCACTATCTCTTTGGATCCTGGTTATGTAGTTTTTCTTTGTTGAATTAAGTTGTAAAACCAAATCATAGTTTCATAACTATCAGATGATCAGTTTTACATCTGGTACTCAAATAACTATCCTCATTTTGTTTATAGCTCTAGAAAAATATGCATATAGTTTGATTCTTTTTCTGTTTTATATATAGCATTTTCTGCATATTTGCTGTGGACCAGGAAATGTGCAAAGTACTTTACATGTGTTATGACATTTAAGCCTCTCCTTATCCTTACCTGCTAGGGGCTCCTCTCTCCTCTGATTCTTGGACTGCAACTGAAACTCGGAGATGAATCATCTGTGACAAGATCTCAATGTTCTTCAGGCAGGATACAGATCTGTGCCAAGACTAGAACTGATTGCTTAAGAGGCGGCTAGACCTCTGCCTTGAATCTGACTAATTGTACACTCATTTTCCTCCCTGGGACAGTGAACTCCACGAATACAGGATTGATGGATCTTTTTTAATCAGTTCTGTGCTTTCTCCCTCTCTTTCCATCCCTGGTAGCTCACATAGCAACCCTGCCAAACGGAACTAATTTATTCCAGCTGGGAACTGTTTTAGCCCTTTTGGTCTCCAGGCCCCCAAAATGGTGTTTTCTACCTCAATCTCCTTTTCCACATTACAGATAAAAGACAGAATGCAGGCAATGTTGACAGCACAGCTTGGTGAGGTTGTAATTTTAATTTTGTGGTGCTCCCTACTGTTGGCCTTTTTCTTCCATGCTATAATTCTTGCTGTTTTTAATAAACTCACCTTGGTCTGCTGCTCATTTTAATCAGCACATATGGAAAACACCAGGATTCTTATATTTTAAAATCTAGTCCTCTGGAAGAAAATTTAAATAACCTTGCTGAAATTGTCTGTTGAAAGTGTTGAGAACCTCTGGGGGAAGTGTGCTGTAAGGTGGGTGTGACAATACTGCAATGCTGAAATAAAGACAATGAAACTTCACCACAGGAGAGTGATCCGAACAGTACCCTGTGGCTTCTAAACTCAGAACAATAATTAAGACGAAACTCTCTAGGAAGGCAAAAGTATAAATCAGTGTCTAACTGCAATAAAATAATATCTTGCTGAAGGTGATATGAACAATAAAAGCTTGGTGATCTCTTTTCATAAGAAGTTCAAAAATAAGCAGAAACAGGACTGGTTCACAGGCAATAAGTTAAGCCTGAGAATTATAGTTCCTTGGATTTTTCTTTTTTGTGCCTCCATTGTGTTGGCCACACTTCCTATAATTTCAAAATTGTGACAGCAACTTAAAACATCACAGTCAACTGCCCTCAAAAACATAAAACAGTATTCAAAAACAGTAAAGGAAACACAGAACCTCAACTTCTGATCATAGAGGGATGTCGTTTTCCAACACCATAGATTGATTAGAAATAGACTAGGCACACAATTGTAAACCAATCATTGGCCAAGTGGAATTAGATGATCACAATTGGCTTATGTAGTTAATTTATTCAAGGATCAATTCTCTCATCTAGCTTCCCAGAGAACATTATTAGCAGGTAATAACAAAAGTGAGCTCCTTTTAGCAAAGTAGAAGAGAAGCAATGCCTGTTGATTGTCAGTTGATAGTATTTGGTACTTTGGCAAATGTAATTAATGTGCTGAAATCTAAAGTCTTTCATGTTTAGACATTAAACTTGTTCACATTAAGAGCTAACTTGGACCTGGAAGACATAATATAGCCTGCAAGGAGTTCTGTGCTAATATATCATGAAGCACTGTATCTGGGAATACTAGAATAGTTGCTTTTTCCACTTTCAACATATTAAACACACAGATGAAACTCCATAGACTTTTTTATTTTTTAAAGATTTATTTATTTGAAATGTAGAACAACAGAGATATGCATCCGCTGGTTCACTCCTCAGATGGCTACAATGGCAGGAGCTTCGCAGATCCAAAGCCAGGAGCCCAGGAGCCAGGAACTTCCGTGTCTCCCATGCGGGTGCCGGGGCCCAAGGACCCGGGCCATCTTCCATTGCTATCCCCGGCCATAGCAGAGAGCTGGATCCGAGGAGGAGCAGCCTGGACTAGAGCTGGCGCCCATATGGGATGCCTGTTCTTCCGGCCATGGCTTTAACCCACTGTGCCACACTGCCGGACCCCTTTTGTTTGTTTGCTGTTCTTTTAGCAAGTAATATTGTGAGATACCCAGACTTGGAAAACCACCGTTCCAAAGTAAAAATTCTTATCCAGTTTAGACTGAAAACTCCAGTAAGTTTGGTAGAGCATAAAGGAACTCTATGTTGTGCTATATTTAACCAATTCTAACCTTAAGTCACTGAAGACTGAATTGTTTTCTCCTCTAGGTTGTCCTATGTTCTTCATTTCCCTGCCACATCCTATTGCATTACTGAATTCCTTGATAATCCCTACTCCTTCTCTGCTATCAATCCAGTTATGTTGGATTGTCTGTATTAGTTTCTTAACAACATCCGTTCCATCTTGATGGGAAACAAAGCTGTTGCTAATGCCAGTACCCATATCACTATGCATGGTTTAATAAAAAATTCAGATCAGATTGCTGTTATGTACAGATCTACTTCTTCCTGTGAACTACTCCTACAATGATTAACATTGGGACAGCAAATTGAATGGATTCAAAATTGATTTTCTTTAAATTAATTAGAGTTTATAATTACTACATTGTTTAAACATTTTGTTGAAAGTAAGATTAGAAGTATATTCTTTATTTTATTTTAAAATGTTCATGTCATAAACTTTTAAGAAGCATAATATTTTAAAGACAAAAACAAATAGTCTTCATTCTTTGAATAACAACTCTCTAAGCCAGCAAGGCAATGTTGTAGGTTTATCATGATTGGGACATCTGGGATCTAGGTTTATTTTAAATCTCAGCTGTTTGTCATGGGCTAAACTACAGCCAAGTTAATTAACCTCTTATGCTACTTGTTTTGACAGGTGTGAAATAGATTTATCACATCTTTCTCAATATTACTATGACTATTAAACAAGATAATAGTTTCCGTACGAGTTATTATCTAATTATTTTTGTTCACAGACAAAAGGAGGTCATTTACATAAAACTATAGTTATAAATTATTTCATAGACATTAATTTTTTAAGAAAATTAATGTAAATATTCTCAAATCAGAAAATAAATATACATTTTAAATGTGTAAGTATTAAAAAGTATTTAAAATCTTACATGATCTATGTCTGGTATTTGTTACCGATTGTTTGAGTTTACAATCAAAGATTAATCAAGATTATTTCCTCACAGAAGCCAAGTTCTTTATGTGCATACTTGTAATCATGTGCATGATGCCCAGCTTTTCTTCATTAACCCAAATAATGAAAACTATTAAAGATTTAGCTCAAGCATGGAATGGAAAACTAAACAACTCTATGCAAAGATATTTACTTAATAAAAATATGATTCAAAATTTAACCCACCCCTTTCTTCACTAAATTAAGAATGTATCAATTTCTATGGCAATTAAATTTGGCATAATTATTAGTTGTGATGAATTCATAGTTAAAAATAAATTAGTAATTGCCTAATAAATGTAAGTCAAGATAAGATATAAAACATGGCTTAAATAACTAGAATAAATACTTGTGATACACTTTTGAATAGATTACAATACCAATCACTACTTTCCCTAATTTTAATCATCTAATTTTGTCCTAAGAGAACCAAATCTTTTCTTTCCTACAATAAAACAGGATAACACAGTTTTACATATTCTAACATATAGAAGCGTAAATATTTCCACTGTAACAATTTTTTTCTTAACCAGATATTAGCTAAGAAAAATATTTATAGTTTTACATGATTTTCTTTTTGCAGCTTCATACATATTTTTACCATATAAGTGAAAAATAAATATGCATACTTTTCTAAAGTTTTATTGGAGCCAGTGCTGTGGCTCAGTATGTTAATCCTCTGCCTGCAGCGCAGGCATCCCATATGAGCACCGGTTCTAGTCTCAGCTGCTCTTCTTCTTCTTTTTTTTTTTTTTTTTTTGATAGAAAACTTTATCTAATAAATATAAATTTCAAAAGTACAACTTTTGGATTGTCACCGTTCTTCCCCCCATAACCACCCTCCCACTCGCAAACCATCCCATCTCCTACTCCTCTCCCATTCCATTCTTCATTAAGATTCATTTTTAATTACCTTTCTATACAGAAGATCAACTCTATACTGAGTAAAGATTTCAAGAGTTTGTACCCACACAGACACACAAAGTATAGAGTACTGTTTGAAGATTATTATTACTGTTAATTCTCATAGTACAACATATTAAGGACAGAGATCCCACATGGGGAGTAGGTGCACAGTGACCCCTGTTGTTGATTTAACAATTAACACTCTAATTTATGATGTCAGTAATCACCCAAGGCTCTTGTCATAAGCTGTCAAGACTATGAAAGCCTCTTGGGTTCACAAACTCCAACCTTATTTAGACAAGGCCATAATCAAAGTGGAAGTTCTCTCCTCCCTTCAGAGAAAGGTACCTTGTTTGAATCTAGAAAACATCATGCTGAGTGAAATAAGCCAGTCCCTGCTGCTCCTCTTCTAACTGAGCTCTCTGCTATGGCCTGAGAAAGTAGTAGAAGATGGCCCAAGTACCTGGGCCCCTGCACTTGTCTGGGAAACCCGGAAGAAGCTCCTTGCTTCTGGCTTTGGAGTGGCACAGCTTCTGTTGCTGTGGCCATTTGGGGAGTGAACCAGCAGAAGGAAGACCTTTCTGTCTGTCTCTCCCTCTCACTGTCTTTAACTCTACCTCTCAAATAAATAAATTAATTAATAAAATATCTAATAAAAGATAAATACAATATATTTTTTAATTTTATTAATTTGAAAAACAGAGTTATAGAAAGAGGTAGTGACAGAGAGAGAGGTCTTTCATCCACTGGTTCACTCCCCAGAAGGCTGCAATAGCTGGAGATGTGTCGATCCAAAGCCAGGAGCCAGGAGCTTCTTCCTGGTCTCCCACATGGCGGGGTGCAGGGGCCTAAGGACTTGGGCCATCTTCCACTGCTTTCCCTGGCCATAGCAGAGAGCTGGATCAGAAGAGGAGCAGATGGGACTAGAACCAGCGCCCAAATGGGATGCTGGCACTTCAGGACAGGGCTTTAACCTGCTGCGCCACAGTGCTGGCCCCATTAAAAATTTTTAAAAAGATTTATTTACCTATTTGGAAGGCAGAACAACAGAGACAAAGAGGGAGAGAAACAGATATCGTCCAAATGCTGGTATACTCCCTAAATGCCTGCAATAGCAGGGTTGGGCCAGGCTGAAATCAAGAACCAAGAAGTCGATCCAGATGCTGCTCATGAGTGGTAGGGGTCCCAGCATTTGGACAATCATCTGTTTCCTTACCAGGAGCATTAACAGGGATCTGGATCAAGACTTATGGGAATATAGTTATCTGTTTTACAACTACAGATAGCTGTAGGTTCTTTAGTCCTGATATTGAAAGTCAATCAAAAACGTGACTGTGAAATCCTGTAAACTTCACTGGTCTTCATGGTCACCTAATTTGTGTTTGTTTAATTTGTTTATTTATTCAAAAATTATAGCAATAAAGAAAGAGTTCTCCCATTACCTGGTTCAGTTCCCAAATCCCAGAAATAGTCTTGGTATGGCCAGGTTGAAGACAATAGCTCAGAACTGAATCTAGATCTTTTACATGGGCGGCAGGGACCCAAACACCGGAGCCATCAACTGCTTTGTGACTCATTTAAAACACTGACCTCTTCAAAATTTTGGTTTATTTCCTGCAAATTATGAATTCTCTGATAAGCCACTTTCTCTACAACTGCTACGAAACAGAGCAACATTGAAGAATTTGCCTTGAGGATCTTGAGAAGAAATTCTGTACCTGCCCCTAATGTGCAACGTCTGTAAAATATTAAGACATGCTTGTTCTTTGCCTCCCTGGCACAAGCTCTTTTCACTCTTTTCACTCTTTTCACATATATTTTATATGGACGTCAATCACTTTACCGAGTCTTTATATCTATCTGCTTACAATAGTTATGCTTGTCTCTCATAATGTCTGCCACATGCACTGCTTTGGATACCTAATATAATTGAGTTCATTTGCAATAAGTTTTGCAAGGCCTATTATAGGGAACACAGAACAAAATTTCCTCAACCAATTATACAATGTATGTATTCTTTCTCTAAATGTTAGAGATTGCCAATTTTGTGGCCTCCAGGTTGAATTTCCTTCTACATTCAGAAATGAAAACAGTCCTGTTATGCCAGGCAACGAAGACCTTACTTATACCAGCTATTAAGTTATAAAATCCCAAGTTGTAAAAAAGCCTTTTTAATAAATGATATATCTTCTAAAGAAGAAACTCTGCTCTGCTCTCTTAGGTAGAGTGCTGCAACTTATTTCTAAATCTGGTGATGGACTGCCCTGGGTGGGAGTTGGATGCTATTTGGTATGGCTTAGTTTCACTTTAATTTGTCCTCCATCTTGTTTCTGTGAACCTTGTAATTGAGAACTGCCTCATCCTGAAGGAATAAGGGAAATGTATTTCAGTTCTTGAGAGACATCAGTGTTAATGCTGAGATTGTCCACCCCATTCTGCTTCAAAATTGCATTACAAAGACAGAAAAATTGGCCCCATGTGTCAAGGTTCTGTGCAGATGCTAAAATCTCTGGATTTTTGAGTCACTGGGAAGGTTCAAATCTAAAGTCTTAGCCTTTAGCCATGAGAGAAACTGTGACAAGTGGCTGTAATTTCTCATCATCGGTGAAACCCTCCCTCTGTGATTTTCAATTCCTGTCTGCTTTATTTTCACTATCTTGACTTCAGGAGTTCTTTGTTTCCTAAATCTCTTGAGACCGTGGAAGATTACATCCTACTTTAGAGCAGATTTCAACCCAGCTCCTAATCTCCTTTTCAGACTTCAACAAACGTGTTGTAGAGAAAAACCACCCTGTGTTTCAAGATTGCCAAGTCTCAATTTCCTCACTCCAGCCCTGTGCAAGCAATAAAAGGTTTTTGGGCAACTCTTTTTGTCAGCAAAGTGCTCTGGAGAGACCACACTTCAATTCTTACTGTAACTGTAGTAGTTGTTTTTCATTACTATAATGAAATACTTGTGATGGTCTAACTTGTCGCTCCCCCTCTTCGTGGAGGAACGACACAGGACCCTGCGCTGTTCTTTTGTCTGCTCGGCCCTCCCCGGGTTTGCTGCTGGTTCTTCCCAGGTTGGCTACTGTCCCTCCCACCTCCGTGGAAGGGCGGTTCCCCCTGGCCACTTTCCCCACTTCCGCAGGGGAGCGGCACACCGCCGGCCGGCTCTCTCGGGGGCTGCTCAGATGTTCCTCTTAGATGTTCCTGGTGCATGTTGGCTCTCTCCTCCTTTATAGTCCTCCTCCGCCAATCCTAACTCGGCTGCCCACACGCCGAGTACGCTGCTCTCCTCCAATCAGGAGCAGGTCCTGCAGCTTGTCAAGTTGGCAAGAGGCAGCTGCGTAGAAGCTGTTGCCTCCTCTCCCAGCGCCATATTGTGGGAGAGCAGATGCATAGAATAAGTCTTAATTCCAATAACTCAGTCCAGTCCGGGTTGCTCCCCACATAACTTTATAAAGTAAAGGGATTTATTTTGGTTCTGTAGGCACAACATGCAGGTTCTTGGGGTGATGGCATTCTTTCTGGAAGAATCTCAAGAAAATGCAGATTATCACATGGCGAGATGTACATGGAACAGGTGTATGCGTGAATCTCTCCTTTTGCTTAGAAAGGATTCAATCATGGGTGCTCCTCTCTAGTGACTGATACTACCCTCATTGCTTTCCAGCATCCTCACCTCTAGACATCATAGTTGAATTACAGCCCCCCCCCCCCAGTACTAATGTCATGGGGGTTAACTTTCAACATAGAAAGCCTTGGGCAGCACTCCAATTAGATCCAAATTATGGCAATTAGCCTCCAGTTTACAGAAACAAGCAGTAATATCAGAGTTTACAGCAACAAGAAGTAATATCAGGAAGTAGATGGATAAGGAGGAGGCATTGTGGAAAAGGGCTAAGCTACCACTTGGCAGCACCAGCATCGCTTATTGGAGTTCCAGTTCATTCAGTTCCAGGCTGCTCTGCTCCTGATCCAGTTCCCCTCTAATGTGCATGGGAAGGCAGTAGATGATGGCCTGATTACTTGGACCCCTTCAACTGTATGGGATACGCAGATGGAGTTCCTGGCTCCTGGCCTAGACCTGGCCCAAACCTATTATTGTAGTCTTTTGGGAATGAACAGGGGATGGAAGATTTCTCTCTCTCTTTCTCTCTCTCTCTTTCTCTTTCTCTTTCTCTTTTTTTTTTCTCTCTCTCTCTCCCCCCACTCACTGTTCCTCTCCCTTTTAAATAAATAGATAAATAAACAAACAAAAATAAACCTTAAAAGAAATTTCCCTAGGGGAAAATGTGCTGAAATTATAAACCCATTTCTGTGAGGTACTCTGTCTCTCTGAACGTTATCTCCTCTATAGTTGTATGATTTAATTATGTTATTATTAGTGTTCTGTCTAGTTTTCCAGTTGTCTGAGACTTATTTGACATAACCTACCTTGTCTATTCAAAAAAACGACACCAAAGAGTTAAATTGGTCACATTATATTGGCATATAAGTCTTTATAAATTTTGTCTTCACTGAATTATACTCCTTACATAATAAGATAGCATTCTGTCCTCATAATCTGTTATAAATGGCATGTGTATCAATATATCCCTGTTTTCAAAAAATATATGTACTTTCCACATGAAGCAAATATGCAAGCTGCTAAAATCTATTAAATCTAGGTGTGTACATTGAACTCTGTAATTTTTTGCTATTTAAATATTTTGTAATAAAGAGATAAAATTCAAAACCAGGAGTTAAATAACTCTCCCACTGTAATGTGTGACATCTGGAATCTTGTTATGCTCCAAT